>NW_027273865.1:17707500-18092500 GCF_046630095.1 Trachinotus anak
ATTGCCAAATCCAAAAGGGACAACTGCCAGACTCAGACGTCATGAGTAAACAGAGCAGAGCCAAAATGAAAAAGAGAGCTAGGGAGGCAGATAAAAAAGATAGTCAGAGCAAAAGAGGCACAAAAAAAATGGAACTGAGGGAGAAGGAAAAGATGACAGACAGAGATATGGATTGATATTTGGAAAATAAGAAAGAGAGGAAGAAAGAAATGAAGGAGTAGGAGAGCAGGAAGAGGGCAGCAGGAAATTCCTTCGTCATTTTCCCGACCCTTTTGTCCTTCCCAAAAAACCTGAAATATGACAATAGCCCTCCTCCTTTTTTCACTAATGCCACTCCTCCCTCACTCATTAGCAGTTTCTCTCTCTCTTTTTGCTCTCTCTTTTTGTACATGGCTATGTTCGTGTGTGCATGCAGTCAGCAATGATGACTAGATTTCAAATCATCTGGCAGTCGGCCAGCGCATTCCTCAGTCCTTTCGCAGTGGACGAGATCAAGATTGTGTCAGAACAAGAAGCATGTGACCAAGAGACTCATTCATACCTCATGTCTTCCAGCAGGTCACATTCGGTCTGGTGTTTAAAGTGCAGTCTTGTCATCTGCTCCGTGTGTGTGTTTTTCAGCTCCTGTGTCACTTTGACCTGGAGGAAACGAAAAGACACATCAGGTAAAGAATTTGTCTTTTATTCATCCCTCTGCTCTGCAGACATGCAATTTATCTCCTGGCTCACATTCACCTGGGTCATTGACATGACGTGCACATTTTTGTGTCCGAGTGTATTACTTTCCTTTAAAATAATTTTAATTAATTCATGACATGCATCATTTTATTCTATAAAACTGATGTTTTCAGTATATTATAATAGTGTATATATCTTATATTTTGGCATCTCAAACCACCAAAATGTCAGGTGGCGCAACTGTCCGAGTTAATGAACAGCCTGAGAAAAGTATTAAATATGATATTTTAATAATAATAAATTCAAAATAAATACTGTGGCATGATCTCATGTTTAAGACCTTTCAAATAAACTAAATTCACAATAGTTTTAAAGGTGTTAAGATAATTCAAAAACTGGGAATTTGTGTATTGTCAAATGTCAGGGTGGTGCAACTGTATACATGCATCCTTTATTCTGAAGTGAATGGTTACAACATCAAACAGGATATTCCATCAGCCAGAGGACCCCAAGTAATCTTTATTGATGAGCGAAAAGGTTTGTAGAGCTCTCTCAAATATTGATAAAAATAGCTACTTTCAACTCATAGTTGGGCTGGTACACTTTTCATGTCAGGTGGTACAACCAAGGTAAAACTAGGAATATGTTATTTTATTATAAAACTCTTCATTTTATTAAAAAACTATATGTATGAACTTGCTAGCAAAGGCTAAAGGTTAAACAGGTGTCTAAGTAGAAGCCTGTTTAATTAGAATTAGCTGCAAAAGTCAGGTGACACAACTGAATCATCAGGTGGTGCGACCAGGTAAAATATTTATTTAAACCAATAAATGATAGGTTAAAGTGAACAAATGGTTGAGAACTATGAGGTATATAGCTATTGTATTAAATAGATTCATTTGTATATTTATATAGAGGTTTTTCTGTATTTAAATGTAAGATCGGATATTAAAAATATTAAATACCTGGCCACTGAAATGCAAGAATCTTAAAAACTAAAACTCAACCACAAAATAACAATGTGTTAGCCACTATAGACACACTCAGGTATACTTGCCAAAAATTTCACTTAGAATAAATAGAAGGAAAGTATATAAATTTGGTTGCGCCACCTGACATTTTTCAGGTGGTGAAGTTAAAAATACTGCCAAAAAGTGAATTTAAAACTTTGAAATGTTGTAACACATTATTCTAATTTCAAAAATATGCATAATATCCATTTTAAAAAGACTTTTTAAAAAAAACATTTTTAAAAGCTTTATTTGTCAATGACCCACCTACAGAAAACCTAACACCACAATAAATCATCTGTCCTTCTGTATTGATATATTCCTAAAATATCAATAATGAGATATGAAACTAGTTATCATCTGTAATTTGGTCATCATAGTAAAGCTAAAATATAGTCTTTTCCTGGTCATGGAAGAGCTCAGAGAATGATGAATGCCTCCACCTGCCTGAAAGTCATACACATTAACAATTAATCATGATTTTTTTTTCTCTCAGTGGCCATATCAACCATACCCAGTTAAATGTTGCATGAAATCACCAAAAGTCACACACCAATGTGACAGATGCAGCAACATTATCCAACAGAATTGCAACTAACGATACATTTTTTTAATCAATTTATCTGTTGATTATTTTTTGATTAATTGTTTAGTCTATGAAATAAAAAAAAAGTGACCTTGTGCTCTCAAAGGTTTTGGAGCCCAAGTTCATTATATTCAATTTAAAATGATACACAACCCCGATTAGCAATAAATCCTCACATTTGAGAAACTAGAAATAGAAGATATCTTTGCCCGATTAAACGACTCAAACAATGAACAGATTATCCAAACTGTTGCCGATTCATTTTCTGTGGCAATATTGGGGTAGTGATTCAAAAATGTCATGATTGGTTTTCATCATTATCACCCAGCTCTACTTCCACCCCCCTGTTAAGTTCAGTGAATGTACAATGCAACATATGAAGACATTCTTTTGGTCATGTGCACTGGTAAGGTAAATACAGATGAAAATGAATATTGCTTTCTCATTTCTCTGATTAAATCAGCGTCTGTCACGTCTGACAGACAGAGTCAGAGAAGTTTTTTTTCTTTTGCTCTCAATGGGAGGATTCTGCAAAAGGGGCAAACTCAAGTTCTGATTGTTATGTACTTTAAGTAGATCTTCTCATTACCAAAATGCATACAGCTCCTGAGTCACTGTGGCCTACATACACATATACACAGACTAACACACACGCACACACACACACACAAACAATTTAACCCCAAATCAATCTACCTATCTGCCAATCACCTGTCATCTATCTTGAGTGTGCTCAGCTCTAGCATCACCTGAAGGTAACACACACATACACACACCCCCATCAGTAATCCATCAGTGTTAACAATCAGCATCAGGGTTTTGTCAGCCTTTTGGAGAAGCTGCCTGGAGGTGACAGAGTCCATGCACGTGAGGAAAAGATGCGCATTGTATGATGCACAAAAATAAATTTGGTGGGTCAGACCAGAGGCTGTAACCTGCACTCATTCACACTGTCTTGTACAAAACCAGACAAAGAGCTCACCCTTAATAAGAACACAAACAAGCATACACACACACACACACACACCTCCTGCCAACCCACACAGTCATTGTGAAGGTCATTGTGTATTGTCGGGTGAATTCCATCGGCTATTCACCAGAGTAACAGTGGGCAAATTCATGACTGTTCTCTTCAGACAAAACAATCAACAACATAACATGCACAAAACTGGCACTGGCACACCCCCACACACACACACACACACACACACACACACACACACACACACACACACACACACACACACACACACACACACACACACACACCGCAGACCGCCTTTCTTTCATGTGCTGTGTCTTTGAAGATAAGGAGGGAGTGGTTCATTACATTAACGGGGCAAAATGACTTTACTTGATTTCACCTTCTATCACTCATAAGAAACCACAGGGAGAGCGGAGGAAAAGGGGAAGGGCAAAAGAGAGACGGGGAGACGAAGTGAGGGGAAGAGTGGTTGAGGGAGGATTATATATGAGAGAAGGGGGAAGAATGTGAAGTGTGAGTTCAGAGTAAGAAAGGAGAGAGAAGAAGATGGCGAGACTGAGAAAGACAGACGGTCAGTGACACAATGAAGATGAATGCGACAGTGAAAAAGATTGGACATAGAGAAGTTAATTATGAGGCTGAGTGGAAGAGAAATTCAGCACATTAGAGTTCATGTTGAAGGAAAAGGGTTCGGCTGGTGTAGTGATAGATGATGCAGCAGGTAGCTCTATAATACTGCTAAAAAAAAAGTGGAGCCTGTGATGTAACCTAAACAGTGATGTGTACAGTTTATGGTTTTGATGTACACATCCCACCTGTGATGTCTGTGTATACTGTACATGTGCATGAGAGAAAATAACGATTAACAATATTGAGTTAAATTATCAGGTTTACCCAAACAATAGACGTACATTAATGCGTGTGTTGCCTTGGTATTTCTTGTTGGCTCACATCTGACATGTGTATCCTGTTAAATTACAGTATGACCAGTTAAAGATACTGGTGGGTTGAACTTTTGTGGTTAGATGATGTCAGTTTAAAGTGTTTCTTGTTGTGTCTTCCTCTCTGCATGTGTCTGATAATGCAAATTATTAAGGAGGAAGTAACAGAAAGATAAATATATACCATTATAATATCTTAAAATAATGTATCTGTGGCAATATTTAGCCTTTTTTCAACCTCCTCAGCACCCATCTTTAATTTAAGCTGTATTAAACAAATATATGAGATCCAGCTGTATGAGTAATGCTGGGAGAGAAATTATTAGTATCCAGCAGCCAAATCCTGATACACTCTGTCTGTGGTGCTGCAAGCTGAGTATACTGAGTGTGCCAGCCACATTGGCAGGGGGTAACACATCAGTATTTTGCCATTTCTGTTTTATTCTCCCAGGTATTTTAATGGCAAACTGCATGGGAAAAACACTGACAGCTGAAAAACCCGAGCTTACAAAATTAATATGACTTTAATGGTGTACTTGATCACACACAGTGGAACAAGACAACCATAGTGGTGGTCTTTACAGCCTCTGTAATGTAAGTGTTAGTGAGTGTGTGTGTGTGTGTGTGTGTGTGTTTCACAGACATGACATGACATGTTCAAGGCCAGTCTGTGTCTAGGAGCATAAATGGCACTGGGGGAATATGTGGTAATTAAGAGAAAACTAAACAGAGGTTCACAGCAGGGTAATTGGCTCTCATGCATCTATTTCAGGACAACACACACACACACACACAAAGACATTCATAGAAACCAATGGACCAGCAACTTCCAACACACACACACACACACACTGGGTACCAAGCTATAGGGGACTGTGGTCTTCTCTCAGCCCATACAGAATCAATAACCAGCATGTTTCCTCGGTGTGAGTGCGTGTTTGCTGCTTTGGTCAGCCCAGCCTCTGATGTGAGCACGGATGGACTGAAGGTCTTCCCTTGAGACAAGAGGCATCACAACGTGGAGAAACGACAGCTTTTGTTATGCTGTCTGAGGGATTGTTGTCACAGCCTCACGATTTATAAATGAGCAAGATAACACCTACGCTACGCTGAACTGACGTGAAATTGTGGACCGTATTAATTACTGAACGGTAGTAGCTATAATATTAACGCCATAAGTTAACGTGCAAATGCTATTTTCTTTATTCGTTTAAAGTTATGTCTGATACAAGACGTATTAAAAAGGACAACCACAATATCATTCTTACTTGCGCCTCTCGTTAGCCCACCTAGCGTTATCTAGCTAACGTTATTTGACGTTTGACGGTTCACGGTACAACGGCTGGACAGATGCATATTAATGTCACTAGGTTACAACCTAACCTAGCTAGCAAACGGTGCTAATGTTGGCTAGCAATTGTCCCCCCCCCTCACACACACACACTTTAATTTTCTAAAGCCTTGAATATCAGCTGTTCGTGTGGTTAGTAAAACATAATATCCGCATGTAAGGTTACTACACTGTTATCTGTCATTGTCTGTACAGCCCAGCTCAGACATAACGGACTCTGGAAATCACTCACCTTCCTCGGCGGCGGCTGCATTTTGGAGTATTGACATGAATGGTATTTCCCTTGTGAGATGTATTGTAATTCCAAGAGGAAATCCAAATCAGTGTGGGACTAATATTTTGTCTCCTCAAACAAAAACAAAAAAAAAAATCCTCCCCTCCAGACGACAGGGAGGAAAGACAGGGAGTTAGATTTGTACTCCGGCGGCCATGATTGATGATAAATGGCTAGTTTGTACAGAGCAGAAACTGACGCTATGAGGAGAGACAGCACACACTTGTGTTGGTTGCTGCCACTACTAGAGGACTAGTGTGTACTGTACTGTGTTGTGGAGCAGGGGAGCAAACAGGCGGAGAGGAAAAAGCAGAGGGAAGGGATGGGGTGGTATTAACGGGGGATCCCCTTCAGCAACTAAGTCCGACGGCGCCACAAAGTGGGAAAGGGCGGGATAGCATCCCGTCCGCCTTCAACAACATCAGGAGCAGAAAGGCATCCTTTTTGTTCTACCCTTTTCTCGACAGTAACCTCGATTAACACGAATTCAGTGGTGTTTCAAACCAAATACGGGGGCGAAAGGGATAGCAACTTTAAAAAAAAAAGGGGGGGGGGGGGCTATTAAGCACAAGTATGGGTGTTTTCCCGCGCAGCCTGACACTGACAGGAGGAGGCTGCGTCCTGCAGACCTGCATAGCAACAAGAAACCGCAGTCGATCGAAGAAAAATCGATCATGGAGTAGGACAAAAAAAAAAAAAAAAAAAAAAAAAACTCAAAAAGAAGTAGACCGAGAAAATGGAAACAAACAAAACACATCTCGCCTTTCTAAAATGTGGATTGTTTTTTAAAAAAAATATGATTATAAATTTTTTTTTTCAGCTAAAATGATGATATCAAATGTCATTAAAAAAAAGATTTAATAAAATTTATTTATAATGTATCTGGCTATTATGAAGAAGACTATTTTGTACTTTTCAAAAATGTGTGGGATATCAGGGTAAAATAGGGTCACTGGGTACGTCTGAAGTGGGTGCTGAGTGAACAGTTAAAGGAATACATTACAATGGAGGGTGTCTGAAACCTTGTAATGAGTTGGCACCAGCAGCAGATACAGTGTGAAGGTTGTGTACGTTGGGTGTGTTGCCCATGGTTAAAATTAATCAGGTAATGAAATAGGCCCATTTGTGCTGTGAGATCATTATACTTGGGTGACCAGTGTTAATATAAGAATTTAAATAAACCTCTCAAGGTTAAGACATACTTGTTACTGGCACGAAAAAAATCCAATCAAATAGAAATAGAAGTGCTCACACTACTGATGGCTGACTACAACTGATCGTTATATGGTTGGCAAGTTTCAAAGCAGCAATGTCTTACACAAACAAGTGAGTGGTAATAATATGACCCCCCCCCCCCCCAGCTTTGGTCAGACAGACAAAAGCTGGAAGGGCAAGTATTTTACTTCATGCCTCCTACGTGCTATAGCCAAGGTTAAGGTTAAGGGCTGTGTAATTATTAATATGCACAGTTTCTGGAGCAGGTAAGCCATTAAGTATTCGTTCTCACCTTTCTTCTCAGTATAAACACTTTAGAATAACACAAGCATATTCAAACACATGCACACACACACACACACACATACACACACACAGAATTCAGAGAAAACCAACACATCTCTTAACACCCACACACATAACTTTCTGCCAGCAGCACTGAAGAAAATGGCTGTCAGTCGTTGTTGGGTCTTATTGTTTTTGTTAGGATCCTGCCAGGATGCTTATGGTTTATGATTTCTCTGATAATTTGACATAGGATCATTTGTATTCCTTTGGCCAAATAGAGGTAAGATTTTTTTTTACAGTACTAAATGCAGCATATATGGCTTGTCTGAATTCAGAAGCTGCGAAATGCAAGAATGTACAGGTTGGACATTCTGTATATATATATATATATATATATATATATATAGTTGTTTGTTTGGGTTTTTTTGTTTTTTTATATTGAATCTTAGTATGCATATTAGGCCATATGTATCTTGGTGAGGACACAAACAACGTTTTAACAAAACATATATAAATATATATTTTTTATTGTATGGCAGGGATATTGTATGTTATATTCCTTGCTTACAAAATCTGTATGCTAATAACAATGTGTTGTTTGTACTAAGATATATCTGTCCATAAAGGGAATTTTGTCTCTGAAGTGGTGGTAGAATAAATAAATAAATAAATAAATGAATAAATGAATAGTCAACTGCAATAAGAATTTAATTCCTGTGCCCTATTAAAAGCTAGATTACAAAGAAAAATAAAAAGTAATCATATAGGCCTATCATAGTAATGATTGCATGCATCTCTGTGGGGTTTAAGAACCACCACTCTGTTTTTTTTTTCGTCTTCAACAGTGTAGAATAATGTCTTTCTGAGTTTACAAAACTAAAAAAATAAATATTTGAACAGGTTAACCTGATGACAGCCTTGTTTTGCTCACTGTCCATTGGACCAACACAGTCAAATGGACAGTGAGCCTCAGGCCCAATTGCTCACATGCAGTATACAGGCTACAGCTTGTCAGACAGGCACACACCCCAAGAGGTTTTACACTCACTCAGGTATCTGAGTTAGGCATTCAGCCATGAACAGCACCCAATACACACTGTATCTACTTGACTCATAAGAATGAGGATATATTACGACAGTCAACTAAAAACAGTCTTTGAAAGGCAGTAGCACTCATACAGGGTAAGTAATTTTGATTTCTAGGGGTTTTGTCTTTGTGGATGGGGGCTTTTAGTGTATTTCTTGAGACATGTGAATATTTGTTGAACAAGAAGTAACACCAATTGCATTAATGCTGAAAAGTAAGTAGTGCTCAGTGCGGAATGGTATGCACACAGCAAGTCCAGAGTATTTAGGGGCACTACAAAAGGGGCCACTCTGTCTGAGGTCTGTTATCTGTTAAATTCAACCTGCGGCTGTTTGGAGGGGGAAATAAGGAGAATGCAAAGGGTACAGAGCAAGCAAGAGGCAATGTTTTTGATAGAGATAAAATAACGACAGAGAGGAAAGAAAAAAAGAGAGCGCCGTAGGTTAACTCGTCTGTAAACTGACAAACAAGTAAGTCTGGCATCTACTGTCTTATTTGCATGTGAAGTTGTAAAGGAGCCATTTGTCTGATGTTACATGACAGGTTTGAACATGAGTTTGCAGGTTAACAGATTTAGGAGTGGGATAATGGACTGAGGTTAAGGTAGGGTGTAATGTAGCATGCATGCCAGTGAGTAAAACAGAGAGAAAGGTTTGCACAGGGTCTCAAAACAGAGTCTGGTTTGAGTTAAAAAGTTACTCCTCTGTCTCTCCCTCTTACTGCTGTGAGGTTTTGGAAACTTTGACACGCAGTGCCAGAATGAGTGCTGTTTTTCTGTGTGAGAACACAGCTGCACTAAAAGCTTTGTAAAAGAAAAAAAAATGTTGCCACACAAGTTTGCACAAATCTCTCTGTGACTATTCTGCAGCTCAGATGTGTTAAAGGACTTAGAGAAGAAAAAGATAATAAGGGTAGGCAATATGTATGTCAGAGGTGTCAAGAAGCTGTCATGAGTCGAAAAGTAAACCTGCTGGGCAAGGTGGTGGAACAGTACAACCCGTCATACAACACACAAGTCTGCATAACACCAACATAGAACCCACACCTTGCTTTATTTGCATTTTTACTTACACACTGATTTATGTATTTGGCTGGAAAAGTGATTTAGGATAGCCTATTAAAATCAGATATGATTTAATATGGGCAATATCATTCAAGTATCCTCTTCTCTCAGTCTCTCAATATTATTCTCTCATTTACTCAACCACCCACTCAGAAAGAAAAAGGCGATTAAAGGAAGTCAGCATTAAAAAGATTTGCTCCCCATGAAATGCAAAAGGCTTTAAAATGGGATGACTCAAGCAATAAGTGGGATTGTGTAAATTTGATTGCCAAATCACAATGGGCTTGTCGATTACGCTAGAGCACAGCATGACTTATACAGGATTGTGCTGCTGAGGCATGCCAAAGTGGGCATCCTCAAATGTAATCTAAGTTGATCTCACTTTCTAACCATTTCCTCAGTCTCCACACTCTATTTCTGAATATATGGTAACTTCTTGATAGCTGTGGCCTTTAAATGCATACAGGTTAAAATATTGCATATTAAAACATATGAGGTGATATAGCATTGCATTTAATTTCATAATCTAGTCCTAACCTTTGTTCTTATATTTTCACCAGGTGTTCCCACAATCAAGATGGTTACCTTTGCCAGTGACAAGACCAACCAAACCAATCGCAGTGCCTTCTACTGTGAATTTAATGAAGATTTTAAATATATTCTCCTTCCTGTCAGCTATGCCCTGGTCTTTGTGATCGGCCTGGCACTGAACGCCATAGCTTTGTATGTGATTGTGTTCCGCACAAAGCGCTGGAAGCCATCCACTATCTACATGTTCAACCTGACGATGTGTGACACACTCTACATCTTCACACTGCCCTTCCTCATCTATTACTATGCTGACCAGAACGACTGGCCTTTCAGTGAGCCGTTCTGCAAGCTTATACGGTTCCTGTTTTATGCCAACTTATACGGTACAGTTTTGACATGGTACAGACCCATACAACAACATCTCACAGTTATGGCAGTATGAGATATCCAATATGGTATACAACTCAATACAAAATTATATAATGCATACAGAAATAGTAGGGTTTGATATGATATGACATGCTATGTATATGTCATGTACATGATATGACCTAATGATGATAATATCTAATGATACAATATGATACAATACAAGAAGATACTATGATACAATATGATATGAAGTGATTTGAAGTGACACAATGCAACAGAAGCTGACATGATATGACATAGTAACTAATACAATACGATGCCATACAATGCAATACTAGGCTACAATATGTTACAGTACAGTAAAATGCAGCATGAAGCAGTACAATACAATACAATGCAATACAATACAAATTATATAAAACTGTAAAAGAGTAGTACAACATTATGAAATCCAATATAATACAATAAAAAGGCATTATGATGCAATATAATAGCAATACTATGCAAACTGATACTAAACTACATGATACAATACTATGCAAATTGATACAATATTTACAATATATTATCACTGTATTATAGTGTGACATGATATATAATATGCCATACATTCAATTAGGTGTACATTTATTTGACCTGACAGCACAATGAGACACAAGGTGACACTCCACAACACATTATGTTATAAAACAATAAGATATGATAAAGAGGTGGTAAAATATAACTAATTCAACACAATTTATAATGATAGTTTATCATTACTCTCACTCTGGTAGGTTCAATACTGTTCCTGTGCTGTATCAGTCTGCATCGGTTCGTTGGCATCTGCTATCCAGTCCGCTCCCTCTACTGGGTCAGCGCTCGTCGGGCCAGGCTTGTGTCTCTGGCAGTGTGGGCCATTGTTTTATTCTGCCAGGCACCTGTTCTTTACTTCTCAAGAACTAGGTGATTCAAATTTGTATTATTATTTTTTTCTCTCTCTCTTATTCTCTTCATCTCCCCCTTACTCACTTATTTCCCCGTTCACTCGATTGGAAGTGTCTGTGTTAAACTGTGGACTATTGATTTTTGTGGCACACCAGTTTTGCCAAGTACCTTATCTTAGGGTGCCTTAATGGCACACTTGAACGATCAATCACCCTACTAGCTAATATGTCTACATTTTATCTCCTTTCTTTCAACACTCCTATCTTTTTCTGTGGTTCAGTGCCAAACAAGTTAGCAATTGCATTTAATTATCCTAAACTACTGTAATACATTATCTCCTTTGCCAGGGATGTGGACACTGAGCGGATCTGCTACGACACCACCAGCCCGGAGCTGTTTGATGACTTCCTGGTGTACAGCTCAGTCGTGTCAGTACTCATGTTTGCTCTGCCCTTCATGGTGGTGATGGTGTGCTATGGCCTCATGGTGCGGAAGCTTCTAGAGCCTAGCTTTGGGACTGAAGGGGGAGTTGAAGGTGAGAGGGGAGGCCTGGCAGCCCGACGATCCAAGCAGAAGTCAGTGAAGATGATTATCATCGTGCTGGCAACGTTCATGCTCTGCTTCCTCCCTTTCCACCTCACCAGGAGTCTATACTACTCTTTCAGATACCTGAGGCAGGTCAATCCAGCACAGGTGAGGACAAATGCAATTTTTTTATAATAAAGGTGTTATAATAGCTTTAAAAGTTTAGCATGTCACATTTTTATATGTTCATCAGATCAGCTGTAATTTACTGGAGGCCTCCAGTATTGCCTACAAGGTCACTCGACCTTTTGCCAGTGCCAACAGCTGTGTGGACCCCATCCTTTACTTCCTGGCTGGGCAGGACGTCCGCAGTAACCTCACCAAGAAGAAAAAGTCATCTACATCAAAACCCACAAGTGCAAGCCAGTGCCTGACAACACAACTCTGATCCAATACCTGAAACTATCTTGGTAAAAATAGAAAAAGTTGTGGAGGCTGTACCCGATAACTGCCTCAAGAGGGCACTTTATGAAGGACGGGACTTCTGAGGGTCAGGTCTCTCTATGAAGAAGTGTGTTTCCAAGACATAATTAATCCTTACATATTGTTCTTTAAGGACATACAAGTGGGTTTTTTTCAACAGTTGAATCTATATAGACATAAACAAAACTTTACATGCATAGTATTTATTTATACATTTCACTCCAAGTAATAAAAACAAAACTAGTTTTTTTTTTCTTTTAAATCTTACTTGACTGCTAAAACTAGCACAAGGTACAGTGGAGTGCACTGCATTCAGAGTTCGATTATCAAGCAGTAGAAGTGCATCTGCTTGACAAGATGTAAAACATGGACAACACAGTTATGATGACGAAAGGTTATGAATAAACATCTGAACCCTGCACTGCATTCCTGATTTAAAGCATTCAAAAGATTGAAAGATAGGAGAAGAGTTTCTTTTGTTTTTGTTTTTTTTTTTTTGGTAATGTTTAAAGAGCCATAATGTATTGAGAGAACTAAAGACATGATGCTTCAGAGCTGGGGGTTTGTTAATTATCGGACCGGACAGCTGCTGCACGGGATGTTTGTGTAAGAACAAGTTTTCCTCAGCTCACCTTCCTCTGAGTCACATTTCAGACAAAGTGGGCCGACGTGTCCGTGTTACCCTCTCTGTTTGGTCACTCTAGGCCTTTTAAGACCTGTTTTAAATGTGCTGGAGTTGTGTGTGTGTGTGTGTGAGTGTGTGTATGTGTGTGTGTGTGTGTGTGTGACTTTGTGTCACAAAATGTGAAGGAAGTAAAAATCATGTTATAATAAACGTACAAATTTTGACAATATGTTTGTGGTGATAGTTTTCTCTTATTTGTATTTATAAGCATTTGTGTTAATCTAATTTGTGTGAAGCCAGATAGCCATATGATAGCAATATAGCTATAGCTGAATGTCACTTTCATTCTACAAGACATTTTTAAGGAAGCAGGTGGCTTTTGCTTTCGTTTAATGTCACTTTTTTTATTCTGTCTCTGATGCTTACAACAGCGCAGCTTTTGAAACCAGAGCGGTTAGCTTTCACGTCAGCCTATCGGAAATGAGTGAGAAAAGCAGTAACTATAATTATGGGAGAAGTAACTTTAGGTTCTGTGCAAGTGAACCACTTGCAGATCTCATTGGTACAACACATGATTTCAATTATCAGCATTCACACGACACACGAGACCACCACTAGGGGGAGATACTGCCTAACAATCGAGACAGGTTATTGCTTTTTATGCTTTAGGAGTTTCAACTAAATTTTGAACCAGAACACACACCAGTTATACACACCAATAACTCACACACTCACAACAAAGCTGTGACTCTGTGTCAACAGCAAGAACAACAAACAAGACTGTGTTTAAAATACATCCCTTCTTTATTTCAAGAGTAAAAACATCATACAGAAAAATGTAATATTATAGAAATGCAATCTACAAAGTTGATGAAATTAATGTTTTTCTTTTTATCCTTCCTACCTACCAGCAACACTTCAGCTTGAAAACATCTAATAATAATCCTAATAGTAGCGAGAATAGTAATTAAAAAAAAGCTCAAATAAAAACACGTAACTGTAACTTCAGCCAATAAATATCTAGCCCTCCAGACATGTTGTTATATTGCTCATAACAACATAATGAGAAAATATGAAAATGAGCAGCTAAAAAACCTCTATGATTATAGTACACTCTTAAAAACCCATGAGGATGTAAACTAAAGCCAAGTGAGCTGCATGACTTTGAGGCATCTGAACCACTAAACCTCTGCAGCCACTGGTTGGCTTATTTAATGAAACTATAAAGTGTGTGTATGTGTGTATTTATGTGGGAGTAGGTTCCTGCAGTTAGGAAGACTGCACGACTGAAGTCTGACTAGGTATTTCGCTTGCTTGCGTGTGTGTGTGTGTGTGTGTGCATGTGCTTGTGTGTATGACTTCAGGTTTCAAAAGTTCATGGTTCGAGCAGAAAACTGTGACATTCTCACTAAAATGTTGCTCCCAAATGGCGAAAAATCAAATACGTCATGTTGCTCTCATCCAGCAATTCAGCAAATATGCATGATGGTGCGTGAGGGGTTTGCCCGTGTTTGATTGACGGATTACAAATGTCACTCACTGGTGCAGTGCGGCTGTCTTTACCATTACAGGATATCTAATATATCACCTCATACATACTTGTAATCTAAAATTATAAAATCCAGATATGGTTCGTTTTTCTATGCCCACCCATATTTACATATGTACATTAATTTACATGTTCTATTCTACAAAACTGAGATTTACCTACATGTCTACTTTTTCGCCCCAGGACCCAAACGACAGTTGCCACCTTTAACTGGGTAACTGGGCTGAAGTGTCAGTGAAAATGCAACAATTATATGGAATTTTAGAACATTTTTTTCTTCATAATACTTTCTGTAGTGCTACTGTAGTCTTTAATCAAGTGTCATATGATCCAAAATCATATAGGTCTTAATTTCAAACCAGCCAGATTTGGCTGGTTTGAAATTGTTGGTAATGAAAACCTTCATACTCTTAGTTCATACGGCACTTGGCTGCAGACAGCTTGGCTTGATGTTTCCTTCTTTTTTTCATGACACACATACTGTATGAATGAGAGTTTGCTTTAGTCTCACGGCTGTTTCAGTTTCATGTCTTCTGTCAGGGACGTAATCCACAGTCAGAGTGAGCTCATGTAGACGTGTCTGTCTGCATGTCACATGTGTTTCACCCCGTGTCTATGTTTTTGGGTTTTTTTTTACATGGAAGCGGAAATACAGGGGTTGAGAGTGCATTTGTTTTTCATCCAAACTTCCTCTCTCATCCTTCCTTCTAGTGTCGGTTATTGATAATTGTTCATTTCATAGCTACACAAGAAATGTTTCCACTCTGTCCCTGTGTGTAACACCAACACTGTTTCTCTCCGGATCGGGACAGTGAAGCAGCTCAAGTTGAACCCATATGATGGTACACCTGTTACATCTGTAAAGTACGAAATTTCTTTACATAATAATAAATACAGTTATGTTCCTCTTATTGCATAACTAGACGTGACTTTGTTCAGCAGAAGGTGGTTCTTGTGGTTTCCTGGTGTCAGCTGCGTAAAGACACCCTTTCTGCTCTGAAGTCATCAGCAGATGATGAGGTCATCTTCAGTGAGGTAGCGTTATCGTACAGCGTCTCTGTCTCTTCACCTGAAAGAGAGAGCGAAAATGTCAAGGAGGAGGCACATGGAGGACATGAGGGACAGAACGAGAGGAGGAGTGAAACAGATACACCAGATTTCCAAGTTATCATGATCACTGTAACATTTAAGCCGTTTGTTATCACACTGATCCTGTTAGTCCTAATTTTGGCTGATTTGGAAGCATAATTTCCAACTCAAGAATAGAGCACGGTAAAATGGACAGATAATTTTCACAACAGGCAGGGTTACATTATTAATGTAATAATGCTGACTCAGCTCTGACTAAGCAATGAGAGCGTTGGCACACACTCATGACCAGTCAGCTAGAAACAGAAGCAGCTCATTTCCTAAATCATTTTAGAGACACCCCACAGCCAACGTGATCATACTGCCATCCTAATTTCCTACATAATTCAGTGTTGGCCGGAAAAATGGGAACTGACCTCCAACCACTTCACGGTACTTAAACTGTTATAAAAAAATCAGCAGTGTATAGCAATATAGTGAGAAAGAGAGAGAGTGAGGGGAGAGGTATTCTGTTTATGTTTTTGGAGACTGTACCTCCTGATGCCAGATGATGAGGAGGAGAAGTGTTTCCCACCAAACAGGGAGTTCCTCTGCTCCTGGGATGATGTCTTGGTTTCCATGGAGATGGGCTTCTGCTCAGGAATCTGAGCAACTTGAAATCTGTGAATTGAGCGAAAGCTATAATCATCGTTACGCTCGGATAAAATGGCAATCATGGTCGTGTGGCTGCCAGAGTAACACATGTTGTCACAGAAGTGTGCCGCTGTCTGAGAGAGTGCTTCAGTTTTATTACTCCACTTTCTGTTACTTTTGGAGGGTTATTTGAAATCAGGTAAGTTTTCTGCAGAGCTTTACTCTCTACTCTACAAAAACTGCACAGTTTACATATTGTTGTAGCCTAACTGGACTGTGGTGACAGAGTGGAGACGGTGTTTGGTTTGAAATTGATAGGATTTCATGGAAAATATCAGATCTTAAGATATTTATTTTCTCAGCAACAACTCGGTGTATCAGTGGTGAAAGAAGTATTCAGAAAAGCAAAAGTAGGAATACCACAGTATATAAAATTACAAGTAAATTACATGCAGAAGACCTACATTCAAAAATTTATATTATTATATTTGATCTGATTAATAGAGCAGATGCATATCCTTCTAACCAGCGCTGTATTGTAATTGTTTTGTAATTTTTATAGTGCTGGGTTCTTCAATCTGGAACAATCATCATCAGCATCATATTCATCATATATTTTGTATATAAAATGCAAAACTGCAAAGTTTCAATATTTTGATTGAGCAACTCTTTCCTATGTAAGAGTAGTTTTTGTACCAGTTATTTTACTTTATCTTAAATTAAATTGCGAACAATATATTTTCCATGCATGTGTCATGTCAGTTGTGTGGTGGGTATGAAACTATATGACCGTGTCTCACCTCCCCACAGACAACACTGTCAGCTCTCCCTCCTTCTTCTCCTTCACTTCATTCCCTTCCACTTTTTCCTGAACAGTATTTGGCACAACAGCTTGAGTGCAGTGGGTGTTGACACACACTCCCCCCAGCAAAGGGCTCTTCTGCTGGTCGGTTGATGTGTCCAGGGAGGTGAGGATGAGGGTCTGCGGGGGCTTCAGGGGATCCTTGAGGGAATCCAGAGGGGGTATGAGAACGGGAGGCCATTTTTTCTGGGCGCAACGGGAGCAGCGATAGCCGTGTTTGGGGGCCAGGCCAGAGAGGCCAGAGATGGTGTGGAGGTGGGACTGATGGGGGCAGAGCCTGGGGAGGGAGCGGAACGGCGACAGGGGAGACAGCATTGGGAACCTGGGAGGAGGAGGAGTAGAGGAAGAGGAGGGAGTGAACAAACGATTAGTTATTTATTTATTATTTTAGTTATACATTTTCAGGCATTTTTATATTCACTTCAGCCAAGACAAGTTTCCCCATAAATTCAAACACTGAAAAACCTCAACATAAAAGAAAAAATATGGATTTGTTCAGTGAAATTTAAACCTTGAATTGGTAAAGTTTTTTAATCTACACATAATGTACAGTATAGTATAAATTCAAACTCATCTAAACCTCTCATTTCATCATTTCTGAACACACATATACACCCTGACACACACAATATCCCTCAGTCCAGGACATTTATGCAGATCATTAAAATTGGTGCTGCCCCATTTCCCCCAAATGATGGGCAAATGAAAATTAAACTGAAAACTGAGATGTAAAGTTTTCTCTCTTAGTGTTGCGCTCTGTGCGTGTTCACCGCGGGCTCTTTAGTTTCTATCTTTCCATTGTTCTTTTGTGCAGAGAAAGACAGGGTGAAAGAGATGAATACATCTGTGCATCCCTGTGTTGTTCTAGTGAGTGGGTGACCTTTAGTGACCCCAGAGAACCTCTGTAAAACCTACCATCTCTCTCACACTCTCACTCACACACACACACACACACACACATATATATATATATATATATATGCAAATGATAAGCACACAGTTCTGGAAAGCTTTCAAATCCTGTGTGTGTGTGTGTGTGAGAGAGAGAGAGAGAGAGAATGTTCTCGAATCTAAAGCTCACATGTTTCAGCAGCCCATTGAGCAGCGGCACACTGCCAGAGGCCCCTGAGACCTCTCACTATTGTAGATGTGGCTCACATGCTGCAGTGCATCGGCTCCAGTTACCATCATATAATATTGAGAGATAATGAATCTGTGGGGGAAGCTGGGTCAGCGCGGCAGCACAGAACGGTACCAGTGACTCGTCTACGTCTTCTGTCACAGACAGTCCTCAGCAGAGAACAGTGGTGAAGACTGTGGTATGAAGCAGTATGTTACTGGTCTTGTCAGATTAACTACTGACTACTTGAGCAAATTTAATGACAGCAACTTACAACCAAAGTTCCAGCCGCAACTACACTTGTTCATGCAAACTGTGTGACTGCAAACTATGCGACAGCCAATGAGCTTAGTGACTGATATGACTCAATACACCACTGTGTGACATATGTTGTTCAGACATGAGTCAGGTCCATGGCCTGAAGTGTGCTACCTGGAGCTGACTTTTGAATACATTATTTAACTTAACGTTGATACAAGAGGTGAAAAAAAGATTTTTATATAGTTGAAATGTATGAAGGTGGACAGACATACTGTAGTACAGAATTATAATCCAGTCAGATCTAATCTTGTCATACTACAACAATTACTTGCTATTTTAAGTTACATTTTTTGTATAAAAATGACTTTTCTGCACAATAAATAAAAAAAAACAAAACAACTACTGCTAATTTCACATTATTATTGCGTCTGCAACAACCATATCCCTCATTGTAATGTCTCACAGGTCTAATGTTAACGAACCAGATGTGAGCTTTCTGCTTTCATCTCCGAGCAGCAAACCCTCTGGGCAACAGCCTCCCTCAAAATCTTACACTGCCTTCCTCTCCAGCAAACTTTCCTTGCCTTCTGCTCAAAAGTATATGATGATTTGTGTGTGTGTGTGTGTGTGTGTGTGTGTGTGTTGTCATACTTGATTGAGGAGCTTTTGCTCATGGCCATCTGTTTGCTCTCGTACTCCAGCAGCAGTTCCTCCAGTGCAGCAGCATTTTCTGAAACAGACACACACAAATACACATCAACACTTAATCGGTGATTGATGATTGTTTTTGTTCTAGTCAATACTGTAAATTCCTCTCTGGATGTGAATTCATGTCATGTTAGAAGTCATGTCATCTTTGCGCTTATTGGTAATTGATTGGGTGAAGTTAATTTCTCTGGGAAAAGTTGCGGATACAATGAGACCACTAAAGGATTCACAGTTTGTGCTGCGCTGTCATTTTTCTTATAACTGATGTGGGGAACCTACAGTAAAACCCATCAGGTATATTCCTTACTCTGCGATATAGAAACACAAGTTGGAAACATCTGTCACTAAAACTTGTACTTGCCAATTATTATATCTCCAGTCCAAGAAAAGGAGCTGCTGAGTATGCAGCAAGAGACACGTCTTTGGTTGTGTGTGACGTGCTGTGACAACACTGTGGGCTTGAGCTTCCCTCTAAAGCCACAAAGATGAAATGACTGCGACCACAAGCTTATCAGTAACATCACTGTTGGTATTCACTTGACACATACCTTTCTTTTCAGTGATGAGGCGAACCAGCACACTGATGGTGTCTTCATTCAGGTCGTCAGATATATAGGGACAACTGTTACCTAGAACGAGCAAATGAGACGGAGACAGAGAAAATGACCCTTTTTCAATTACACAGCATGTTGGCATTTTCGGTTCTGGGTTTCTGATCTAGTGTATTACCATTTTTCTCCAGTTAATTACATATAAAATACCAAACCATATCATAGGCACATATATACAAGTTTTGTCACCTTAAACATATATACATTAAAAAAACTTATATAAAAAGAATTAGTTTTTTACAAATAACATGGTGTATCTGAGTGGTAGAAAATGTTATGCTAAGTTATGTACAGGAGGTTTTTAAAGAAATACAACAATATACTGGTAATGTGTCCTCCACCCATGCATTAAAATATTCATTTTACAATACATTTCAATGTAACCAGTTTATTAGGTACACCTAAGTAACACAAATACAGTCTAATACAATAGTAACACAACAGAGAGGTGTTTCTGTCATGTAGCCTTCTGTACCTGATAAAGTGACAACTGAGTGTATATTCATCCTGTTTGGAGAATTTACTGTTTATACTGATAGAATCTTTACATAGAGGTGGATTTGCTTTAAATCACCATTATCATCACCATCAGCTTCACTCCCAGTTGTCAGAAAGAGACTTAATAAGGAAATACAAAGTGCAACTTGCAGAGCCAGCACAGTTCACACTGTGCATTATCACTGCAGGGATACTGTGCCTCGGTACACGATGGGACTGATAGGGATGGATGTGGATGACTGAACAGCAAAGAATAGATGTGCCACCATGGTAACACCCCCCCCCCCCAACTATCCCATAATAGCGCAACACAGAGAGGCAGCTGAGAGGAGAGCGATGAGGACGTGGGGGGTCCAGAATAGCTCAGTCAGCAATCACGCTCCATTCAGCACTGTTGAAGCACACAGAGCTCTATGTGTGTGTGTGTGTGTGTGTGTGTGTGTGTGTGTGTGTGTGTGTGTGTGTGTGTGTGTGTGTGTGTGTGTGGTGTGATGTACCAGACCTCCAATGCCAGGTGACTTTGTGTATCTGTGAATTAAAGAACAAAATGAGACTGTATAGATTGCATTTGTGCCTATGTGTGTGATTGTGTGCGTGTATTTTTGTCTTTTCTTCAGTGTTAGTCTGTTGTTAAGCCAACACAATAGCTCTGTCTCCACAGTGGCTGTTGCTATGTGAGGATAGCGGCATCAGTTTCACAGTGTGGCTGACATTCTATTTATTCCTTCAACAAAGTCAGACCCATGTGTTCAGTGTTACAGTGTCAGCCACATTAAAGCAGCAGTCACTCAATTTGTTTTTCAGATGAGTTTGTTCAGTTTAACAATTGACTTCATAATTAAAAACAAAAAAATCAGTTTATGGTGACCTCCAAGTTTACTGTAAATGCAGCAGCTCCGTGGCTGAATCTGAACACTGCACCATATAAACTCTACATTTCACTCCATTGTTTCCATCGTGTTTTCGCAGACTAAGCTTCATGCACTGTGAACACAAAGTTGCAGATTCAACTCCAGCTCATGATTTTTTTTTTTTTTTTTTTTTTTAACTCAATCCCACGCCTGCCTTCTGTTTCCCCCACCTTCAGTTCCCCCCGAGCCAAACTTTTCTCAGCTCTGCATAGTCAGAGTTATCTCTGCAGAATCTGATTTCAGCCCTGCAGAGCTAAGCCTGGCCTTGCTGTAATTCATCCCTGAGGGTTTTCTCCCTGACTGGAGATGATGAGAAAAGTGCTGGAGTAAGAAGTTTACCTCTAACCTCCACTCCGTTAGGACATCAGACAGGCAGGCAGGCAGACAGACAGACAGGCCATGTTATCATTATATAACAATGTGAGGGGAAAAAGGTGAGAGTAAAGTTTTCTAATGGGACACCTACTGCCCTCTAATAATTTGATGCTTACTTTTTTATTTTCTACCTGCAATCTTCTAACCTCGTCTGACACACTGCGTATGTCTCTGTCTCTTGCCCTTAATCTGTCTTAGTCACACAAACACACTCACATACTTATCTCTGCACCACTGCATCATCTGTCCTCAAAGCTGTGCAGGAGGAAAGAAAGAGGGGAGCTGTGAAGGAGGCGATAAGGTGTTCTAAAATCATCCACTTAAGATCGCCAATGTACAACACTATATTTGTAACATGTTAACATAGATATTATCTTTCTTTTAACTTTACACTGAGGTTGAATTTGTGCCTCAAGATTATAAGTGATCAAAATACACTGTGGTTATTGTACAATATTGTAAAATTGTGGAATACAAATATTCCACTACCAAACTTACACTGAGACCTGCCATGTAACTTTTCATGTCAACTTAAGGGGTTTCATATACAAGACATGTTGTACAGTCAAGGCATTTCTGCCACTTTAAGAATGGGGCAGAGGAAGAAATCAGGAGGGGACAGAGAATAATCTAGAGAGGAATAAAGGAGAGGAGCGTGGAGAAAGACACAGCAAACATAAAACATGAGGTGAGGACCTGATTGAATTATTGATCTGGCTGGGAAAGGAGAGATGGATGGATAGTGTCATGTTTAGATGAGAAACGGTATGGGGTGTTGGAGAGCCAAGAAATCGAATGAATGGAGAGCAGAGGGACAGATAAAGAGAGCAGCAGGGGGATGGGAGTTCAGGGAGTTTCCCTTTAGGTGCAGGGACATCTTAAGTTTCACAACAAAGTTCTCGGAGAGGAGGAGACCAAGGCAACGCTGAAAACAAAAGGCAGAGATCATTGACCTCTGGCTGCCTTTGCAAATGCCTGAAATCCTACATCACATCTTCATACGGGCAGCCTTATTTTGTGCAGATGTGGCTATTTTTGTGCAAGGAGAACTGATGCTTTTGGATGTCACCTGCAAGTTTTTTTTTTTTAAGTAACTGTTGTTTTTAACCACTAAACACAAAGTTTTAATCCTGACAGCTAAAATAGGTTGTCCAGTGCCACAGGTGCTGTGCAAACGTCAACAGTTTCTTGACGTGGGACGCCGCTGTCAGAGGTTCTGATCTGTAGAGGCGGCAGCTGTGCTCCGATGCTCACGATGCCTCGCAGCACGTGTGGCTTTGCGGCTGTCGCACAGTTTTCCTCTGAGCCTCGCACCATCAGGTGAGTGAAAGAAAAGCCAGCTTAGGCCTTAAATCTGCTTATGTACATGCACCAAATGACTAACTGGCAGTCATGTTTGCTGTCTGTCTGCTGCATTGGAGTGAAACTGATACACACACACACAGACAACTTAGATAAACCATGGAGTGGAGGGTAATATCTGGTGAGAACAGTATGTAAGTGGGGGAGAAAAAAGTGGACCGTAGACCAGACAGTATATACACATAGTAATAAGTTATGAAAGGAGTAGTAAAATGGTAGGTAAAATAATAATTTGCAGTAAGTGTGATGTATTAGTTAATTTGATTGTTAGTAACCTATGAAAGTCCTTGAGTGGTTTTTAACGTTTCCCAAAATGTAAAACTATTGATTTAAACTGTCCACTTTTTTGCATGAGGCAGCCAAGTGAACACAATAGCAAGTTTGCAATGTTTGCTAAACTGAATCAACTCTCTCTGACTCACATTTTCATAGTCCAAACACCTCATGGCAGGTATAGTTTATCAAAATGTCATATGTTTTTTACATGGAAATGTACCAGGAAGTCCACACGTCATTCTGGGTCCTGGTCCACAGTTTTAAAAAAGCTGCACTGAGCAATGCTACAGTAGATAATATCACCCCTTTGACTTGAGGGTTTTACCTGATATACAAGCCTGAGAACAAGAAAGGTACACTACATTGAGTACAATAGATGCATAAAGGACATATGGGTGTACTTCTTACATTGTGTGCACAGCAGTGTACTGCACAGAAAGAGAGACATGATCTGTTCAGATCAAACCAGGTGGTAGCACTGCCACAAATGAGTTGACACCTTCTGAGAAAGATCTCTAGCCTCAGAGGGAAAAACTGATTTCTATTTGGGTCAAAGGCTGAAAAAATTGTTTCCAGGTCAATGAAGAGGCGTCCTGGACAATATGACTATGCACTGTTACAAAAGACAGGAATAAAGAGCACTCATATTACTTCCAGACAGTACAAACCACAGGGAACGGGTGTGGTAACTGAACACTTGTTTTACTGCCTGATCCCTCTGTTTCTGTCTTTTTTCTCTCTCTAAACTCTAGTTTTCCATTTACTGATATCTACCTCTATTTTGCTCAATCCCACCCACATCCTTCTGTCTCTCTTTCTTCTTCGGCCCTCCCCACTCTCTTTTCATACTGCTCTCTGTGTTTTTTCAAGTCAGTTTCTCTCTGACGTCAGCCGGACAAGTGAGTCGATGGGAATGCTTTTTTCCCCTTTCCAAATAGGAAAATGACAAGAATAACAGAGCATGCTTGGAACAACACAGCATGTGTGACATGCAATGACCCCTGCAAGGTCAAAGTTCAAAAAGATAAAAAGCCTCGCATGTAGGATTGCGTGCAGTCACATCACAGGCATACATGGACTGTGGCAGCACACAAAGACACTACCCTTGGGGCTTGGCTTTGGCTTTGTCCTGACTCCTGACTACACTTGACCACATCGTGTGCATGCTTGTGTGCTAATTTGGCATTTTAATGCACGAGTGTGTCAATGACCGGAACATGAAATGCTACTTCCAATAATCACTCTTTTTGCTACTTTTTATCTTTTCTCTCTCTTCAACTTTTTCTTCTCTCCTTTCAATGTCTTTCTTTACCCGCTTTCTGCCAACCGATCTCTCTCACCTTCTTTCTGGGGCGTGGCGGTTTCTTCATCCCCTCCCTCCTTCTCAGCCGTGCAGCGGTATCCCTTCTTCTTGAGGATGTTGCAGATGAGGATACCCAACAGGCCCATCACACAGAAGATTGGCACCAAAGCAAAAACGGCATACTCTGCTGTCTTCTCCTCAGCGCTGCGCACCACTGTGCCGTTAACTGGTCCTCCGGCACCGGCGGACGGACCTTTACCCACCGTGCGAACTGTTCTGAAATGCACGGCTGAGAGAAAGAAGAAAAAAGAGATAAGAGAGAGGTAGGCAGTAAGAGCACATATCTCCACAAAGAGCTGATTACAAGACTGTAAAATGAACGATGGATTTGCAGGATGTAAATGTGAAAACATTTTCAAGAAAGACAGATACACACTGCAGGAGCATGCTTACTTTTCACGCAGGGACTCTGAGTGGAAACTTCCCCTGTGGCAGTGGAGTGAAACCTGAAAATGGAAAAATAAAGAGGAGAAAACAGCATAATTACAGAGTTGGATGAGGACGGAAAAAAAGGAGGGATTTTTTTTTTTTTTTTTAACAGAAGAATTAGAATGAATCAGCGGTTTTAGCCTGTGGCATGTTATGTTCAATGGTGCTTGATGTTGCCTGCCCACTGTGTGGAATGACGTACTGTGTGTGTGTGTGTGTGTGTGTGTGTGTGTGTGTGTGTGTGTGTGTGTGTGTGTGTGTGTGTTTGTGTGTGGATGTTTTCTTGTTTTCTCGACCCAGGGAAAATGACAGGACTTAATTTAGAACAAATAAAAGTTTATGAGGTATATGTTGGAGCAAATCCCTTTGAATGTCAGACCTACAGTGGGATTGAACCATTGGTGGATTAGCAATCAAACAGGTGGGCCGCGAAAGAGACAGACGGCCAGTCCTTACCCAGGCAGACAGTCCCCACAGATGGCATCTGAGGTCGCAGTGCCAGGGGTTACAAACTTTCGGCTGAGGATCTTGCAGGAGGCGTGAGGACGGCAAAGTTCAGAGTTGAATGCATCTGAAAAGGTTCCAGTTGGGCACATTCGGCATTGCACTTCCTCTTGTGGACTTTTGATCTGTCCACAATCCTGGAAAGACAGAAACACTTCTAAACTCAAGCAAAAGAAGCTGCAAAAGTACAAAATGAAGCATCTCTCTGGAGTTATAGAAGGGTTTGGGCGATAAACTTAAAGGCAGCTTTTAATTATAAGTCGGCACAACACAGAGACAGTGTTGACTGGAATTAAAACGATAAAATTCTCTTTATACTTTCACATACACAGAGTGCTCAACAAAGGTAACAACAAACACTAAGACATGAATTGCACTTGCATGTAAGTGCATGTTATCTATTACAACTAAAAATAAATACAACCTGCAACAAAAGAGAAACATGACACACCTTGACAAAAATCCCCCTTAGGTTATAAAGCGGTGCCATAAATGTTTGATATAATTAAACAGTGATTTATGGAAGCAAATAACTTGATTCATGTTGGCTGTTAAGTTAAATTATGACGTAAGAGGGAAAATACATTCAATG
This sequence comes from Trachinotus anak, assembly GCF_046630095.1. Taxonomy (NCBI): domain Eukaryota; kingdom Metazoa; phylum Chordata; class Actinopteri; order Carangiformes; family Carangidae; genus Trachinotus; species Trachinotus anak. The sequence goes on from NW_027273865.1 coordinate 17,733,585, forward strand.
TGCGATTTATAAATAAACTCTGGATCTATGGCAGGTAGTTGGTTGGAGGATAATTAAGGAACATGGGGTGAAAGTCTGTAGTGTCTGAAGGGACAAAAAAAACAATAATAATAATAATAATAGAAAGAACACAAAAGCACAGATATTGTAATAGCAGAGATATAATGGACTAAAAATGTCCCTAAAAGTGGTTAAACTGTTATTAATCAATTTTATTTCAGTTTATAGACTCACCTTGGAAGGCTCCTCGCCTGCAGGGCACTGCAGACACACACACCCTTCCCCCCACCGACACTGCACTGCTGCAGTCCCACCACAGCCAAACACCTGGAAGACACACACACACACACACACACACACACACACACACACACACACACACACACACACACACAAGCTCATGAGTCAGTGGTTTGCAGTAAAATTGAGTACACACACATTGTAAATCATGATGTTCTGGTCTATGAGGAACCAAACTGAATCTTAAAGTAACACAGTAACCACTCACACACACCAAAATACACAACACACACATTCACAAATTTACCGTGAGAAGGACAAGAGCTGAGCAGCAAAGGTGGTTCCTCATCTTCTTCAATGTATTCTTCTATGTTCATATGATCTGCAGCAGACAGGAGACACAAACACCAGACAAGAGTTTAGTCACATGTATATATATTTATATATAGTCCACATATACAACACAGTATATGGGTATGCTATAGACATAAATATTCAAGGCTGTCACTTCAACCATAGCAATTCCTGTCTGAACATGATCTGTTGACCAAGTGCCATGAAATAGACGGCCGTGACATATCACAGCATATCATAACTGAATATAACTGGTAACATCACAACTCTGTCACACACACAAACACACACATACAGTCCATAAGCATGCACACTCACACAAAAATGCTCACATGGCAAAAAAACACCTGAGTCATTTTTGTGACTTATCCTGAGCGCAGTGGCTCTCGTGACAGGGAGGTAAGGAGCAGTTGTAAATGCCGTAAATAACATTTAGCGTCAGTCAGGACCTTTTTATAGACAGGAGTGAATGGGCCAGGGCTTGTCTGTGGCTATTTCTGGCCTGTAGGTACTTGCATGCACATTTAAAGAAATTATTATGCTGCAACATATTCATTTTGCAAACATGTGCTGACTTTCTCAACACTTGACATTAGCTGCCTCTGGGAGTATTTTCTTAACTTTAGGTGAGTCACAAAAATAAAGTCTTTTTACGGACTGATATAAAGCTCAACCAGGACAGTCTTTGAGTCCACACTCATGGGTCAGATTTGTATACCACAGGCTAGGATACTGTGTTACAGCAAAACAATGCTGTCCTGTCTAAAGTTAGGTATTAGCAGTTGGAAAATATTTGACAGCTTATTTAAAATAACCCTGAACATATAAGTATGAGCACACTTATATATTCACATGCACATAGGGGTGGCTGGCAAGGTATTTATTACTGCTACGACTGATGCTTCTATTTCATTTCATTGACTGAGATAAAATCAAACCTGAGGTCGCTTATCAATTTAAAAAAATCTTGTTTTCCTCATCATCTTTATTTATAGCATCCTGACACTCTCACCAGCTCACCTTCAGATTTGAGCTTTCACTGCTTAGTGTGACATGCCAAAACTGTGTTGTATAAACATGATGCCTGTGATATTTTGTCATATCAAAAAGGCAGCCAAATGAGCGGAGCACAGCAGTCAGCATGGTGGCCACTGAAACATGGATTAAGGGGCAAATTCCTTAAGAAATAACACAAAATTTAGGTCGTCAAACTCGAGAACTCCAGACTAACTAACTCCAATGAACACGTGATAACCGGTCTAGAGTGTGACACAACAACTAAAAGAGAAATAAACGCATTTTCAAGACCGTGCCCCTGTGCACACTACAACACTCTATTAACTGACAACATTAAACTAGAAAGTGTGTTGCTCCCAATTGTGGCCACAATTACAGGGCCGGACAATTTGTGGTGGAGATTTTACTTTCAAAGTATAGACATGACAGATTCACACAACACAAAAATCATTAGCACTTATCACACCACGTCCAGCACAACTTCAGCTTTTATATATATATAGAGAGAATATGAATATTTGAATTTGCAAAAGATTGAGAGCACAATGTTAAGAATGTTTTTCTTCTACTTTTCTCCCATGAGGAGACAATTTAACTGACAGACTGGTTGGTCCTAAATAGGTTTGTAAAACAGCCACTGACTAAAGCAAAAACACAAGCGGTATTTGGCACATGTCAAACAAAAAACGAAGAGAATGAACAGAGTGACAGATTAGGGGTGACAAGAAGGACAGAAGAAAAGATGAGAAACTGAGGGAATGCACTGGAGTATTCAGTCAGAGCAGACCAAAAGCAGAAAGCAGAGAAGTCAGAAAAAAGCAAGAGATGAGGAGAAGGATGGAGAAAGACAAAGAGAGAATATGCGACAGAATAAGAAAATGGGAGAGAGTGGAGAAATAGAGCAGCATACTTACCCCAGACTTGCAGCTGAATGACACCGTTGCCGTGGCAACTCAGCGAGGATGCTGTGTGTATCGCTACAAATGCTGAGTCAGGACCAAAGTCAAACTATATACTCTAACTTTCTTCGAGCTGCTCAAAAACAACACAAACACCTGATCAAAGTTGTACTTGGCCCAACTGTGACAAGCAACCGATGGCTACAGGACTTTACAACGAGAGAATTAAGACTGAAAATCTCTGCAAAGATTGGAGTTAAGACTAAAATGCAACTAGAAAAGTTACACAAAAGTGACACAAAAGTCAGACACACACAAATCTGTGTAGCTGAATGGAGAATTCGGTGTACCTGCCTGTGTCTTATACTGTCACTCTGACCACAGACACACCCCTGACGTCCTTAGGACATGCCCCTTCTATCACAGCTAAAACACAGAGTGTGTGTGTGTGTGCATGCGTGTTGTGCATGTGCGTGAGGGGTGAGGCTGCTTTAATGCAGCACTTCACCTTTGACCACACAGCAAAACATAATGTTTTAAACATTAGTTAGCAAGCAAATCTGCCCCTCTCCCCTCAAACCCATTCATTCTGTCACTATGTGTGGTCAGCACACACACACACACACACACACACACAAACACAAACCCATAGCACATCTAAACAGTGTATCCCTTAATGTATGTGTGATATTAGTGTGTGGTGATGGTCTCGCGCACATTATCTGTGCATTAATTTATAAAGGTACTTGTTTGTGCTGAAGACACACACACACACACACACACACACACACGAACATGTACACACACATCTGGAATACCATTACAACCAGCCAACACTAAGCTGTGCCTTATACAAACAAGAAAATAAAAAATGTAACGAGTTTATGATTTTGGTCCGGCAAGGCCCTCATGCCAATGACAGGCTTCTGAAGCATAATTTCAGGGAGGAAGTGAAAGATACAGCAAGGATAGAAAAACCACCAGTTTGAAAAAACAACACAAGGCTGAAGGGCAAAGGCTGATCAAGCTCTAGAAGAAAAGAAGAGAGAACGAGGGGGAGAGATGGAAAGAGGAGAAAGTGGCAGAGAGATTGCTAGAACTTCAGCCTGATAGCATGATATATATAGAAGCATTTGTTAAAATACCATACAGACCAGAGCAAGAGGCTAATTACAAGTCACACATGCGCACATAGATATACACTTATACACACATGCAAACATGCACCCGCACACACACACAACACACAGTCACATAGCTGGAAAAAAAAAGGAAAAAAAAAAACAAAAAAAAAACACCCGATCAATAAAACGACAATGATAGAGAGAGCAAGACAAAAATGGGACCTACAATTAAGTACCTCTTTTTTTGGAAAGTGTCAAGTAACAAATTGGATCGGGTTAGAGGAGTTGAAGAATGTTTGCTTTCCACAGAAAACCTCGCTTGACCTCCAGAAGTGCAGTCACTGAAACAAATGCACTCAAACTCCAGCAGAGCCACAGCAAGGTGAAAGTGACTTATGGTGCGATGACCGCATATAATCCAACATCATCGTCATACAGCAACACAATGTTATTTCAAAGGCTAGTTTAAGAATCTTTTATGAGTTAAAGGAGCTGTTTGTAAGTTTTGCTAATGCTATATAGCCAAGGTTAGCATTAACAGCTGTTTATGTACCAGTCTTGCCACGTTCTTCAGGGCAGACTGGATGCTACGGTGAGTTGGTATCGGAAAGTGACGAGACGGCCCAGGTGTGCCAGAGCCAGCTGGTTCGCATGCTGACTTCAGTAGAAGAAAGGAAGTGATAGAAATACAAGCAAAAGAAGATGGCTGCTTCCCACCTCTGGAGACAGCTCTTGATGAGTAAAGGAATGAAGTCTGAAGCTGCTCGCAACGCTTCTTCTAAACTGGTAAGCAGACAGCTGTTGATGCCAATGTTCGCTATGTAGCAATAGCAAAACTTAGAAAAAGCTGGATTGCATTGCGACACCAAAACTACTGTTGATGCAAAGGTATTTGGTCAAAGCAAATTCATTCTGGAAATGTAGAACAGCAGACCGTCAGCTATTTCACCTGCTGGCTATCTTCAGGTGAAGAACAGTAAATGTATGCTACAGCAACACATGGAGTGAAAATGTGCCTCAAGTACAAAGTGCCTGAGAGCATGTCCAAAAAGGATGTTCAAAATGCGCCCACTGCCAAACCACTGCTCTCGGAAGTCAGCCATTCACAGCCAGGCAGTCCAAGCCAGCACTGTCTGCATGTGATGCATTTGCATTTAAATCCAGTTAGTCTGAGGTTTTCCCCACAAACCCACTACAGAGGTGACCACCACACGTGGGACTTCCACTGGACCAACAGGCACATGACCGCCCTTGTGTCCATGCTAGGGCCTCGTCCGCCTCAAATACCCATCCTTCTCTTGTTTTCCTGTATCCATCGCAAAATGTTACTCACAGCAATGCAGAATCCGTCATGATCCTTCGTCATGAACATTACATTTCCCCAAGGTCATTGGCGTTTGTGGTAGATAACTGCATTGTGTCCAACACTGCCCACATACTGACAGTTGTTGTATTAAGTGTAAATAAAGGGGGAAAAGTTGAACTGGCCAAATATGTGAGCTCTATTGAGGGACGATTAAGTAGACGTTGTTACATTGTAAGAGGTCACAAATGAGAAAATGAGGGAACAACTGCCTTAAAACATATTTCAATACAGTCTTTACATAATCCCAGTCAAGGAAATTAAAGTTCTTTTCTCTGTTTGATGGAACTTTTATCTCTCTGTTCCTTGAACTCTCGTACTTTTCTTCCATGTGCCCTTTCTATCCTCGCTCGCCTGTCTGAGCTGTCACATTTTATTGCATTTGATTGGTTGCATGTTTCCTTTTTCATAACCCAGCTTGCTTCATGCCTGCTGCACTTTGGCTTGGAAGCTGCAGTCAGATAGATGTGTGGGCTGAAGGAGCAAAGACAGAAAGAAAGAAAGAAAGAAAGAAAGAAAAAGAGGGAGGGAAGATGAGAGTGGAGGATATAGCAGGACATTAACACCTCTCAGAATACCCCTGTGTACACAACCATTTTATGTGAATGGAGGAAAACAACAAAACATGTTAAAAATTCAAAAACACCTCAAAGGAAAGGAAGAGGAGCGTGACGACTTTTCCTAAACTCTGTAAAACAGTAATTACCCAAAACCCTCACTGCTGTTGTTTGACACATTCAAATAACAAGTCGTGACAACGTCAGATGACCAGTCACATTTTCTGTGTTGTTCAGGGGACCTAAAAATAGCAATAATAAAGAAGTAATGGTGAAGCCATGACAAAAACATGGACATTATTCTATTCTGTGGTGGTTTTTGGGGCGAGGACCGGAGTCACAGCTCATGTGTGTGAGAGCTTTTTTCTGGCTCCTTTATGTCATGCAGCAGCTTGAGCTGAGAAGTCCTGCTGGACGAAGCTTTGAAGGAACCACAAAAGAGGAAACACAAGGCTGAGTGGAACTCCTCGCCTTTCAGTTTGAGGTGACTGAGCAGCAGGAGAGATCAAGGGCAAAGCAGGGTCAAGCCGCCACCTTGTTGGCTTCCAAATGATGAGTTGTGTTTGTCAAGCACAAAGTTTCTGGTTAGACATGAGACTCCATTTTATTTTAAGGCCACAGTGTATTTTAGTGTCAAAATGCATTTTAGTCATGCTTACATATCTTCCTTATTTAAGTTGGAGGACTTATAGCTAAACCTCGGCAAACAATTTCTAACAATGAGCCATGTACTGACTCAATGGCTGTATTGATGGGCTGTGACTTGAAACAGGATTCTTGCATGAACCTGTGTAATTGAGACGTCTGGTTTGTTTTTCTGTCTGCGAAGAACGAAATGCTAAAATGAAAGGTAAACTCCTTGGCTTAGTTAATCGAGCCACATAAAAAATTCACAGAGGTTTGCACAGTGTTAATGCCTTTCTTTCCAGTTCTCTGGCAACTCAAATAAGCCTATAGCCTATGGTCTTTATTTATCATTCAAATAAAGGCTTTAAAAAGTGGTCAAAAAAAAAAAAATGCGGTATTTTTTCTTTATCAAGCATTTGATAGCAGACAGCCAGAGGAAACCTGGGAAAGAAAATAGGAGATAAAATGCAACAAAAAAATTTAAGTCACCAGGAAGCCCAACACTAGACTAGATTTGATGAAGTAATAGTTATAATAAGTATTGGTTCCCACCTGGTGGATTACAGTCCAATAGTATTTTTCCACTGGCACTAACTCAACTCACTTTTGTCTGATGGAGACTGGAGTGAAGTTGAGCTGGTATTATGCAGTAGAAAAGGTTTTGGTAGTCTAAATAAACCTGAATTAGCTCTAACAGCAGTTAGAATTCATTTTATCCTGTCAATCCTGTGATTGGATTTTAAGCAAATGTCCTTTCTTATTGCAGTTCCACCCTTCTTCTTAATTTCCTTGGGTTTTCAGGCATTTTACCTTACGAGGGAAAAAACAGTGAGTCGGTGTTAAGTTAGCCTACGAATTGACAGTGACTTAATGACTACACAGAAACATGGATCCTGAGGTAAGACGAATTCGACACAACAGCTTTAAAGCTTCTCTATTCAAAGACTCCACTGAACAACAGGGAAGTTCAGTCATGTAAATACATATATGTAGCAACTAGCTTTTCATCCCGTCAGTAACTGCAAGTTTACACTGAGCGGGGAGTGACAAGAATAAACCTGGAATCTGAGGATACAGGTGAATGCTGGAGCTGCTACAATGCTACCTGTAGCAGCAGCAGCAGCAGTATTTGCAAACGTAAGAGTGAAGCAGCAACACAGGCCATATGCAGTGCTTTGACAGCTTCAGTGTGCTGCAATGGTCTGCTGCGAAGGGAAGAAACACCCAGACGAACTCATCAAAGCACATGACCTTTCCTGAAGCCTGAGTAGTTTTATTAACCCTAACCAAAATGCATGTGAGGAAGTATTTGGCCATGTGGTTCAATGAGATTTGTGGTGATAGAAATCTATTCGCTACTTCATAACATATTATTGTACTTAGTGGAGTACAGTAAGCAGATTAGGAGCAGTTGTGTACCTGATTGTATAATTACCAAAGCTTTACTTAAACTTTATGAAGACTAATAATAATCTATTATAGTTTCATTTAAACAGGTTTTGGCCTGACAGTAGACCAGGTCAGGTTTACAGTTTTTTGCTTCTTTGTTGTTTAAAAGGCCACACAGAACTAAACAATATTGTCTTGCTGTGTCCTGAAAATATTTTATTACACGAATAATGACGACAGCAAACAGAGTCATCACCCTTTTCTAAACCTCTACTTCATTTAAATATCTTCAGAGTTCTGTTCTTCACTCTGTAGGTGTAGTGGTGCATCATCAGTGAAAGACAGGTAAGTTCAAAGGATTACTTGCTGCTCTTCAGGTTGAGAAATCCTCCTTAGTCTTCAGCTCCTAAAACCCTTTAAACATCCATTAGATTATCTCAGAAATGCAATGTCACCAAGTTTGAAACAGGTTGTTTTTCTCAATTTATGAAGTGTTGTGAGATACTGTCCATGGTCTTCAATGAGCAGTGACATTATTCTCAACTGAACGAATATGTTTTGTCCATAGTGCTGAGATTGAACCTTCCTCTAGCCTTGATTCAGGTTAAAACTAAGGGTTGCTCTGTAATAAATGGTAGGAAACTAAAGGACATTGAATTGTTGAATGCTCCTTTGCTGATGAAACTCCTGAGCTTTTTGAAAAAAAAAAAAAAAAAAAAAAGTAAACCGCCAAGTTCCCGTGCCGATAATGGATACCTATTAAGCAAACTAGGTCACATAGGGTGTCCAGCCTTGGGAAAGACCTCTTTGTGATGCACATGAGAATTATCTTCCGGCCGGAGGAGTCAAGTGAAATACAATAGAAAAGAACTGAGCCGGCGAAAAAAAAGGTTTAAGGTAATTATACTCCATTATCCATCAGACATTTCGTGGACCAAGAGATAATGTGCACATGTATGACAACGACGTGATCGGGACAACCATACCCTCTGTTTGAGTTAATGGAGGTGCCCATTATCGGCGAATGAAAGGCTGATTTACGCCAACACTTTCTACGTTAGCGCTCAGACAATGTCTCATTATGGGGAGCACTTCTGATAATTGTGCAGGTGTTGCCTCTACACACACGTCTGCGGATGCGTGTCTCTCACTGCTTCTCTGTGTCTGTCATTCCTCCTCTATGTCCTTGGGTTGACGTGATGCTGGCTGTCGTGTTTTTTTCCAGTGGAACTGCACACCGGCAGAAACTTCATGGGCCTCTCCTGTGTCTCTGCTGCACACTGTCTGTCAGACACCACGGTGTTGGAACAAGAGAGGTTGGGAGCGCAGAGAGAGGGTGAGAGGAAGAACATGCAGTAAGGTGCTCAGTTTGTTTACAGCTCTGTGACACCGCCAGAGTGATAGCACTGCTGCAACCGGAGATCCCACAATACAACAGGGCGACTCTTTACTGTCCTGATTTCCCACAGCCACCACAAATACATACGGATACAAAGAAAACTCAAGAAAAATGTTTCCTTTCCCTTTGTTCATGAGAAACAGAAGCCACATCTTAGGGGAAGTCATAAATTCAAATGCTTTAGGCACAATCCCCACCACAGTTGTTTCCTAACCATTTGCTCAGTTGCTTAAGTGGTGGCGTGAGAGTTTTGTAGATGTCATTTTGGACTGATTTTTAAAGTTATGTTGAAAATTTGAGGACCATTTTGTTTTCCGTTAATTTAAATTTTAATGTCTGCCTCAATACAAACAAGCCTAATTAAAAAAAAAAAAAAAAAAAAAAAGAAAAGAACCCAGCAGCAGCCACCCACAAACCAATTCTGGCTTCTAGACAGTCCTAAAAGAATCAAAGGTCTGCTTTAATTCTTTACTTTCAGGGTTTTAAGTTGACAAAAGCAGAACATGGGAGAATCAGAGTTGCGAAAATATGTGTAAGGCTAGGTGTTTTTCATTTTCTCTTACATCACCACCATCATGAACAGTGGATGTAAATCAACTCCTTATGTTCCAACACCTTCAATTATGATTCACAACCCATACACACACAGCAGGTCTATATTAAAGTCAGCAGCATGCATGCACACTATAATTAAACAATTTCCATTTTCACACACGCAAAACACGTGTACACAGTGTTAAAAACAACACTTTCAACATGTCATCCCTATTTGTTGAACAAATACAGAGGATTTAGTTAATGACTGTTTTAGTCACTGGAAAAATCTACTCTACCGTGTCTCAGAAGTTCAGCTCAGATGAAGAAAACATAATTTTCAACCCGGGTCTGAGCAGATTGCATGTATTTATATAAACTTTCTCCAGTTTTTCTTATTTCTCACATTAATGGCCGTCTGCTGTAGGTCAGTGAGTCCAAAGACAGACATTCCCTCTTTGGCTCTTTGGAGAAGTGGATGCCAGAAAGACAAACACTGCGAATTTTAACCAGGCCTCTGGGAATGTTAAATATGTTAAACAACTCCTTATGTGTACCGAATGTGCTGTAATCATCTGTATATATGCGAAAGCAGTTCCTCATAAATTGCTATGGATGAAGGTGGAAAAAAATATCAGCAGATAAGCAAGAAACCATGATTTTGCAACCCTGCAGTTTGCCCCCAACATGCAAACCCAACCACAGACACGCACAATCACATCCACATATATTTATGGAACTAAATATGCTGTGTTTTGAGTTGTATTCAATATCGCTATAAAAGTGCTGCTACAGACGAGAGGTTCAATTTCCTGCTTTGTTGGCTACATTGTCATTACTCAGCGGTTGTTTTGAAACGGGGCATGTCTGTAGCACTCCTCACATGAGGGATTGTGTGGATCCTCTCCAAAACATGACACACACACACACACACACACACTCAACCCACACGCACAGTCACTCACTTGTGCCTCGTCACAAAGAGATCGAGCCGGACATGCTGGTGTGTGATTTGCTCTGGCAACTGAAAGCCAGCGATTGGTTACTGGCGCGTTCAGATAGCAGATTGTGGTCGCTTTCACATTTCCCTGTGGGGGTGGCGAACGTCTGCAGTCTCTTTCCTCTTTTCTTAAAACTTATTTTTAATACCGTGTCATTAAGCAGCATACAGTAGGGAGTGACAGACCAGATGGAGGAGACGAAGGGGAAAGGTCATGAACTTAGGCCAGGCAGGGCGAGATTACAGCCGTCTGCTTTTGTTCTGACTAAACCAAAAATCATGAAATGTGGCCAAGCAACCATTCAAGGTGCAAACGAAACGAACATTACAAACACAGCGTGTCAATATAGCGTATGAAGCAGTGGTGGAAGAATTCACTTAAACTTGCTCATTATTTTAACTGCTTCATATACTGTGGTGTAGTTTAATCAATAGAAGATTACACTGATCATATATGTATATGTAAAATCTTGATCTTCAAAGTGACTAATAACTACATCAAACGGAGTAAAAAGTATAATATTTCCATCTGTGTTGTCAAGTAGAAGCATAATGAGGCATAAAATGGAAACACTCGAGTAGGGATGCAACAATGAATCAATAAACCATCAAAAGGTCAAAAGGAAAATCAACAACTATTTTGATAATGGATTAATCATTTTAGTCATTAAAACAAAACTGCTTCCAACTTTTCAAATGTGAGGATTTTCTGTTTTTATTTGTTTTATATGAAAATAAATTGAGCAGCTTTGGATTGTGGACTATGGTTGGACGAAACAAGAAAATTGAAGGCATCGCTGTGGGCATTTATCTATTGTTTACGGCATTTTTTCACTATTTTAATAGAGTGAACTGACAAATAATTGACTTCATCAACAATGAAAATAACTGTTAGTTGCAGCCCACTCTGGTAAAGTACAAGAACCTCAAAACGGCATTTGTGTAAATCTACATTCCACCGCTGTGTAACTGCCTAATTTCTTAATCCATAATTTCTTTTAATGGAATTTGGTCCCAGGCCGAAAACACAAATTCACAGAAAAAAAAATAGGGAGGGATAAAATATGGCACCACAGCATGCACATCTGTGTAAACTTCAAATACAAAAGAACTGAGACATCCGGGAAGTGACGCCCTGGGTTTGAAAAAGAATTAGCTTCACTGGCGGAAACCCTCTGCAGCATGACTTGCAGTTTGCTGACTTACTGTACAATGATAGTGCAGCAGGAGCATAAGCAGACAAATACAGAAACAACACAGTGATCTCCCGAGGAAAGCATACAGAAACAGAGAAAATGGTGAACAGGATTCTGCTGTCCACCAAATTCTGCCTTCCCATTAAGAAATAACTTATAATTAAACTTGGGTGTTTATGTGCATGTATACTATAAGTGTATGTCAGTATCAGGGGAGCGTGTGTTTGCGTGCTCGTGCCAGCAAGCAGGTTTTTGTGTCTAGGTCCCCCTGTAATTATCCCATCCTCCACCAATCTGCGTGTGCGTCTGCTGAGCCAGCTTGGACCAGGATCTGCGGTCAGTGCAGTGGGAATTTCTTTGGCACAAACTTTCCTGGCTGACATTGGGCACGGGGACGGAAGAGCGTTGGGCGGCATTCCCAACTACTCTGGTTTAACGGATGGACAGACAGACGACAGGACTGATGGGCTAATTAAAGCTTAGCCGAGTCTTTGACTTCCACATACACACGTGCTCCAACAGAGCTGAGGCAGTGCATCAGTCTTTGTCAAGTTCCCCTGATAATCTTGTTTTCAGCTCCAAACCACAACATACACACTTCAGTCTTTCTTCCTCACTCCGTCTTCCTCGTGGTTTTGTCTTTTCTTCCTCTTTCTCTCCCCCTTCTCATCCTATCAGCATTCTTCTTCCCAAAACCTTAAATACATACAGTAAATGCTGGGTGGGGTGGAGCATAAAATGGGGGTTATATTTGGCTCAGGATAAGTCCAAATACACACTCTTGTTGCTGTTGCTGTGTGTGTGTGTGTGTGTAATTACAGGTGTTAGTCTTGCTGCAGGTAATTGTAACATCAGTTATATGTGATAGGTAAAACAAAATATGACTTTCTGCCAAAAAGTTGCACAAAAGTTGCACATCTAGCACACTAGACACTAGACTTGTATGTCCCTCTAAATGATAAGTCTTCTGTGTTTCTTTTAGGAACTAGAACACAAAATCCTGTTGGGAAATATCTCAACCATCAAACACATAAAACCATCAAAAACTCAAAACTGTACGATAGTCAGAATCTATTTAATTCTTGAAAAGGCTTCTAGCACATTATTGCCTTTCACAAATCTGTGGAATCATGCAAACTGACCTATGCAGTTATTTTCAACTAAGACCAATATACTTTTGTGACTATAATGATACCATTGTGCTGTTTTACTGATGTCTGGAGAAAAATAAACTATAATCTTTGGAAAACATATTTTCTGGCTGAAACTTGGTCCAACAGATGGCCGCCATAAACAGCTCTGTGCTTTTCAGACAAGTTAAAGAATAGTTGTTCACTGGCTGGTTTTATGTGAGTTTCTGAACTTTGGCATCAAGCCCTCTCCTCTCTGTTCCCCTTAACAGCAAATTCATTAAAAACATGCCAAAACAAAAGAGGCCCTGGGATATCTTACAGCATCTCCCCACCCACACCAAACACATATACAGACACACATACACTGAGCATTTCCCACAAGAAAGAGTGAAAGTATTTCACAGGAAACAGGAAGTTTGTCTGATATTGCCTATTTTAGTCTGTCTGAATAGGTCATATAATCATATATTTCAAACTCTTTGTATGTTGTACATTGAACTCCCTGTTCACTTGTGCTGTGACAGGACAGTAGTGGTGAATAAACTATGCAAATCCTGTTAAATCCTTCCTTAAAATGACAGTATCATAACTGTAAAGGGACGCGCCAGTGAAGCAGTACACGGCCCTCTTCTGGTGGAAGCGTGTGTGCATGTGTGTGTGTGTAAAGTTGTGTGTGAGAGAAGTCCAAAGCCTCTTATTGTTACAAGCATGCAGGAATTTGGACTCAGACAATGAGAGCCCTCTGCCAAAAATGACAGTCTCATCTTGGTGCTTGTGTAAGTGCTTGTGCTCATTATGCAGCAGCACATCCTGCCAAAACCTCAGCAGTATGGTGTAGTATGTGATGGGCAATGATATAAATGGAGCTGACTGTAACGAAAAGTGTGTGAGGGACACATGTCCATATATATATATATATATATATATATATATATATATATATATATATATATATATATATATATATATATATATATATATATATATATATACACACACACGCACACACATTTTCCACATTTTCTTCATCTCCATGCAACATGCGGTTACGACGAGTGTGGCTTTTGTTGAGCATAATATAAGTTGTTTTGAACTGAACTGGTTTTGATGTGTATCGCGTAATAAAATATACAGTACGAAAATAAAGCAGAGCCAGTCCTCACCTCATTAAAAAGAGAGGAGGAGGATCATACTACCAGTGAGGTCATCACGTACCCTTGACAGTGCGTCAAGCATGCGCTCACTCTGTCATTAGACACACACACACACACACAGTGGTTCCCATGGTTATTATTATGTCTATTAAATGAATAGAATTGCAGATGTTCGGTTGGTTATGGCAGAAAAAGCCGGAACAAATCATTATATTACCAAAACCAGAGGCCGGTAAATCATCCACAGGCTAAATGCTATCGTAAACTTTTAGTCACTGTACCAACATCACAGCGCAGTGCTGCGTGTGCTCTTTGAAAGCCACAGCAGACACATGAAATCAACAGCCACATCGCTCGCACATGACACAGACAACCAACTCACTTTGGTCATCTAAAATCTTGAGCCACAAAGATCCGTTGAAACAAACAGCTGGAACTCCGTCCAAAAGTAACTATAGGTAAGCTATCAGTAAGCTATGTGCCATACCCGACCCCATAGACCACACCGACTCACGGGAACACATCACCGCGGCGCGTAAAAGTGGTCACGACGGTGGGACAGTCAGAAAAGCTCCATGCGCGTCTGCGGTGACAGACATGACTTAACTACCGGCTTCAGCAGCCATTCAGACCGTTACTACAAGGTGGGGGAAAGAAACAGAAAAGTTATGTTATGAGACTTACCGGTTTGGTGAATAGATTCGGTTGAAATCAGTGTTCAGAAGCGAGCATCATCCGCTGTAGTGGACTATTGATAAGGAGAATTAAAAAACGCGTGAGGATGGATGAAAACCACAAAGCCGGTTCACGATGTTCCCCCTCCCTCTCTCTCCCTCCCTCTCCCTCTCCCTCTCTCTCTCTCTCTCTCTCTCTCTCTCTCTCTCTCTCTCTCTCTCTCTCTCTCTCTCTCTCTCCGGCTCCTCTCGGTGTCTGTATGTCTGTATGTCTGTATGTGTGTGTGTGTGTGTGTGTGTGTGTGTGTGGAAAAAGAAAAAAAGAAGACATAAACACTGAAGTGGCCCTGTGAGCTCACAGTGCGTCACCGCTGCAAGCTGAAACCCCCGTCAGTGTGTGTTTTGCGTGTGTGTGTGTGTGTGTGTGTGTAAACCCCCTCTATCGGTCACTATCTTTCCCCAGCAGGTGACTTCAGTTCAGAGGCTAGGGCTCAGAGCTCATAAGCCAGGTGCTCTTGCACAGAGAGCCAATATACAGGGGCCCAGAGAGTCAAATAAATAACTTATAGCTGATCTTGTGAAAAAAAAATAGTCAATATAATATAAAATAGTTGGCTGTTTCTTTGGTCTGGATGAGCTGACAGTCAATCACACACTGTATTTGCTTCTTTTTGGATTCATGAAGGAAAAGCACAGGTGTTACTTCCATGTAAGTCTCACAGTAAGACATGACAGGGTGACAGTGAGCCTGCATGCACAACACCAGGACCCTGAGAGTGAAGCAGCTGAAAGGGACTTCGGCCATCATTCATTTTAGTATTTAGGCCTGTAATTTTCCTACTGCGACATGTCAGAATGTCGTCAGTGAAAAAAGGCCCGTTGTGATGTAAAGCTGATGACCTACATACAGTTCATCAGTTGTACACAATAACAGGCTTTCGCAGGTTGCCTCTTCATGACTCGCAAGCCTCACAGGTGAGTCATTAAACTCTGAGATACTGAGACTCCCCTCTCGTTACCTGAACAGAAGAAACCTCTTTGGTTTAGCGATACAACTCCAGTCAAATGGATATTTCATTTAGTCTGTTGATACATACATTTCACCAGTATTATAAAATTCATTTGCTGAAATTTAACTCTCAACTATTCCTAGAATAATACACTCCTATACAAGGGAATGAGCCAAGTATGTGTTTGAATCTTAGATAATCCGAACAGTCACAGTGTTACTACACTGGGAGGTTTGTTGTAACTTTTTTCATATTCCAATCATTGTTCTGTCATGGCTCTGTGATAAAATAAAACAAAAAAGCCCCTCACAATATTCACTGTATATACAGTTTCTGAGGAACACTTGAATTCTTATTATCGGGGACCTTTAAAGGTCACTTGACACTTACAGTACTACGCAAGATTTAAAAAAAGATGTGGCTTCTCCAAATACAAATAACGTTGTAAAATCTGATACCAGTGAATGAAAGAGATTTCCATTGGCCCATGCTCTTCCTGTGGGATGAACCAGTGAGTCAGTGTCAGTCAGTGACTCACAAAATCAACCAGTCACTCTGCTGAGACACAGATGAATCTCTGTGCTGCTGTCTTTACGGACTCTCTCATTCATCACAGATCCTCACTGTTTGGTACATGTCAATACTGTGCGTGGATGTCAGTGGGTTGTGACTGTTGTGTGTGTTCAGGAGAAGGGAGGGGATAGCGTTTGTGTGTGTGTGTGTGTCTTGAATAGCCTGCATTCATACAGTTTTCCTCTATACACTGCAGGCCTATTATATCATAGTACACTTCACTGTGGGTCAGTGGGTTAAAGTAAAATGAATAGCGTAACGACACTGAAGCGTGCTGGTAAAACCCAGAGTAGGCAAAGATGGCTTCATAAGACAGAGTCAATTTTTAAAGGACAGAGAGGGGGACCATCAGTCAGAAATTAACAGGCAACAAAGCCGATTCAAGCTACAAATCTTCAGATGTCTTACTACTTGAAAGAAAAATGATCTTATTAGCTGGGCTGCAAAACAAATTAACGACAATCCTGGGCTTTAGCAGAATGCCTTGGCCTTCTTTTAGGATCTTTGACTTCTGTGATCCATCTTTTGTAGCACTGCATAATAGAGCCAAGGTTTTTAGGAATGTGTAAATGACTGACTACATAAGGCTGTGTCTCACTTTGAGTTCTCGCTATCAGCAGCGACACCAGTTTAATTAAAGCGCTGGCAAAGGTAGGACTGCAACAAATGATTACCTCTATTATCTGAAGATTCATTTTTTTACACTTTGTCTTTTCAGAAAAAAGTGGAAAAATATGCATCATAATTTCACAGAGCCAAGGCGAAGTCCTGAAGAGGGAGAAAGCAGTACATTTCTGACACTTCTCTGCTCAAGAATATTTTTTTAAATTGATAAATAAAAAACAATGAAATAGCAAAAATGGTTCCAGGCCATTTCTTTTGGAGTTGAAGGATAAACACAGTTTAAGCTCTAGGTAAAGATGAGCATTAAAGGTACATGAGGTAATTCTTTACTTTTGATTATAAACATGTTCTTGGGTATCCCGGTTATACATTAATTTGTGCATGTGAATCATACCCCTGGTTTCAGACCCTGGCTCCATGAAAGTACCAGTCAGAACCATTATGGATTTTATTATTAGCCGATTCATGTAACAAAATGACACCGTAAATCACGAGATGTATTGTGACACCAAACTTACAAACGTTTAATAGACCCACACCTCACCAGCTGAAGAAAGAAGGACAGGCACAAAATGGCACCAGTGAACTGATTTAATTACAAAGAGGAACCCACAGTGACATAACAAGAACAGCTACTTACAGGGGGAAACGTTGATAGACTGTGACCATGGCAACTGCAAGACGTCAACCAGAGCCAGAGATAAACAGCTATGACCAGGTGGTCGTTTTCTTTCGTGAGACGCCTGCAACAAGGCAAGCATCAACATCACCACGCTCTTATCTTTCAGTCGGCCTGGTCACAACAGAGGCCATCTTGTCTTCTTCTGGAAAGATCTACGACAGTTATAATTTAAACATGACCGACAGCGCATGCCAGGGGCAAGGGGAAAAAATACAAACAAAAACAAACCTTACACAAATATATAAAAATATGCCATTAGATTCATATGAACAATTGAGGACCGTGGGTGCACTATTTACAGAAAAAAAGGCAATATATACCAATATTTACAACAATAAAGACTTTGTTCACATATGGGCACCAGGAGGTTGCTGGAAGTGATGATAGGATGAGTTTGCTGCGATGGCGAAAATTAAGAGTGAATCTTCTGTTTCCTGGCGAACAACATGCTTCATTCTCTCAATCCTGTTCAAATTAGCATTGAGTTTTACTTCATATCGTATACGCAGTGTGTTTGCAGTGTGCGCGCCAGCTCGTGGGAAGAGAGTTGAAGTTGACACATTGGAGTCAAAACCCTACAGTGCAGCTGCTGAAAATATGATTACTCAGTCATTTTTACTTAAGCGGCTGCTGAGGAAATATAAACGTATCTTCTTAAGGCAGATTTTTAAGAAAATCTTTCTGAAACAGCTGAATGCCAAGTTACTGATTCCAACTATAGCAGCGCTCACATCAGAAATCAGAAATACAGCCATGAAACTAAACGGTTTTCAGCCTGGGTCCAGGACTGTGCAAGTAGCTACGACCCTTTTCTGCTGCTCAACTCCATTTCAGAAGCGCGCTTGTACCAGCAGAAATAACTCACAGATGTTTCACTCTTCACAGAAAATATTCTATCTCCATTCTGCGGAGAGCTCTCCATTGCTCTACGGCCAGCATAGATATACAGCATTTTCATAGGTAACTTGGCAGCTCTTGGCACTGAGAACACAAACATGAACTTTGCTGTGAATCACACAGCACATTAAAAACACTTGCATTTGCTACCTTAACATTACAGAACATAGTTTGACATTTTGGGTCATAATCTTATTCGCCTTCTTGCCAAGAGTAAGGTAAGATGCTGCTTTCATGTCTGTAGGGTAAATAAAAACCTACCACCGGGAGACTGTTAGCTTAGCTTAGCATAAAGATTGGAAAAAGGGGGGGCAGCTAGCATTGCTCTGGCCAAAGGTTAAACACACTCCAGGAAGTCATTGGAGTCTGTCAGGAAACAGGAACAGCACAACCTCCCGGAAAGCTACAATGTTTACACTTTGGGTTTTGTACACTTTAAAGAAACTATATATATAACGTGATGATTAGTTAGAAGTGTTGGTAGGTGGTTTTCACCTTGCTAGCATTCTCTCTGTTTTCAGTAGTTATATTGAGCTAAGCTAACCAAATCCTGGCTGTAGCTTAATGTTTATCAAACAGACATGAGAGTGGTATCAATCTTCTCAACTAACTCTTGACAAGAAACCAAATGTGTATTTCCCAAGCTCTTCCTTAAAGTTTGCTAAAATTTCCTCTGCTGTATTCTTCATATGCTACCGCAGGCTAACTGGAATTTTGCCTCCGTTGTGGGCAGAAAATCACTAACAAGCTCCTTTATTTATTTTTTTTTTTACACTTTTCAACTCAACAACAGAGCACTTGTGGAGCATCCACAGATACAGGTTGTTCCACTTTTACACTTACAGAGGCACAGACAGAGCTCGCTAGATAGTTAGCAGCTATCACAATGGCCAGCTAATCCTCTTAACTTTTAGCCCTGCTCACAGTGGGAGAGTTAATCCTATGTGGATGTGTTTGGAAGTGGGAAAGCTGAGGTGAAGTGCCCAGATGGCTGGTTAAGGTGCAATGAGGTTTTCTAGGCTTGGAGGGATCAAAGACAATCACTGCTTAGCCCCACAGCCTGAGGCTAACATGTGTGTGTGTGTGTGTGTGCAAGGACAAGTCAGAGTCATCCTTCACTTCCACAGACATCTGCTGTAAATCGAAGGAGAGCTGACTTTTCTGTGTGTGCGTGTGTTAGTGTGTAAAATGGCTTAACTTTTGGCCTTCTGAAGGCACGTGCTGGTGCTCAGCATTTGTCCTTCTGACCTACTCTATCTTACAAGCACTCTCAACAATCAATACTGAAATCTGTGTTCGTGTGGGTCTATGCATTAGGGGTGTAACAAAAATGACACTATATGCATCACCGAGCTGAAAAACTACTGAAATATTAAACAGATCTTGGCATTTGGCACCCAAACAGGCAACAGAGTGACTGCATTGCATGTTGTCCAGTGCAACAGCTCAGTTCAGAAAATATGTTTAGTGAATTTCGGAATTGATCTGACGGCTGGATTGATTTGCAGTCTGGTATGTTTTGTCGTGATGAAAATATTTCCTCCAGACCCTCACTTTTCTGGTCCCATCGCTCTACACTTATGGCATCATACCACTACAAAACAAGTATTGTGTACCGTACCAAACCATGAGTGGACTGTATCATTACACCCCTTGTTGTGTGCATTTCTTTCTGCCAAGGCCAAACTATCCTGGTTTATTTCTGGTAATATATCGGGTAATAATTATATTCGGTAATCAAGCCAGGACCTCCTTGTTCTTCAACACCAACAAGAAAAAGTGAAAGCTGCATCTTCTATAAATTAAGTGCTGTAAAAGAGGGCGCTAAAATCAAAACCATAAATACTGTACATAACTATCTTTATCTGCTACCACAGCCTAGCGTCATTTCCGCTATAGAAATCAGCAACGGTCCCGATTTCCCTCCGGACAGAAAGCTTAATAAATTGAAATTTCACGGCAAAAGAAATCTTTTCAGATCTCTTGATGTCAAAACTTTAACACATACAAGGCCTCACATAGTCATCTTAAGGAGGAATGTGTCCAATGCCCCTTTTTCTACCAGTAGTGGGACACTGCTTCATTTATGTTCATATCATCTTAAACTGGCAGCAAATATTAAATAATAAAAATAGATAGAAAGTGATTATCTGTGGAAAACACACATTTATGTTTTTCACAATGTCTTCTGATTCAGCGAGTGAAGGCTGTGCATTAATGTATGTGACTGGGTGCATGTGATTATAGTCTTGTTAGATACCCTTGCCATATATTGCACTTAAATGATGCTCTTGTTCACTCTCCCTTCTACAGGAGAAAAGATGATTTAGGCAGTCTCATATCTATAAGCAATGATCATGGAGTAGATATTATTACATCCCTACTGCGGCCAGAAAGATCTCATCTCAGATCTGCCATCAGGGGTTGTTGTTCAGCCCTGGCCAGTCAGGTTTAAAGAGCAAAATATATCGACCTTTACTCCTTTAGAAGCTCACAGACGTCATCTGAACCTCTCTGCTTAGCTTGAACTAACCCATCAAACTACAGTCTGTGTTGGTATGTTTCATTCATAGATATTCATAAACTTAATCATGACATTTTTGTATCATCAGGAGGCTTTTTGTCTGAAGATGAAGTGATGATGGAGTGAAGGGCAGATGTCCAGGTTCAAAAACATCAGAGAAAATGTCAAAGGACAATTACATGCTTCACTCATGTTTAAGTTCACTTAAATGTCCTCCTGTGCAATGGCATCCTGGAGAGTCCAAGTCCTCGTCTGTCTCTTTCCTTCACTTGTTCCCAGTCTAATCATGCAACCATCTGTGAAAGCTTTGAAATCTCATTGTCTTCTCTTCTGTCTTCTGTTTCTAGATGATATTCGCAGATGCCGAAAAACGAAATACACACGTACAGACGCCACTCAGTGAGGAACAACGCACACCATCAGAAACATTAACACAAGAAAACTGGGTTTGAAGTGATCATATTCATTTGTAAGTTCAGGAGGGAGTTGACAGCCATATTATGCACATAGAGACTGGCGGACTGAGCAGAAGACCAAAACAACAACACCAAAAAGTGAGAAGTCCGATGAGGGAAAAGGACAGGAGCTTGTGAACCGTGCTCAGCTAGAGGGAGGTTGGGGAGGGTTGTAAAAAACCGGGCTCAATTGTCTTAGACCCTCCAAAGCAAAAGATGGTTGGTACTGTCGTCCCGTCCGACTGTTTCACTGCTATTGGTCAGTCTGAAATCCTCATAGCCGTCGCCGCCGGAAATAACTAGATGGTTTGTTTTTGGAGGGATGTGGGCAGAGGCCCTGCGACGTGTGGAGTCACGCCTTTGGAGGTTCCCATCAACTGTGCTGCCACTCTGGTTGCCTAAGACAGAGAGGAAGGGTTAAAGGTCGAGAAAGGTATGTTTCAGTTCAGCTTTCGACAGCAAATGCAGAAAAGGGTGCAAATTAATAAAGTTTTTAAACACCAAGAGACACAGAAAATGTTTAGGTCAGTGATCTACCTCAAAACAAATTGCTAATTGCTAACAGAATGTCTAAAAAAGCAGTAAAAACCTGTGGAGTCAGTTGTTGGAGGAGGGAAGTTCATGTCAAATCCTTCCGGTAGTTCGATTGATGTTAGGAACCGAACATGGCCTGTGTGTCCGTGAGCCGAGCCCATTGGCACCAGGGGAGATTTCAGTGTCCCAGCTCCAGTTCCTGAGCTCACCGCTGGGATCACCAATGTAAGAACCACCCCTGTGGAGGAACACCATCTTGAATTATGCTTTGTTTTTGAATCCAAGGAGTAATTTAAAACATATTCTTGTAACCACTTGATACTGACATCACGGGCAAAATGCACTTTTGCTACTATTAAGACAATATTTAATATTATTTTTTGTTTTTAATCAATTTAAACAAGAACATCAACAACATCAATGCACACAAAATTACTATTCATCCATTCAACATTTTCCTGAGCATAAAGTAACACTAAATATTTTTGAATGTGTATAGCATATGACTTTTGTAATACTGCTTGTATGTGTACTTCTGGATTATTTCCAGACTTTCAAATTTCTGCCCACATCTGCTTTAATAATGAAATAAAACAAAATGGCAATTTTGGATTTATTAGACTAAAAAGTGTTTTACCTGCACTTGTGCCAATCCACAGCAGATCCTTACAGGCCAGCAATGCTGTGATTCTCAGACAGGCGGCTTTGTGCTGTCTGATGATCGCATCTGCACCTGAATATAGAAGCAGGAGGAAAAAGGTGAAGTTTAAAATGTAAGGAGCGCTAGGAGGAAATGGACATACAGTTAATGAGTTATTGAGAAATCTAAAGAAGTGTTGAGGTAAAAGCTCTTGCATATGAGCTGCTGCCGACATCTGGAATGTAAATAATATCCAGGGTTTTTCTTTAACAATTCATGGTCATATAGCATGTACGCTCATATACATTACATATACTCATGTGCATTTACCTGCAAGCATCTTGTGCACAGCAGGCGCCACATCCACCTCTGTCAGGCTCTCCCAGGTCTGAGCGTGGTACAGTTTGACCTGTGCACTGCCCTGCAACGCCAGCCACACACCCTGACCGTACGCCACCATGCAGGTCACACACCGACTGCTGTCAGCACCCACCTGGAAACAGTGCTGGGAGGACGGAAGAGAGAGAGAGAGATGGAGGGAAGAAGCGTTACATATACACACTCATTGGTCTGTGAGTGTGTAAATCTTATTCCACCATACCTTTAACTTCAAACTGTGAGATCCACATCTTCATACCACTTATCTACCCGTTCTTACCTCTTGTACCAGTGTAGCTGTGTTGATGATAAGGACTCTGTTCTGTGAGCCACACCAAAGCTTCCCTCCAACAGGAACCATTTTGGTGACAGGACTACTGGGTGTGCCCAAAACTAATGTCTGAGAAGACTGAGGGTCCCAGAAACTACCTGTAGATTGAGATGGACATAAATGGGAATTAAAAAGAGAAAAAGTATAGAGAAAATACAAACATTAATATTGCTTTTCAAGTTATGAACTATAATTCACATTAAAAATGTACAGTTTCTGACTCTTAACACAGCATGCTGCATTCTTATTAATTTTTTAATTATTTTATTTTCACTAAAAGCACCAGCAGTACTAAAACAAGTTATGATAATGTCATTATTTTTGAACTCCTCGACTCTAGTGTACAGACTAGAGAGGAAAATTTAACAAAATGTTGTGAAAAAAGAAAACTAGACGCACTAGTATGTCAAACACAACTTTAGCTGAGTGTTTTTCCAACCCTTCCTAATCCCAATCATGTCCAAACTGCAGTTTACCTGCTTCTCTCTGATAGACAATCACCTCTCCATTGGCCAAGGACACAAACACTTTGTTGTCCAAATACCTGTAGGAGGAAAAAAGAAGGAATGAAGGAGGACAGTAAAAATATAATTTGAAATAGAACACATTTGAACCCAGCTGCATCAAATGCCTTCTCATCCATGTTTCCTCTCAACTTACCTCATTCTGAATTTTTATCTCTAATACAACTTAAATTCCAGCGGCATTTATGTGTTTTAAGCAACAATAGTGGCAAAAAAGGCAGACTCACAGTATACAGAGGATGGAAGCTGAGTGTTGCATCTTCATGCTGTTTTTACGGTTGCGGATGTTGTCCGAGGACTGGTACACATGGATGCTAAGAGAAACAGAACCACGAGGGGATTAGTTTTAACTCCGGTGATGAACCTGCAACAACCAAGGAAGCTATTTCCACACAGAGACATGTTAATTTGTGAGAGCATATCTGTCGGTTTGATGATATGTTTCCACTAGAAACATTTGGTGATTTGGGCTGAGGGTTTACAAGACTTTTGACTGAGCAAACTTTCAAAATCAAATGACTTGTGTGTGCATGCATTGCTGCACCACACACCATCCATCCTCTGTGCCCAGCCACACTGAGCTCTGATAGGCCTCGGGGTCGATGCTGAGCAGATCCTCTAGACTCGCCCTGGTGAAAGAGCCCCGGGAGGAACGGCGCATGGCCCGGCCATCCATGGGGCTCTCTGTCTGGGCTCGACTTCCTCCGCCAACCCCCAACATCCCCGGAGCTCCATAAGAGCTTGCTACTGGGAACTCCTGCTCCTCCTCACTGCTGGTAGTCTCTGTAGCCATGTCCTTGGAGCCTGGACCCTCATCATCTTCAAGAGAGATAAAAACAGAGTGTGAGGGCCTCAGAGAGGCAGTGAGGGTGGTGTGTGTGTGTGTGTGTATAATGTGTTTTTACTCACTGCCATAGCTGGATGAGATGGTGGAGTGACTGGCCTGACTCTGTAGAGTAGAAGAGGGACTGGGCGAATCCTCATCATCTGTGTCATCGCTGTCAAACGGAACAAGCTCTGCCCCTGGTCCTGGAAACAATCAATCAGCTGATCAGTTGACATATGAACTCTTGCTGTCTCTCATGTTGTAAAAACCTTTATGGACGAACCTGTAGGTTGCTCTGTCAGCTCAAGAGATGAATGAGAGATAGATATATGGAGCTGCTGACCAGGTGCTCTGGAAGTAGGGGCGGGGGCGGGCTCCGATCCGCGCTCCCTGAGCGTGAAGAGTGATTGGTTAATGGAACAATTCATACTGTAGATGAAGTTATGAAGAATAGTCATTATTTTCTGTATCTGACACTGAGCATAGAGTTAAAGTACAGATCTTTCACTCCAACTCCTGTTTTAAATAACCACGCACTATCTGCTCATCTCTTAGTGATTCAAATAATAAAAAATACAGATCAATGCTAAAAAACAACTGATAGAAGTGGGCATTTGTTATGCTTACAGTAATAACTGAATTGAATTATTGGCAAAATAATTAACCTTACAATTTTGCAGATAAATGGTCACGAGTGAAAATAGTTTTTAACCTGTTGTGTACTGCCTTGGATATTTTTTCCCTCAGATGAAGCTAATGCGATAGCCACTTGTAGTCTTGAGAATCATTAACATAACTGTGATCACCAGCCGTTTGACATCATATAACCTTTCTGAGACTTTGAGACAGACTTTTGAAACATTGTGCAGCACATGGGAGGAAATATGAGAAACAGGGGTCTAACTTAGATCCGCATTCGAGGCTTCACAAATAACTCAGACCTTTGCTAATTAAAAGTCTGTGAATCTGTGTTGTTACAAGTGGGTGTGTCAACTGACCTTCCCTTGAGTCCTGGTACGGCAGCAATGCAGATGATCCTCGCCGAGCAGACAGCGATACAGGCCTCCACTGTGGGCTCATCTTTGATGTTCAGCAGACACACCTGCAGAGGAAGCATCATCATCATCACATCAGTAAAACTGTTTCCAAAATTCACATTATGTGCTCTCTCAACCAGAAAACTTGTGGAATGATCAGCCTTACAAACTGTGGCCCCTGCTGCTATTTTTGGTCAATTGTCACCAAATGTCCTGAATAATTAGTTAATTCTGGCACATTGACAGTGTTTTCCTCACCTGTCCCACGTATCCATCACTGTTACACACCCACACTTCACAGCCACTGTCGGGACAGCTGTGGCTGGGAGAGGCACATGAAAACTGAGAAAAAGAGAGAAGAGACAAAGAGACAAAATATGAGTGTATGTAATATGAATATGTAAGGGTGGCTTTGTCTACATTAGTGAATTTACATGATTTAAATGACAGACATAAATCATGACTTTCACCTTCACATATAGACAGATTGTACAATAGATGTTCCCTTTTGCTCTCACCTGCATTCCACTGCGTGTCTTCATTATAGGAATTGCCTTCAGAAACTCTGGGTCCCACTGGTCTTTATTCATAGCTAAATAAAACCCCCAAAACAAGATATGTGGCTTAAATAAAGTAGCTTGTCAGAATCATTAACAGTAAAATAATAATTATAGCATCAAAAATGTAATTAATGCAACACATTTTTGTCTAAGGAAATTACTACTCTCTCCTTCTGGTGTCTTATTTGCAGGCTACAGAATAGTCTGTAATATTTTGTCTTATAATGAAGCTTTTTCACTGACCTAGTTTCTTCTTGGCTTCCTCAAACGCCTGTTCGAAGTTGGAGCGAGTGTCGGGCGAGGTAAACTCAAAGACAAAGCTGCTCTCAGCGGAAGCTGTGGTGAACTCCAGCTTTGTGGGCAGGAAGGTCATACTGAAGGCCAAAGACTGTTTCTCTGAGAGCTCCCTGTGCACTGATGCCATCAGATCCTTTATCACCTCATCTAGGGACTGAGGGAGATGGAAATGAATAAGAACAGACAACAAAATCATTCAAAAATCAGTTTGTCCTTGCACTTCTGCTGTGAATGTCCAGCACTGCACATTTAGATGTACTGATGTTCACAAGGAAGGAGGAGCGGTTAAAAAATTACAATAAACACAGAAAAGAAGATGAGAGGTTGATACAGTGCTGGATGTCTTCATGGTGGCCAGGAACACTGTTTGATAGAACAGAAAAAACCAAGAAAGAGCTAACTCAACTATTTCTTCTTGTGCACTAACTAGGTGACAGGTGGTTTGCACCAGAGAAAGATTTAAGACAAAAACAGTGATGCTAAAACATGTAGCTGCTGTTTGCATGAATGTGGTGGTCCACAGTACCTGGTGCGGGAAGCTGAGGGTCTCAGACAGTTTGCTGATCTGACCCAGCGTGCTCAGATCCTCATCTAATCGACTTATCATCTTCTGGATGCTCTCCTTGTTTGTTGCCTGAGTGGAGCCTGGTGCAGGGAAGAACAAACAGAAAAACATACAACAGTTACCTGAAATCCTTTTTTTCAGATTTTAGCAGTTAAAAATCTTATGGTGAGACTGAGCCTTTATACATTTTATTTTTGTACTGATAAATGAACGGACAGTGAGGTCAAACTGATAAACCAAATTTGATTAGATAAATTCCTACTTGTCCTAATGATTCATAGATTAATCAAATTTTGACAGAAATTTGAAAGAGGAGACCTAGAAAAAATATATCCGTAGCTAATAAGTGAGTCTGCAACAAGAGCACATCTAACAAATATTGTGTTAAATGCTACTTGAAATCAACGCTGTTATTTAACACATGCAGTAAAGGGCCACGTCCAGAAAACTATTACTTCACTTAAGGAAATATAAATGACAATATTGCAATTTCCTGAGTTTTCCACGCCATCAGCAGCATGTGATCTCAACACAGACTCTTACTTTTCACCACCTCCACGTCTTCTAGAGGGAGTTTCCACAGGAACTTGTATTTACTGGAAGTATCAATCACACTTGCAGCAGAATATCTGAGAGGGAGAGAGAGAGCAGCAGAGGAAGAGACAGAAAGAAAGAGGCAAAACAAAAGAATGATGGAGAAAAACAATGGTAAACATTATAGCAAATTTTGTCAAACATTGGAAGAAAATATTGTCTGTGTGTCTGTTGAACACCAGGGGGCACAGCGGGGTTTGAAAACTGTATTACAGCAGTCTGTGTGTGTGTATGTGTGTGTGTGTGTTTATGTGTTTGTCGTCAGTGTGTTTAAGGCTGTGTCTGAAACCACTCACTACTCCCTATGTAATTTAGTGAGTTCACCATTTTGTGTTCAAAAGTATAGAGAGAATTATTATACTCTATATTGTGGTCTCATAGTATCTCACAATGCATCGTGAAAAGTAGTGAACCGATGGTCACTAACCGAGCAATGACAACCCAGCAAAAGTGAATGAGTGAGTGATGTCGGACACAATCTGTGTGTGTGTGTGTGTGTGTGTGTGTGTGTGTGTGTATGTGTGTGTGTGTTACATACAGGCTCATGGAGCTGCGCCTTAATGAGCCAGACTTCCTCTTGAGAGTGGTGCAGATGATCAGATCACTGAAGAGGAAGAGGGAACGGTCCTTCTTCCCACCCACTGTCTTCTACAGAGAGAAAGGAAAGAGGAGGAGCTCAGACTATCTTAACACATTATCCATTAAAAATAAAAATAAGATAAAATTACATAATTACATTTACTACTAAATTTGTAGTAAATATGTAAAAGGACAGTTTATAATGCTGTTTGCTCAAATCATTTGTATTATTTTGACCTACTTAAATTGATGTCATCACTTCAGGTTACTTAACTACAAACATTTGCCAGATCAGAAAGTATTTCTTACCGCTTCCATGACCATTTCCTGTCTCAAGAACTTCCTCTGGGGGTTCAGAATCTGATGCAAACACACAGAAAGAAAGATAATCATCACTTTCATACATTCATAAAAAAATACAAACTGTTGCTGCCTAATTCTTTTAAGATGTAGTCAAACGGTTGTGTAAAACCTGTGACCACAGGCAAACACTGAAAAAACTGATTCTTTGTTCTTGATTGTTTCTCTTGGGACACATGTCTTCAATGAGACCCACAGAACAAAACAGAGGTTAGAGCTGAAACAAAGAGTGGGCCAGTTAGCAATCCTCTGGTTGCAGCTTACTATTTCTAGATTTAAAGTGGACAAAACATGCTATTTCATCATAATCTATGATGTCTGGAAGTTGTGATGGGCA
The DNA here is from genome assembly GCF_046630095.1 of Trachinotus anak. Taxonomy (NCBI): domain Eukaryota; kingdom Metazoa; phylum Chordata; class Actinopteri; order Carangiformes; family Carangidae; genus Trachinotus; species Trachinotus anak. The sequence goes on from NW_027273865.1 coordinate 17,762,572, forward strand.
ATTTCATTTAATCAAAATGAAAGTGACTGTTGCAGCCTTACAGTTAACAGTTAAAAAGGCAAATATCGGCTACAAACAGAGGTTAATCTTCCTAATATACACTATACGATAAAAATCTCACATGTTCGACTCCCTCTATGTGCGCCTCGATCTCCTGAATGACCCTGGCCTCCCTCTCTGCCTCCTCAGCGGAGCGACGTCCCTTATTTATCTTCTCGGCCAAGCGCTTGATGTCCCTCTGGGCATCCAGTAGGAGCGGGTGGTCTGGGTGATCCTCCGGGGTGTGCTTGAGCAGGTCCTGCATGAAAAACTGTGTATTAATCTAACTCCTAAACACAACATAAAGTTACTTATAGTATATAGAAAGTAGGTAGTTATACTTTGTGATATGTTACCTTAACCAGCAGCTCATATCGAGGAATCCTCTGCACTGGCTTTATCATCAGATCACCCAGAGCCTGTTTCTCCTTGTTCTCACGCATGTTTTGCTGTTGGAGTGGAGGAAAGAAGAAGGACGGTGGAGACAGAGCGTGGATATGAGAGAGTGTGAGAAAATATCTGAGATTCATCGAACAAGACGATTGACTGTACAATCAGATCAGTGTTGCACTTCACGTCTCCACCACCAGATGGAGAAGTGGTTCCACAGTGAAAACCCTACTGGGCATGAAGCTCTGTGGTTGTAAACTGACAACAGGATGGGGACATGACAGGTTTTTGTGGTGCCTGATTGCATTTCTGTATCTGAGCTCGTGTCAGTGCGGCCACATTTATGTCTAATGGCACACCTCAGTATCAAACTACAGTACTACAGTGGTCCACCAAATCTAACTGGACATACTGCTAAAATATCCACAGGTTTCAAATTAAATTATCTGGTTCAGTTGGTCTAAAGAGATGGTTTGTAGAATGTTTCATGGACAATTATTTGTCCAGAATTATTTGTTCAGAAAATGGAGTGACCCCTAAAGATAAACAAAAAAGAAACAACTATAGACTAGGACACATGTTTCTCAGATTAAATTTGCTGCACACACAAACCTAAGATCAACAAATATAGAGACACCAAAGCACTTTTAAATAAAGCAATGATGAAAAACAACAAATAGTGGCAAACTCTTCTATGGAAATTTCACTTTTATTTGTTTTGGTGGAGAATTTGAGGTTCTAAAACGGTCTTCCCACTAGACAAGAAAACATTTCTACGCTCGTCTCTAGTTTTCCAAACAAACATATAAGAGCAGGAGCTCAGACAACACCAGACGACCTGTGTTTCAGTCCAACACTCACCTCCAGAAACTTGTGAAACGCTGGCTTGGCCTCCTTGGCAATCCTCACAGCATCTTTGGCATTGAGAAAGTTGTCTATGTACGCTGAATACATATTAGCTAGAGTCTCTTTGGAAAACTGGAGAGAGGGGAGAGAAAGGGACATTTCAGTTGAGTTGTGTTTAATTTTATGTGATGACAGTAATGTCAAAATGAGTCTAACAGTAGATAATCCTGGAGTAGGTATGTGCTATCTGTTGCTGATATCTTAACCTTAATTGTAAAACCATTGTGTGATGATTACTTTTCTATGCTAGAAATGCCAAGTAAAAAATATCGTTCTTTATTAGTGATGCGTAAAAGCGATTATTACAATTATATGGCTACTGGTGGAAGTGGAAACATTTAGTTGACTGACAGAAAACGATTTGCAAGCATGACAAACCTTCTCCCTCATTTAATATCTTTTTAAATTGAATTCTGGTTTTGGACTATTAGTTGGGAAAAACAGAAATGAACACATCACCCTTTTCATAAACAAACCAATGAATCAATTAATCAAACAAATCTAATATTCAATTTTCTAATAGCTGTGTGGCAGTACATTTATTTACATTCTACTGCCACTTTTTGTTTTCTTTCCAAATTATTTTTGTCTGGCTTTTATTTACAGGTACAGTGAGAGAGAGACAGGAAAGTTGGGGAGAGAGGGGGGGGGGGTAACATGCAAAGGGCCGCGGGTCAGATTCGAACCCCAGGCCGCTGCGGTTAGGACTAAGCCTTAATGGTTCGTGCTCTACCAGGTGAGCCACCGATCCCTACTTTTTGTATACTTTCCATTCCACACATTTCCACTTAATATTTTTACTCTTCTTTAAGAGTAAGTCAACACTAAATCCACTTTGTGAGTTAGTAAATTATAGGTGCAATCACTTTATTACACTATCTATTGATCCCATTATTGGTTGTGTGTTATTTTGCTTTTTCCAGAAAAAAATTCAGTAATTCTGTCCACTTGACCCCCAAAAAAATGCGTGTCACATCTATACCTTAACCTGTAACTCCCTACCCCCCAAAATATCTTCACATTGACAATGCTAACATGCTTTAGGTTGGCAGATAAAATACTTACCAATGCTTACTGCCTTAGTTTAGCATGTTAGCATGCTCACCTTTGCTAATTAGCAGTAAACACAAATGACAGTGATTAATTATAATAGCTGTAAGCTATTCCAAACTTGGTGTAAATAATATTCTCATTTCAAAAGATGTCACAAGCTAATTTACTTTCTACCAGCACAGCAAAATAACCTGCTTCAGGATGAAGATTTCCCAAGTAGATTGTTGCTTTTGCTTTAACAACCAAGTAAAGCAAAAACAAACTAACTGTCGTCTCACAGATAAGATAAAGGTATCGCTATGTTGCTATTTTGATATATTTTAAGCCAACTTTATGTGCTCAACAGTTGACATGTAGCAGCCTTCATACTGCACTTGTTACTGTATAATCATAATAACAACAAATGTGAGCTGTGACTGGAGAGATTACCAAAGAAACCTTGGTGTAAGTGCTTTTCAATGTGTTTTGGTTGGCATTAGAAAAGAGGTCTTTCAGCCCATCTGTCTTTTTTCTGTTGCTCTCTAAAACACACATATCAACAGAAACACACACATAAACACACATGGATGAATCACCCTGACCTGGTTTCTTTTCACAAATAGAGGGCAGAGGGGGATACTGACAGAGACGGAAAAAAGACGGTAGAGACACGGATAGAGAGAGAGAGAGAGAGAGTGTTAACAAACATATGGCACAGTGTGGCGCCTTACTTGACGTCACAGAGTAACTGGCTTTCTACCCTTTCATGAAATAACATGACCCTCCTCTGTTCCTCATTGCCTTTCTCTTTCACCTATCTCCCCGTCCCCTCTCCTCTCTCCAGCCTTCTCACTCTTTGAGGAAGAGAAAAGAGGATGGAGAAATAAGATCTGTGGAGAATGTGAGGATTAGTCACAGCAGAGGACAGAAATGGCAGAAATGTACCCCCGTTATAAAAGCTGACCTTTAATGTTCTGCTCTGTTTAAGATTTTTTGCTAAATATATTACTCACTGGCGTACTCTTCAATTAACAAGGTGTCAAACCCTCTAACCTTAAAGGCGAAGATTATAAAAAGGCTGCTCAAAAGTAATCCCAAAATAATGTACATAACTTAATGCATTGTTTTATGTTTCACTTCTGAACCCACTGATGTGGGTTCAACTCTTAAGAATGTCTCATAAATATTGTCTCTCATGATGCAATACAGTTGGCCTAAGTTACCCTCTACTTAATCTGCTTCTTAAAAAAATGTCTACTGATGTTCTGCTTTTATATTAAGCAGTCACACGTGATAAATGCTTCACTGCCTTGGGGAACATTTCCAACTCTATTCAAACTGGCTCAGGTAACTCCTCTGCTCAAAAAACCCTCACTTGATCCTGCTCAAGTGGCCTGTCTCACTACTTCTATTCTTTTCTAAGTGCAAAAAAAGGGCAGAGGTTTTTAAGCAGGCCTCAGAATTGTCATCACAGAACAATCTCCTTGATCCAAATCAGACAGGCTTTAAGAGTGCCACTCCACAGAAACTGCCTTTTTTTCTGTAACAGAAGCCCTAAGGGCAGCCAGAGCTGCAGGTAAGTCCTCAGTCCTTATTTTGCTAGACCACCGCATCCTGTTATGTGTACTCTCTGACATGGGCACCCCTCCTCTTTGCAACATACACCGCCTCCTTGGCTCCACCTCGCACCTTCTCATATCACTGCTATGCTGACGACACCCAACTTTACCTGTCGATCCCCCCAGATGACCTCACTGTCTTTGCGAGGATCTCGGCCTGTCTCTCTGACATATCTGCATGGATTAAAGAACGCCACCTTCAACTAAGCCTCCCTATGACCGAACCCCTAGTCATCCCAGCCAATCAGTGTCTTCATCATGACAACGGTATCAAAACCTCATCCCTTATCCAAACCAAGGTTGCAAGAAAACTGGGTGTCATGTTTGGTGACCAATTATCCTTCTCTAACCATGTTGTATGTGTCTCCCTGTTGTGCTGCTTTGCTCTATACAATGTCAGAAAAATCAGGCCTTACTTGACTCAGTATGTCACCCAGCTCTTGGTCCAGGCCATGGTTATCTCTCACCTCAAATACTGCAATGCTCTTCTGGCAGGCCTTCCTTCTTGCACAGTGAAACCCTTGCAGATGGTCCAGAATGCAGCAGCCAATTTGGTCTTCGATCAGCCCAAAAAGGGTATGTCACTCTGCTACTCATCAACCTACACTGGCTATTCATGGCCGCCCAAATTATATTCAAGTGACTAATGCTTGCCTTCAGAGTGACTTCTGGGTCTGCACCATTATACTTGAACTCAATCAAACAGCCTTATGCTGCTTCTCAGCCACTGCGTTCCTCCAAGGAATGTCGTATGGCATTGCAACCCCTGCACAAATCAATTGTAGTCCGGGCTGTTCTCATCTGTGGTACCCCATGGTGGAACAAGCTAAACAATTCTATCAGAGCAGGAACATGCCTCTCTATCTTCAAGTGGAAAGCTCATCTCTTCTGAGAGCAGCTCCTCTTGTAAACACCCTGAGTAAGTAGACTATGCTTAAGTAGCACTTACTATGTACTTTTGGTGCACTTCTTTATTGATATCTTTGCACTTATTAAATAGATGTAGTACTTACTAATACTTATGCAAAGGTTTCCCACTGCACTGAAGCTTTACTAATGTCCCTCACTTGTAAGTCACATTACATAAAAGCATCCGTTTAATGAGTAAATGTAATGTAATGTCGTTAAATTTTACGGTTCTTGAAACAGCTCTTACTTTAATGCGATTTGATTTTGATTTAGTTTTTATTAAATTGTTTGAATGATTGTTTGGTTCTTTTACTCCTACCCCACCCGTTTTTTAAAGTTTTGGTTATAAGATACAATTTACTTGTTCATGATGTTTTCATCCACAATTTTTTGGTTTTATTTATTTTCTATGTTCTGTAAGCATTGGTTCATCAGGACTTGAGCACTGTACAGTAAGTTTAGTATTTCATGGATAACTAAAATGAACCTTGAACCTTCAGTTCCTTTCTTTATCATGATAAATGTTGTAAATGTTGCTGGACTGTGCTTCACACAACACCACACACAATACTGCAAATGAGTTTAGTTTCTAAGTCTGAATTTATAAATATATTATTAAATAAGAAATATATGTATTATATGTTAATACATATAATCAAGAAACCAAATCAAATCAATTATTTCAATTATTACTAATTATTATTTTAATTATTTACATAAAGTATTTTTTAATTACTGGAACAATTTACAGTGTACATCTGAGTATCAAAATCACTGAAATATTTTTTTCATAGTCTGGGAAAGAGACGTAGTGAATCATATCAGTTGAGTCTAATAAAAAATGAAATATGTTAAAACAGCCCTGCTACATGTTTTAAATTTTATGTAATATGTAAAAATAAAATACAGTCGGTTTATTCCAGAATACTTAAGGCGCTGATAGTAGATTATATATGTTTTAGGTAGGGAGGGAGGTCATGAAACAATTTATCATAACATAGCACTGACTGGGTAGAAAGATAGCATAGCATTATGATTTTCTATGCCTAAGTCTAAATCACTAGCACAGAGCCACAGAGACAGGGTTATGAAATATATATATTATAAAATTTTCCACAAATGTAGAGAGATTTATTGCTTCTTCAGACAAATCTGCTACAAATGCCAGCACAGAGACATTTCCCACAAACCATAACAGCAAATGTGCAAAACCATGTGCCACTATAAACAGTGAAGACCTGAACAAAACACTGCCCCGTGTGAGGCTCGAACTCACGACCTTCAGATTATGAGACTGACGCGCTGCCTACTGCGCCAACGAGGCCTGAAATACACATCCCCTACTGCAGCTTTAAGAGCTGCTGCAGCAGAAAGAGAGGGGGGGGGGGGGGGGGGGGGGGGGGGGGGGGGGCTGAGAGGGAGAGGAGTGGGGGAGGGAGGCTTAAGCTGAGCTGTGCAAAGGATCTTCAGCTGCCTCAACTGAACAAGAAAAAACCCACTGTTCTCACTTTTCTACTTGCACCTATCTGCCATTATATTCTTCTGTATACTATTTTTCTTATTTTCTTCTCTTTAAAGCAAACCCTCTCACAGAAACATATATCATACAAGAGTTAATTTAATATGAATCTATGAATAGCCTATATCTCAGGACGTATGAAGTTAAAAAATTTGGTTGTTTAAATTTGTAATTCTTTACCTCAGCCTGCTTCATCTACTTCTAATTCAGTTTCTTTAATTTTCCACACTGTCTTTGTGAGGGTTTGTGAAACTGTTTCATTCAAGCTCAGAGTTTCTGAGAGTGATAACAATAGCATTAGCATAGCAAGAGAGTGAAGTCTTTCCCGGTCAAAAAAAAGAAAAACCTGTGGGCACGCTGCATTTTGGTCAACTGAGGAAACTGAAGAATATTGGCATCTGAGGTTTTTTATAATAACCTCCTGCCTGTGTGTATGTTCAAAGTCTGTCAGCTTGGACAGAAACTCTTCTCTCGTTCATTCTCAAGGACCGAAATCTGACATTTAGCTTGACGCTGATGCTTTAGAGCAATGTTTTTCAAAGTCTACGTAGAGAGCCAACCTTAGGTCATGGGAAATTTTAAATGGGTCGCAGAGAGGTCAGTGGGAAAACAAAATATTAAACTAGTGTTGCCAACTATAGACCATCTCTTAATAAAACAGCTTCCCTTCAGTCTGCCCTGCTGTTGGTAATGCTTTTAAAGACTGTTTATTCATTCAAGCTCTAGTCTACAGTAAAATAGATTTTATGTCCTGTCGGGAGTACTTTGCCACAGCACCACAATAGTTCATAAAAGTTCAAGACAAATTTATAGGAAAGGTTTTGGAATTAAACATCAAAATAAGCATATGAACATGTTTTTTTTCTTTTACAATATAATTGCCACTACATTAGAATAAGAATAACCCCTTTAACTTCACTTTCCAAGAATAAAGCAGTTTGAAAACCACAGTTTTAGATGGCTGGCTGAACAAGTGTCTGCTATGAAATCGTTATATCCCATAGTTGCAGGAAAAATAAAAACAAATACACCATGAAAAAATGTTTTAATTGTCCCAGTGAAGCAAAGTACACTGCGTCTTTTGAACAGTGTTCCAGGTTTTTATGGTTTGCTGCTGTTTGAAGAAGAGGTGTACTTTTCGGTGGACTGAATATGTCTGATTATGAGTTACTGGTTTTTTGCTGACTGATTCTTGCTAGTACTAATTCATACTCTCACATTGTAACATAAATTTTAGGATTTCCCAGGTCTCTCTCAAACATTGTTCTCAAGACAGAGGCTGTTCAGAGAAGTTCAGGGGATCACTGCTCGCTGGCAGAGGTTAACTATCTCACACTGTCAGTCTACATTCTGCGTATAGGAGCTAACAATGCGAACATGCTGTATACACTCCCACAGCATAAAGAGGATATCACTGCTAGAGCCTGACAGGTACTGGATTTTTGAGGCTGATATTTGAGATGACACAATATATACTGAAGATTTCTTTTTTTCATATACATTATTTTTTCAGCCTTTTGCCTTAATTAACTAGCAGCAGTGTTAACAAGAATCCCAGAGTGGAATTAAACCTTGAATACTGCAGCTTTAGGGCACGCATCCCAACAACCAGGGATATATACCAATATTAATTTTTTCACATAAACAAATAACAAACTGTTATTTTTTTAATACAGTCCTTTAATTTGGTTATGGAGGATTTAAAAGCAAGATATGTACTAAGTGGAACATTTTACAGTGGACAAACTGTGTGATGGAAACCATGTTTATTAATTACTTTGGGATTTCTCTTATCTCTGATAACCAACAATAAAGTGATACAGGTTCAGCTGTAACTATTGTATTGGTCTGGCGCTAATCAGCAAGTTAACTTTTAGGTCATAGTGTGACTTACTTAAGAGTCTCATCTACAGTACTCAGTGACTTCTGAGCAATCATGAAGAAGCAGAGTGATGCCACTCCAATTTATTGTAATGTCTACTCACTGATTGGATGAGGAGGTGTCCAACGGTCTGTCTGTCATGCCATTGGCCGACACAGCCGGCGACCTGCTCCAGGAAGTGCTCGTGATGCTCCAGGATCTCTGGGATCTGGTAAAACATCTCGTCCACCAGCAGAGGGTCCACTATGGAGCCACTGTCTGGCTGTTTGAGAGGACGCATGTAGCCCTGAGGGGACAGAAGCACAAGTTAATGAATGACCATTTCAAAACATTTAAATTTGCATGAGATTAGCTGAAAAATGTTGTCCAGCTGCGATGACCCAGAATCTTGTATGACTGTAAGAGGCAATTTGAATGACAAATTCTGATCATTTATGGAATCAGGCGAAATAGCACTAATATAAACTGAACAAAATACTATACTGGTGATGTATGCATTTTATTCATGTAAAGTGACCAAAAACTTGTCATTTCAAAGTCAAATATGCAACATGGAACAAACATACTGAACATACAGGATAAAATGCAGAAAAACTGTGGTTTTTTTTGTTTGTTTGTTTGTTTTTTAACTACATCATCTTTATATATTCAAGTAGTCAGGTCTTCAAACAGCTTCTGTTCATTTTATTTGTATCATTTAACAGATTAGCACAATAACTGGAAACAGTAGGACTGGCTTTGTTCAAAGTTCAAGAATTCACCTACTTTTACCTTGTTCACTAAATCCGTACACAAACATCGCACAAATCTAATGTAAGTCTTAGATATTTGCATAATTCTCAAAATATTGAACTATTCCTTTAGGATTTTTTTTTTGTGGTCAAACTACTGTTTCCAAGGTTGAAAATGAACTTTCAAGCTGAAATCTGTCCCCTTTATTGAATATTTTCTGGAAACTCTGTTTATATAGTCTCTCATTGATAGAAACTCAAAACACTGTATATTATTTCCAAACTGTAACACTGTACTTAGGAGAGCAGAATTAGCATAAGTTTTTCACTTCATGTTGACATTATTCCACAAATAATCAGATTTTGGTTTATGATCTTAGGGTTGAGCGATATGATGATATAAACTGTGAAATAATATACCTTCTGTGCTGGGTCATCAAAACAAAGGTCAGAATCAAATAAAACACCCAAATGTCTTGCAGCTGGCTTATTATGTTATTGGATAGGCCTCTCAGATTGCAGACTATCTGACTAAAGGAGTTGGGTGAGGCAAACAAGAGAACTGCCGTTTTGTCATCACTAAGTTTGGGGAAGTTTTGAGATGTCCAGCAGTATAAATCAGAAAGGCAGTTGGTATGTTGGGTACATTTGGCAAGTTTTAAGTTTTCAGGGCTAGTATTGGGGTGGTGGGAGCCAGATAGGCAAGCACTGCCTTCCCTGCTTGCCCTGATGGCATGGCACTGCTGCTCACAACAGAGTCAATAACCTTAAATATTTTGAGTAGTGGGCAGCTTGCAACAGGCTTACCTCTGAAATTGCAGTCTGATAGCGGACCACGTGAGTTTTCAGGACGTCAAGGGAGACCTGTAACCTAGCCTTTCATTTATATTCAGCTTTTCTGTAATCTCTCTTGACAGCAAGAGTTTTGTCATTGAGCCATGGAAAAGGCAAGTTTTTCTTTCGTAGTTTAAGAAGAGCCCAGATAAAGAATTAACCAAGGAATCAGGGCACTGTCGCTGCAAAAAAGAGCTTGAGGTTAAGGAGTTGGAGAAAGCATGACAGAATTTACTGGCAGAATAAGCAGTAAAGACACGTGACAGGACAGTTGCACAAGGCTTATCAGTGAGTGGAGATAAAGGAACATTAAAAACAATATGATTCACATGTATGGGGAGGACCAGGTCTGAAGTATGGCATCTAGAACACCCGGCACCTTTAACAATCTGATTTGAACTGAAAGGCTTTATAAGATCCAGGAAATCAAAGGAGAACTCTTTTTTATTTGGGTATAACAAGAGAGGAGCTCAGAAATTCATGAATAAAACCATTTAGCTTAGGAGGTCTGTGTAAAAGTATTCAAAGCAGTGGAACTGGCAGTTACCGTGACGGGATTGTTTGGAGCGAGCCAAGTATCAGTAGCCATAAAAACGTCAAGGCAATTAGAAGTTATAAAATCATAGCAAATGAGGGTCTGATTGGAAAGGTATCACACATCTAACAGACCAAATTTAGAGAAGAACAAGGAGTTGGGGAGGGGGGAAACAGTTAATATAGTGCAGTGAGCTCTCATTGTGACCATCCTTGGCCTGGAGAATTGAAGCATAATGCCTGAATCTTAACTAGCCAGATAACAGGGATATGATAACCTGGAAGCTGGAATATGGGAGCTATCATATGAGACAGTGGGTGAAACAACCTGGATTCTAGCATGAGTATGAACTGTATTTACTGTGGAAGTGGACTGATGGGGGGAGCTAAAGTATGGAACAGGTCCAGTGAGGTGAAGAATATTGGCAGACAACATGCGAGAACTCAGACGATTTGGATGTAAACCGTCACTATCAAAAAGTGAGTCTAGCTCCCAGGGAACAGATTAAAAATGTGAATAAAGCCGGTGTTCTGTCCCCTGTAGTGCAGCTGGAGCCAGACATGGAGCTGATGGAGTCTGGTGAAACCCCCCCACTCCCACGTCTTTCCCACTAAGTTCAGGGAGCTAAGAAAGTCAGACGAAATCTTGCTTGATCACTTCAGATTGCTGCCGTGGAATGTCATTAGTGCTGATGTATGTGTATGACAATCCTTTTTAACATCTGAGTGTTGGCAGGAGGTTCAACAATAAATCCGAGGCTGTAGCACCCACAAAAGAAAAAATCTTTGCCGACTTGATTTTGATGTCTCTGATAATGGAGTCCGCGTCTTACATGGAGAGTGTTGTGCTCCCCAATTCTGTGATGGAACAGTCAGGGAGCAACATTATAATCTATTTGGATTCATGTTTCTGTCCATCTGATGAACATAGGTCTTAAATTCACTCTCTTTTTACCTCTATTTGGATCCACATAAATATCAGATTTTTTAGCTGCTATATCTTACATTATGTTCAGCAGCTAAGTGCCAACTTGGTTGTGGGCTGGACAGTTGAACAATGAGCTACAAGATGCTAAAACGTAGTTCCGAGGGGAACTGCTGAGCCAGGTGTTAATTCTGTGTGGGTTGACCACTATGAGTGAGCACTATCACATTACACTTTGTTATATGATCCATTAAAAATATTGATTAAAACAGGTCATTTTAATTCTTTATGTCCACACCAGGTATCTGGTTCCTCAGCTGACCAAAAAAATTATTTCGTTTTTTTTTTTTTTTTTTAATGTAGGTATTAATAATTAATTATATAGAAACCTTCCATCTGACACTCTCCTTCAGGGATCTGCACTTTCATTGCAGTCACCGTGGTAACACTTATTTTTCCCGTGTCGCCATGGGAACACAGCCCAGGATTATTCACTTTGTGGCCACACACACATACAGAGAAACACATGCATAGGCAGACACTCAGCAAAGTCAGTGTGCATGTGGGATGTGCACGCGCAAACGCACACAAATGTGCACACACACAGACACACAGACACAGACACACACACACACACCCACAATTGTCAGCATTTAAATTAAGCTTTCTTACACGCTCACATATTTTATACTGTGGTTCATTATATATCTTAAACCCTCACACAAATAAAGTCCACCCACACATAGCAATTTGTAACAGGTTCTACAACAATGAAGGGTGATCACAGGTAGGGAAGGTGTGTGTGTATGAGTGTGTGTCCGTGTGTGTGTCAGAATGAGAGAGAAAGAAATGTGGCTAAGATTTGGGCTAAAGGTTATTTAGCTGTTGGAACAGAGATGGGTGAAGGATATAGAAGAGAGAGAGAGTGTGTGTGTGTGTGTGGGTGTGTGTGTGTGTGTGTGTGTGGGCAGATAATGCTGATGACAGTGAGATGCGGTGGGGTTAGCAGATTAGCTTGACAGGATGAATGATAATAAGTGGATTACATAACACCTTTGTTACCTACATTTGTTATTCATGTCCTCAGCAATCTGTGAATCCAAAATGTTGTGTTTGTTTTTGTGTGTGTTTACTTTTGACTGTACATGTGTGTATTTGTGTTGGGCTCACGACTCAATGAGAAAGACTCTGTCTGCCAGTGAACACTACTCATTAAGACCAGAGATCTAAGAAGCAGAAGTATTTGTAATGCGTCTGCTTACCTGTATGAGTGTGTGTAATTGTGTCTGTGTGTATGTTACCTGAATGAGAGTGCGGAGTGACTCCACGTATGACTGCTCTGTGTCCAGGAGGGTCATCATCACATGTTTCCTCATGTCCTGTGAAGACAGAGGAGGAAGGAGGTCAGTCATCAGCATTTAGACTGATCCTTCTCACACACTCACATATTAGTTAAACTTCATGGAATGCATTGCAGATACCAATGAAAAATTATAATGAGTCTCACTATGGACCCATAATCAGGATTTATTTCTTTTTTAGTGGTGAATTATATTAATGCCTTTTGTAAAAAGATGCACAGGATTAAGACCCAGTGGTTAAGATGTGTATCACAACGGCAATGTTTTCTGGCCAGAGACCTTTGTTACATGTTATCACACCCATCTCTCACACTTTCTATGATTCCTGTCTGTAGCTTCACTATAATGAGGATCCAATAAAGGTGAAAAAAAAGACAAGTGCAAGACCATATTTATTTAGTGCTCCCATATGTATCTCATTGCAAAAAACCTTCCCCACTGAAAAAGTGTAGAAACTCTTCAGATGCAAACACAGAAATGGTACAAAAACTTCATCTGAGGAAAGAGCTTCAAATCTGCACCCGCACCCTTCAGAAAACACATCTGTTTATCAAGCATACATATTTACACACCTGTGTGCACAATGAGAAAGAAAGATATACCGTAATAATTAATAATCAATAGTCACAACGCTGACTTTAGTTTTGTTTAGTTTAGTAACTTTAGTTTTTGGAGGTTTAATATTAAACTAGCTGCGGCCTGGATTCTCTTAATAACTCTGCTGTGTCTCAACAATGCTGTAGAGTGTTTCCGATATCAGGCTGTATGACAGTAAAATGTAAAATATCTAAAATAGAGTAGATAAAAAGCATCATCAACATACAGAAACATTTACAGCCTTCTTCAGCTGCAGGAACTTTTCTAGGAACTCTGGTCGCAGTTTTAGTCCCCGTTCCCAAGCCAGTGCTCTCCGATGGCCTATGAACTATCAGGGCCGTGTGGTGCTCTGGACATTTGTGACTCATCAAACAAACTCCTCAAAACTGCAACAACATGCATACAAATTCATTCAGACTGCAAGCGTGCAATGGTTGGTCACAGTTTTCCCAGTCTATATAGGTGAAATCATGAGACAGTGGGAAGACGTATGAGCAAGTAGGAGAAACATTACTAAAACTTAACATATGTAAATTGTTTTCATTTTTGATGTGAACTTAAGTGAAAAATAACTCAGTACTTTCTTTGTACTATGGAGATGGACCTCTTGCCTTTCTAACAATTTAAATCCTCTCTGTCTACCTCTGCATGTCTGCTTTCCAACATCAGTCACGCAACACTGAAACATTAAGAACATCTTGATCACTGCTGTTGTGTTGTATGTGAGACTTGCTTACTTCTCAAACCACATGGTTGTTTTCTCATCAGTTATTGGTCTAATTTGCCTAATCATGGTCCTGGAGAAACAAAAGACAACACTGACTTTTTAGTTCCTACGGCTTTAGGTTCCTGGAACTGTTTGATTGAAATATTAGATCTTAAAGGTCAGTGTGCTACGTCATGAATATTATTATAGGGCAGGCAAACACAGATAAGACTGCAAAGATGTCACAGTGGTCACAGATCACACACTCAAACACACAGGGACCGGATTAGAGGTCACTGAGGCCAGGAAGTCCACAGAAGCAAAGCATGACTCAGCAGTTCACCCTAACAATGACTCAGGACCCGTGGATGCAAGTGAATGAGCTGCCCCAGCACAGAGTGGAAACAAATCCAACACATCAAGGCCAAGACGGAAACTGACACGATGAAAGAGAAAGAGACAAAGGCATACAGATGAAGGGAAGAAAAGCAGAACGAAGGAAATCACACATAAAAGAGTAAGTTGATTTTTTTCTAAATCTGCACATAAAGACTTATTAATTTATGTTATATTTTACGACATAAAACCTAAAATACAGTTTTCCAAAAGCTTTCTCTTACAAGATTTAGTGGCAACTATGTTTGTGCTACAAAGGTGCAATCAATCACTCCTTCTCCTGGTTATAAAGTGAAGAAGAAGAAGTCTATTACTTGTGACAGACAAAGAAAGGTGGGAGAATAACAAGGAAAGTATAAGCATCATGGAGCAAGTCAGACATATTATCTCCTAAAATATTCTGGTGCCAAACATGACTTATAAATATCAGACGGAGCCACAGGCAAAACCCTTTGGTGCACATATAACCACAATGTCTCTCCCTCTCCCTCTCTCTCTCTCTCTGTCTCACACACACACACACACACACACACACACACACACACACACACACACACACACACACACACACACAGAAAGGCCACACAGAGGAGAGTTTTTTTCCCTTTTCCCTTGCTCCCCTCTGCCAGCACCACTGTGCCCTATAAATAACTGTAACAATAACTTCCCAGAAAGGCCATGTTTAGCGTGTGGCATCTGAAGGGATCCCAGGGGCTCTGCGGGCTACCACCGCAGGGTGAGAGGTGGTGTGCGGATGGAGGAGTATGTGTGTGCATGACAGCCATTGAAAGAGGAACAATGGGAAACAGTGTGTGCATATTATTTTTAGGTGGTGGTTGTTTTTTTAATAGTTATTCTTATATCAATTTTTTACATGCCATCTGCTTTGTCAAATATTTTCATCTTAAAATCATCATCATCAGTTGTTCCTTCAATGAGTGAGGGATTTAGTCCAAGTATATTCTGTCCTGACATACAAACACAAACACAATGGAGTGGATGGTATAAACACAGGGCTAAAGAGGGAAACACAATAACAGAGTAATCATCCATTTATACCTAATTACCCTTCAAGTAGGAATCCAATCAAAATAGTTTGTGGTTCAGTCCCCTGTTGTCTTGCTCAGTGGCACTTCAGTGCGGTTACTGAAGCGCCACTGAGCAAGACAATGAATCGCAATCACAGTTACCTTAGTTACAGTGTCTTTGGATTAATCACTTATCTCTTTGTTGACTCATGCACAACTGACACATACGAAAATGAGATTATATTAAAAAAAAAAAAAAAAGTTGCATACCTGCACAAGGACCTTCTTCAGGCATCACATTCACAATATGAAACAATAACATCCCTTTACTGGAGCCACCGGCTGCAAAAACCAATCAAAAGGGAAGTAAAATCAAATTGCTTTCGTATTTCTTCATTTAAGGATATGCTTTAAGCAATTATTGTCTCAGACGTTTGAAATTCAATTCCCCTTTTGATTGGTTGTTGCTGTTTCATATTGTGATTTTGCTGCTTGATTAACTGGTTATAAAGTGTTACAAAACAATGAACCGCGCCCATCACAGTTTATCAGAGCGCAGTGGTGACATCTTCCAACTGCTAGTTTTGTCTGAACAACAGTCCAAAACACAAACATATTTTATTTTTACAATGTATTGTTCAAGAAAAGCAGCAAATGGTGACATTTGAGAAGCTGGAATCAGAAAAAAAACCCATTTTTGCTTACTAAATCACTTAAATTGATTATTATAATTGTCGTCAGTTAATTTTCAGTCAGTCAGATACTTGATCAGGCTAATCATTTTAGCACTCACAATTAATTAAACTGCCACTGGAGACAGAAAATACAGAAAACAGACCATATGACTCTATCAAGGTCAAATGAAGAGTTATACTGCTGCTTACTACTTACCAACCAACACTAAAAGTAAGAGCTGAGGCCTGCATCTCAAATGAGAACTGGCAGATTATTCTTGTGCTCTCTGATGGTTCAGAACCACTGTGTCTTTTGGTCCAGCTGCAGAAATTATGTAGTACACAGTACATTTAGTAAAAGCTGGGTTCCCCCGGCAGCTACTGCTGCAGTGATAGATGCTGTTTCTGTCAACACAGCACAGCACAACACACACACACACACACACTACACTCAACACAAGAACACCACAATTGCCTCTGCACCCATGTCTTATACAAATTAAACCTCATTTACGATGATCGAATCAACAAATGCTGATCCACTTTTTTTTTCACGTGTCTGCTTAATTGGAGTCACTGTTTGATGTCAACTTGACAAAAACAAACGTCTGAAATCAACACGGGTAAATAAAAGTGCACACACATGTGCATACACAGTGCACAGCTCAGGAATGATTGTAGTCTCACAAGAGGTATTCAGCTGATAACGATGCCGACCATGTGACCTGACAACGAGAGGACAGAGAGTAGTGTGTGTTTGTGTGTGACAATGATGTAAAACTAGAGGGGAACTTCTCTGAAGACAGGAATGTCCTCAGTTCTGTACTGGTTGTTTTTATTAGATCAGACACACACACACACACAAACACACGCATACACATCAGAACATGGTGAAATAATGCGAGGAATGCTAGTTTCATTTTGCAAGTGGAGTTACCATAGTAACCCCAGCTGAGAAGATGAATGGTCACAGGACAGGCTGGTCTCACACAGCAAGGCCTACAGTACTGAGACCAGAGAGCAGACACTCTCAGTCCAGTCTGAGCCAACCATCAGAGCAGGAAGTTCAGCTGAACCCACTGTATTAAAACAGCAGTCATACACTGTAACTATGGGACCATGACAACACTGTTTGCCGTTTAATTTTTCTCCCCTCATCCTCATCAGGACTGGGGTGGGGAGTGCAAAATTGTTAAGTTTATCTTAACGCAGACAGGATGTGTTTAGTATGACTGCAACAGGAATACACCCTCAAACATTTCCATGTCCTCCCAAGACAACTCTGATTTATTACAACTTAAGGTTACATCACTAAAATTCAGCCAATTAGGGCTAGAAATAAGATGTCAGATGAGCAGAAGAGGTTGTAGTCTGGTTTGAGTGTTGGATGTTATAAAAATAACAGTTATCGAAACCACTTCATTCAGAGGTAAAATTTTAGATGCAAAACTGAGCACACTCAAAATGTCATTGATAATCCCTCACTGCACAGCAAAACTGGGTGCGAGAACAACTACAGTAAGTACATTACATCTGAGTTACACCAGGGAACTGGTCAGTTAACTGTGATGGATGATTACAATGTGCAGCTGAGTAATAATTTTACCTTTTCAGATTAGCTGGACTAACCTGGAGCTTTGTTAACAACTTCTATGATCATTTGCTGCTTGTGTTTTTCCGCCTGTCAGGCAGAAAACTGAGGAAAACAAACCACTAACAAACTGGAATTATCTTGAAAATGTTACGAGAGGTGGTTGTCAAGCTGCCAATGAGACAACGAGAGCTATGCTTGTGTCCCAGTTAGCCATGAAACTTAAAAAGTTAGATGAAATGCAGCAATCCTCGCTGTCAGAAATGACACCTTTTCTCTAAGTTTATCATCCTGATTTCCCATCTTGTGATTTTGCTATTTTGGTCTACTCTTCAGACACAACATCTATTGCACGTCTGTCCATCTGGAAGAGGGATCCCTCCTCTGTTTCTAGGTTTCATCCATTTTTTTTTTTTTTTTTGTCATTGTCAACATGAATTTCCAATAGAAAAAAAGAGTGCCAGCCCAGACACCTGACTCTGAAACACCTGAAAATTCATCAAATATAAGGACAACAAATACCGGCTGCATAAATATGGCCTTGGCAGGAAGAGGGCTTTCAACAGAAGCTTGTTGTTTAAACATCTTTGTAATCAAGTTTGATTAAACAATATTTTTAAGTTTAAGGGGGAAAAAAGATACTTATCTCCTAAACTAAATATCCTTCATAAACCGAAGGCGTCGCCTTGAGATCTGAGTTTTGAATTATTTGTAACCAGATAACTTTGATCTTTTTAATGACCTGCGTCTTAGGAATGATGTGGCCTCAACAGCGAGTCTGTGTTTGTGTAATTCAATCAGCCCAAAACAGCCGAGCTAAGATCTGTTTAGAGAGACAAGTCCGTACATCACAGTCACTTCATTTGAGATGGAATTCACACAGGGCATGAAAGTGCGCCATAGTATGTTAAGTGCCTGTTTAAATGCATTGGTATTCTTTTCTCTCAGTCACCTGGTGGTCAGGGTCGTAGCCTGTGTTGCAGAGATAAATCTGACACCATGGATGGCTCATAGGATTCAGCCATTCATTTATTAACACTGGAGGGGACCTGAGAGGGAACCTTCAAGTGTGTGTGAGTGAGAAATGTCTGAACAAGTGTGTAAATATGAGCGTGTGACTAGTACAGCGTGTTCTCATGTGTCCCTCTGCGAGCTCTGGTGTCTTAATAATGTTGTGGACACAGGGGGTCCATAAAGTAAGTTATTCCTCACAACTGCAGCCAAACATTGCGGCATAACCGTAAAGACAACACACCCCAGAGTCAGAGCGCAGGCGGCTTCATCTCGTGCCGTTCTGCTTGACCTGACATTATTTCGCTTGTGGTTTCATGTAGCAAGGGTCACAATGTTTATCGACTATGTATGCGCTGTGTCTTTGTTGGCACTGTTATGAGGGTATGTTGTCCTGTTCACTGTCACATTGCACTGCTGCTGTTACCACAACATTCAACAGCTAGTCTAGACCTCACAAAAGCTGAAGAGATCAGTGTTGTTTTTCTTTCCTTTTTTTCTGTATTATTCATTCCCCAGAGATTTAGTGTTGTTGCTAACATTTTATTTGTACTAAACAGTGCAAAACTGTTCCTGTAATTTTGTTCTGGGTCATCTGAATGGTACATTTTGGTGTTTGAGTGCCAACAGAAACTTAATGCTATACAGGATGTTCAATTGTAGGGTTTTGTGTATTCCCTTTTGGATAGAAAATAACTTCCTTTTTCCATCCAGTCCCTCTTTTATTCAGACAATTTAGTAACTAAAGGTGGTATTTTGCCAATTGATGGAGTGAAGTCCCACAGCTGACTTCAATTTTGAGCTATCAAATATTTTGTAAGGTCAATGTCTTTCTTTTTGTGACCTTAACCACCAACAAAAAGACTTGTTCTAATCGGACACAGCTGTAAACACTGCAGCTGCATCACTTGGAGTTTGGAAGAATACAATTTCTCACAAATCAAAAATGCTATGTTTCTACACTTTTTCCTGATATTAAAATGATGAATACCAAGGAATGTGTAGTTGGTATGTACTTAATAACCCTTTCTATATTGTTGCATAGAATTATGTTTGGAAACTTAACTGATACTGGCAGGTTCTTTAAAAGAATAGTGAGACATTTTGGGAAACCATGCTTATTTGCTTATTTAGATGTGAAGATCTCATGTCTGTATGGTAAATAATAAGCTGAACAGGGGGACACAATGAGCCTGGTTCCGTCTAAAGGCAACAAAATCTGCCAACACACCCTATTAACAACAAGTGACAGCTCATTTGCTTGATTCCTGGAGACACCAATGTGTAAAAACAACAATTTGACCTTTTATATGCTGAACTACATATTGGCTGGGACCAGTAACTACCTGGAGTCTCCACTGGCAGAAAGCAAATATATTTCCAACAATTCAAGCCATAAAACCTGGAAGTTTTTGTTTTATTTTTCCTCAAGGAGTTTATGAACACACACACGAAAAAATAAAAAATAAAATAAAAAATGCCAAGAAAGAAAACTAAGGATGAAATACAAAATCTGTGTGGCCAAATTACTGATGTACATGCATCGTGTATGTGTGTAACGTGTATCTCAACATCAGCACAGCATACGGGCATTTATCTTGTTTGAGGTCTGAGCAGAAGTTTTTTCAATCAACGCATCAGCCACACAAACACAGCTCTTTCCTTTCCTCTCATTGCTGTCGTCATACTTCTCCGCCCCTGCCGCCTTCACCTCCCCCTCCCCTCCCCACCCCGACGACTGTATCCCCTGGCAACAGCCTGGCGAAAGCAGCAACAGGCAACCTCTTAGCCCAAAGAGAAAGCATCCTCAGCACCTATCTCTTCCTCTATTCATGCACACATCTCTGTAAAACCCTCAGATTGACTTGGTTGCAGCTCTGAAAGTGACGGAGTCTCTTCCCTCACTGCTTCTTCTTCAGCTCCTGCCTGTCAGCAGCCAAACATAATTCTGGCATGCAGAATAAGCAAGAGCATAGGTGTGCGTGTCTCTAGGCACTCCCTAATTGTCATTTACAGGCCACAGACTGCTCTGACCTACTCTATCGTGATCAATAGTCTCTTTCAGACATGCACGCACACACTATTGATCCACCTCCCAACTCCTCTGTCATCATCACCTCGTCCATTCCTTTCCTCTCCGAACCCTCATCATCCTCTTTCCTCTCTGCAGCTCCTTACGCTCACACATCAGTTCATAAAATAATCACTGATAAAGTGTATACTCATCTTCTGGTATCAAAAACACAGACAGTATTTTGGACTTGCTATAGGACACTTGGTTGATTAATTGTTTATTTGATTGGCATAGATTGAATTGGCAATTATGAGTTAATCTTTTAAGTAATTTGTTTACGCAAAAAATAAAGTTTGCCAAAAAAAAAAAGTGAAAATTTGCTGGTTTTCTAAATGTGTTGGTTGACTGTTGGTTGCACAAAACTAGATATATGTCATCTTGGGCTGAGGAAAATTGTGACTGTAATTTCTTACTATTTTCTGACATTTTATGGACCAAAAGATTATTCGACTTATCAGGAAGCTATTCATGTTTGCTCTCCAGCAAGCAATTACTTTGATGATTTTTACAAAAACTTATTGACAGACTTTAAAAAGCCTCATATTGTAAGACTTACAGTCAGAAAGATTTGTGTTTTTTACTGTGGTTTTAACTGAAATTAAGTGAAATTACACTGATTTGTGTTTATTTTATCCACTTCTTTAATTTTCAAAAGTTGTTTGTTGCAGGAGAACTGATCCTTAAACCAATACTTTATCATAAAAAAAAGAGTTTAACGGACTTTAATATAGTTACAAGCAGGTATAGGTCTTTTTAAGTGTTTATTGACAAATATGTCAACTAGGCTTAGGCTGTCAATGATAACTGTGATATTCAAATAAATAAATTTAAAAAAATGTGTTAATAATACATTTATGATAATTTGGTGATGGCAGATGTTAGGCCCTGTGGATCTTTTTTTTTCATTCATCTGGTTGCCTTTTCACTATCCAGTAAGTGTCGCTTTTGCATATTTATGGTTACACACTCTCTCTCCACCTCCATCACTCATATCTGAGTCTAATTCATTTGACAAAAGAGAGAAAAAACACACAAAAATGGTTGATTGATAGCATTTTTTTTCTATAGATATCACCATAATATTGGCATCGCGAATTCTTTTGGCCACGATAATTGTACAATGACAATCTGAAAATCTGTAAAAGCTAATGTCAACAACTTTACCTCTTCCTGTGAAGCATTCGTAACTGAATGCTGATGTATAAAGTGTATAAACATCACTATAATGTGTTATAAGTAATCTATTTTATGTTTGTATGTAGCTAAATAAATAATGTAGATAAATAGTGATTTCAGTAAAGTGTCACCAAAAAATGAACAGAAATGTTTTGTTGTACAGAAAAGTAAATGTAGCCCTGCTCTTACTTAGATTTACTACATAAGAAATCCTCTCCAATTTGTGGATTATTAGGCTGGGTGTTAAGATTAGCAGAACTACGGTGGTCGTGTTACATCAACTTTATGTGCGAGTTTGTGTGTGACTGCAAACATGTGTGGATGTAGTCCAAATCGTGTTTGTTGGTTCCGCTCCCACTCAAGCACAAAGAAACTGGAGCAGGAGGTACACAACTCACACGCAAGGTGGAAGTGCAACAACAGGCACCTTAGAACTAAACTTACCAAGATACTGACCATCAAAACACACTGATTGTGCAGATTCATGAAGGAGTGCAGATGGACAGAGCTCAGAGAGAACTGTGTTTGTTTGTGACAGTAGGTGTTGGAGCTAATCGTGTGATTCACTCAGCTCTAATTCTATTAGAGACAGGCATGAGAGACAGAGACAGAAAGGAGGATCTGAAGACAGAGACACTGTTTAAGAGGGACAGACATTAAAACAAGGAATGAGACACAATAATGGAAGAAATAAACAGAAACGAGTAAAAGAGAAAAAAGAGAAAAAGGAGAAGTAGGATTTCAAGTCAAAAGCGAGAGAAGAAGAGTGAGAAGGAGAGAAGACGAAAAGTGGATTTAATCAGAGAAAGAGGGCTGATGGGGTGACATCTTAACCGACTTGGACAGGCAGTCCTGGGCACGCATCAAAGGTGTAAGACAGGGGTGACACACACGCACACACACGCACCTTAACTGAAAACAATAAACACATAAAAACTTGAGTCTACCTCTCCGTTGGGGCTTCCAGCACAAAGCCCATTCCCATTCAAATTCCCATTGTTCCCATTCCCGTTGTTGTTTCTGAACTTATCCACAGCATCTCTGACCACTTCTTCTCCTCCTCCTCCTCCTCCTCCACCCCCTACGCCACCATCACCACCACCACCTCCTCCTTCATCTCCTGTATTCTCCCCACTCTCGTTCATTTCCTCCAGAGCGATGCTGAACTGGGCTAGGGTTCGAACCATCTGCAGCATACGGTGCGGTCCTTGTGCCCGGACGCACGCTCAGTTTGGCACATAGACACACAACCCGTGACGGTTTTTATCGGCTCGATTACTCACACAAACTCGGTCTTCATATCAGCAGAACAGCGTCACATAAAAAGAAAAACAGACACACCTGAAGTTGGAAGGAATCACCACCTTTTCCTCTTATTCACAACATTAAATAAACATGTTTCCTTCCAGCTGTTTTTTTTTCTCTCTCTCTTCTCCTCTTCTGGCAACAAATGCTTTTAAATAATTCAGTCCCTTAGAAAGCAACCTCTCTGCAAATTGTCTTCTCTTTTCAAATTCAGCCTTCAGTGCGTGTCAGAGTGTGTGTCAGTTCTGTAGCAGGTATACGGCTCGGTTGCGTGCGTGTCATGCAGCACACACACCCCGCATGTGAAAGGCAGAGGAGCGCTCTTCAGCATGTATGCACGAGTGTCTGATCTGTTTCTACTGCAAGGATGATGTAAGCAAGATCCCAGCGCATGTCGAGGTGTGTGTGGACCAGGGGAGAGAGAGAAAGTGTGTGTGTGTGTGTGTGTGTGTGTGGGTGGGTGTGAGTGTGTCATGGCCCTCCCCCTGGGTGTGTATAATGAGAGACAGCAGGCAGGGCAGACGCTCACAGTGCTCAGCTCCGCTCTGCTCAGCCAGACCCGACCAATCCCCCCATAAATAATCGATGGAGGCATGTGAGGGATGAGAACGGGGGAGGATGACAGAACTTCAAAGAGAGGTCCATCCATCCAACTCCTTATAGCTATGCATCTATCAAACAATCTGCCACAATAACATCTTCATAATGCCACGCACAGTGCCAAACATTTGATGACAACACTGTCTAAAGTTCCCTTCCCTTCCTCCCACTACTGAGAAATGCACATTTGAATAGGAAAGCCCTTTCTGTCCACAAAGCAGAGCACTCAGTGGCAGCAGTCCACAGATAACCATGACAACAGTGAGCAAGGATGTCATTTTAAAGGACCATACCTGTGTTTTGCATGTTTTATCCCATCAACTACAAATTATGTAAATTTGTGGCAGCCTGGACTTCTAATCTTGTCAATGCCAGTGCTGAAAACGGAGTGAGAATGCCCATTACATTTTCTCATGGTTATGTCTTGAAATTGCTAGTTTGGTCCAGAAAACAGTTCAAAGCCCAAAACAAAAACCAATAAATCCCTTTTCTTGATAAATAATTAAAGTGATTAATCAATTATCAAAACTGTTGTCAAGTAGCCTATCAGCTGTCAGGTTTAAGCACTATTTCAGTTATTTTCAAACACTATCACTCGCAGAGATGGCAATTTAACTAGAGACACGTAATCCATTCAAAATCGAAGACCATAAATTCTGAAATAGTTACCAGGACCTTTATTTGAGACAAGATGTTTACTAAACACATCATTATTTCAAATTTATAAATGGGTTATAATTTCAATTTAGAACAAAGCATTCTTTTTTTCTGTTGCCATAATCTCAAAACCTTCACAATAAAACTCTTTTTGAGTCATTGGAAGGTTTTTATTTTAGAGAACACAAAGCATCAGTTTACCACTGAGAAAGCAGAGAGAGCAGGTAAAATCAATCAGAACCTGGTGATTGAAAACATTAGTAAAAAAAGAGAAATGCAAAGCAACAGAATGATGAATGGTTATAACGTTGAACTAATGGACTTAAGACTTTGGAAATATTCTCATTTCATTACTGGCCAAGATTTGACTGCTGGCTTGTTTTTTTGTGACAATTCATGGTTTTGTGCTTTCATTTATTTTTGATCTCCATTTTCCATTTTATATTTTCCATCTGAAGGGCAGCTGTCCAGAGAGTTCCTGTTCACAGCTGCATTACTCCATAAAGTTAATGGTCTAAAACACAGTCCTTTAATAATTCATAAAACATGTGCAACAACATTAACACACAGCAAGCAAGAATGCACACCTTTGTGACACACACACACACTAAAAAAATAAAACAAGAAAAACTAAAATCAAAACATCTGACCAGAGAATAATGACAGGAAAACTTTAACTTTGAAAGAGAAAAGAAAGGGATCGTGTGCATGCACGTGTGCACATCAGCCTAATGGCAAGCACTGCCTGTGGATTTCTGTGAGCGCAGAAACCTAAAATGCAAATGCAAATAATGAAAAAGTTGCAGAAGTAAGAGCATGTCGGCCTGAACTGCTCGCCAGCAAACTGAGAGAAGCAACAGAAGCTTTGAAAGTACCCTGCACCACGCAATATTAACACATATAACAGGCCTCAAGTGATTTGATGTCAGCCAGCTCAATACAGTGCACTTTTGATTCACCGCAGTCACTAAAAAATGTTGAGCTTCACATTCAAGTTCAGCATATGGTGCGAGGCAGCTTTTGTCTTCTTTTCCAGCCAGCAAGCAATAAACCCAAACAGACTTTAGGCTCTTTCTCTCCAACAGAGATCAGATGGTCACAACAGAGAAAGGTCACAAAAGGACATTTAAAGGTCAAGCTCGTGGCAGGAAATTGGCCTTTAATCCCTGTTGCCATAGAAACAATAAGATGGTTTTGAAGGTCTGGTGACAGAGATCAGAGATGACAATCTCTCAGGCATGTTTGGAGTTGGAGCGCAGACATTTTTAATACATATGCTAGGGTCTCTGGGCCACACATCTGTTTTCTTTAGCAACAAACCAACTTTAACACCAAATAAAGGCAATTTAGAGCTATGATAAGCACCATCACCATCATGTCTGCATTGAAGGCTTGAATTATTCAGATTTCTTCTTGCTGTCAAGAAAAATCTATAAAAAGACCACCTCTCAATAGTTTCTACTGAAGGCTCAAATCTGTTAAAATGACTCAAAAACTAATTTTCTAAACAGCCGTAGTTCTTAGGAAACCTTAGTCAAACAGGAGTAAACTGTGTATTTGTTGTGGACTATGGACAAGTGAGTGTTTACAGCAGCAGGATGGTGCATGTGGGATCAACTAAAACCAACTACACTGCAACAGTGTGACTCACTGATGTGTTTTTATCAGTTTTTAAACAACCATAGAGCTCAAAGGCACAGAGGAATAAGCTATGGCTTTGTCTACACAGACAGTTCTTGTGAATCATTCACTTCATTATTGGCTCCATTCCTTTCATGGGATTTTTTGACAATAAGAACGATATAACATATCACCAGACTTGTCCTTTGAGCTACATGAGACTCTCATGATGAGAGCACACAAGTCACAATTATCACCCGACTAGTTACATCAGCATCCATAGCATCTTGTTTCCATAGCAACTCCAAAGCGCTCATATCCTCAGCATTTCCTGTTTAGTTTTGGACTAACACAGTTGCTAGGTAGTGAAGAAAAAAAAACAGCCATAAAGCGTGTGTGTGTTTCTTCATCTGTGTACATGCGCACATGCAGAAAAAGGGGGTGGCCTGGGGATTTGCTTCACACAAGCTCTAACTACATGGTCAGCTGAAAATCCCTTCCTCCTTTTCTAGGAATTATTACAGCATTTTGATTATTTTCAGATTGCAGATTGGCAGAAATGATGAATTATGACGAAACAGGGAGTGAATCGAACACAACAGTGATCATGAGCCAGGCTCTATTTCACAACCTCACTTTTCAGTCTACACATTCACCAGAAAAATAAAACCTGTGACCTGATAAACACCCTCAGTGTTCTGAGTCAACTGGTTCTTTATTCATGCATCAACACAGTCATAAAAATAAAAACACGAGAACACCACGCCACGCATACGTTGCTGATCGTGAGTGGGCTGAATTTGCAGCCATGGTTCAACTTCCTATTTCCTCCCCAGCCTGCAAAGAAATGTGTGCGTGGTTTAAATCTTGTTCGTCTGTGTCACTGAGGGTTACCAAAGTGCTGCTAAATGCGATATCTGTATCACTGCCCCCGAGTCAATATTGCCCCCACAAAAAATGAATCGGTTTGGAGTCAGTCTACAGATAAACATGTATGAGGACTGATGACACCTGTCAACATACCCACTGGGCCACAGGTGTGTGTGCGTGTGTGTGTGTGTGTGTGAGGGAGAGAGAGAAAAGGCGAGTAACCCTAGGAGAGGTGGACGCATGACTGCCCAAATAGATCAAAACAGATTTCACATCACACACCTGCACATGCATACAGCTTGTACAATCTGAGCCCCTGTGTGTGTGTGTGTGTGTGTGTGTGTGTGTGTGTGTGTGTGTGTGTGTGTGTGTGTGTGTGTGTGTGTGTGTGTGTGTGTGTGTGTGTGTGTGTGTGTGTGTGTGTGTATTTGCCCAGTTGTCCATCTGGCATTTCTCACAACAACCCTCATACAGTTACAGATACACTCACACACACGGCACTAAAAGACAGAATAAATGAGGTACAACAAAATAGAAATTGTTTTATGCACTAAAATCACAAGTCATTCAGGTGTGTAGGTGTGTGTGTGTGTGTGTGTGTGTGTACACATCAGGTGTGTGGAGCTCTGTTTGCTCCACATGTCAGTGCTGGGTAACAGGATAATGACAGACGATTCCAGGAAGAAGATGATTCCCACTGCTAGCAACAACATGGGAGGTCAGGATAAAAGCTCTGTCTGTCCATATTCACTCCATTTTATCGATTTATCTCCACCATCCACTTCTCTTTGTATCTCTGTCTCTGGGTAAATCCTAACCTGACTCACCCTCTCTCCATCTGTCTGGCTCTTCTTTGCAATCTAGTATGAATAGACATGAACTTGACGTAGAGGCACACATTAGTGCATGTTATGCTGTACACAGATATATAAACAGTACCCACAAGGGGGCAGTAGTCATGATGAAAAAAATCATTAGGGTGTGTGTTTTTTTTCTTCTTCCTGCCTCAGGGGTCAAGGTAAAATCTTTAAGTTAAGATTTCTAGAAAGGGAATTCCCAAAATCAGCCGGAAACCACGCACACCATGTCAAATATAAACCACCTGTTTACTGGGATGAGTTCAGAAGATATCCCAATTGGCAATAAAATGATATATTATTACAGAAACATAATAAAAATAATGGTTTCCTTAGTTTCAGGTCAGAAATTAGAGCAAACTGAACAACAGCTTGTATCAAACTGAGCTGTGTTGAAACTGTAGCATGTGTGTTTGTGTGAGAAAGTGAGAGAGAGCAATGGTAACCAGATCTAGGCTCTCCAAATACGCCCTTATGGGATGATGTGTGAGAGAGAGAGAGAGAGAGAGAGAGAGAGAGAGAGAGAGAGAGAGAGAGAGAGAGAGAGAGAGAGAGAGAGAGAGAGAGAGAGAGAGAGAGAGAGAGAGAGAGATACACATGTGATGTGAAAAGACCCTTTGTCCCCAAGAGGTGAGGCTGAGGCAAGGACACGATTGGCGCTTGGGCTAATATACTGTACACGTGCACCACAAACACACACATAATGGAGGTACCCAAGAAGAATATTCCTCCACTCTCTGACTCATACAAGGATACACACACACACGAGAAAGAAGAAACCTGAGATGATCTGATGTATCGACACTATGTTTTAAGAGGCAACAAACGAAACTGATGGGAAGACACCTGAGACAAACACTGGATGATTCCAGCTCCCAAATATGATAATTTTTTTCTTTTCTTGTCTTTCATTAAATTGTTTCTTGTCTTTCATTAAATTGAATATATTTGGGTTTTAGACTGTAGACAGTTGTGGTGGGTATTTTTTTGTGCTTTCTGATGTTGTGTTCACCAAAAGATTAGTCGATAAATAATCTGCAGATTAATCAATAATGAAAATAATTGTTTCAGTCCTAGATATGAGCTCTAAAAACAAACCTGCAATGTTTAAATGAATGCAAGTTTGATTTCCAGTGTAGAACTTTAAATGCACTGGAGAGTTCCTGCATATACATGGCACTTTGGCGATCTCTCATCTCATCTCCCATTTAGGAGGGAGGGTTCAATTATTTTCATCAATTCAACACAACAAGTATGAAACGTGAAACAAAGAGAAGTCCAGAAAGCTAAAGTATACTGAAGACTAGAAGCTACAAGATAACGCTATCGTGGCTGTTCTGTACTCGTCACTTTCACAGGAACTTGAGCAGCATCTTTGAGCAGACACCAAAACCAGACAGCATCACGGTGACACACCAGGAGGAGCCTTTGATTCACCCCACATCCATGTCCAGTCCATTTCCAGTCCTACCGCAGTCTGTAATCTGACATCCCATCCACTTCCTGTCCAGCAACCTATCCCACAACACACTGGACTCCAGAGATAGCCATCAGCCACAGAGACTAGTCTTAACCCCAACACCACTCCGGAAATACCTCTGTGTCTCTGCCTCTCCCACCCAGTTTGTCCTTTCTGCCGCCCTTTGCCATCTCTTTTTCCTCTCTCAGTTAATTTCGAGCAATCCTCTAAGGTCTC
The DNA here is from genome assembly GCF_046630095.1 of Trachinotus anak. Lineage (NCBI taxonomy): Eukaryota > Metazoa > Chordata > Actinopteri > Carangiformes > Carangidae > Trachinotus > Trachinotus anak. The sequence continues at coordinate 17,792,111 of NW_027273865.1, forward strand.
TCACTCCACTGCCCTCACAAAATCTGAACAATAAAATCCACATTCAAGCTGTTATTTTCAGTAATATACCATGTACCAGTAATACAGGGAACTTGTCAACTGGATTTCCCAGGAAGACTGCGCCTCACAAAAGATGCACACAGTGCTAATGTTGGCTCATCTTCAGCTCTCGGACATGCTCTCATGCACTCGCCCCCAAGTGCAGCGATAGCAGTTTGAGACAGAGTGGGAAAAGGGGAGGAAGGGTCAACAGAGAAGCAGGGATGGAGAAAAAGCAATGGGAAAAAAACAGAGGGGGGGAGAGAGCGAGAGAGAGAGAGAGAGATCCAGACTGAGAGGTTTGTGAAGTTTCAAAGTCAGTCACCATTGCTTCCAGCAGACTGTACTGTTATAATACTTCAGTTTAGCCGAGACTAAACACTCTACTGCAGATTAAGCCAATCTCTCTCTTTTCTACCTCATGCTTCACTTTTAGCTTTCGTACTCCCCCTCTCTAGTCCCTCTTCCTCCCCCTTATCCCTCTTTCTCTCCATTTCCCCTCTTTATCCTTCTTTCTTCGACATTCCTGACCCCTCATGGCCTAAAATCCTCATATGCGTATGTTTTTTTGTGTGTGTGTGTGTGTGTGTGTGTGTGTGTGTGTGTGTGGGTGTGTTTGGGTTTGTTGGCTAGTAAAGCTACAATAAATGAAGTGTCTTATTACAGCTTTGGGCAATCAAAACATGTGGCGGGCTCTTGAAAGGGTTGAGTGGAGCTAAAACCTTTCCAGGAAAATGGTGTCAGAGAATATAGAGCAGCTTTGAGTAGCTTTACAATAATTAAAATGCTCAAATGCCTCAAACACTGGGACAAAGAAGAATTTCTGTACCATATTTGTGCACCACGGGCAGCCAAAGAGCTAATCTGAAGTCAAACGATGAGGTCAGAGATGAAAATGCACACACACACACACACAAACAGGGGAGTGACATAACAAAGCACCATGACAAAGGCAGATCTCAGAAGAGGGTGGAAAAAGGTGGATATAGGGTATTGGAACACAGATGTGGAAAAAAAAAAGGAGTGTCATTTAATCCAGAAAGGTTTTGCTGAACATTTAGTCCCTGTTCACAGAGCGTCATGTCACTCTCAGAAGATTAAATCCTTTTGAACACCATGTGCTTCGATGAGAGAATGAAACTGCACGGGGCAAACTACGCCAGAAGCATCTCTTGAGCAGATCATCAGAACATCATCAGAACAGATACACGTCGATTTTGATCAAATGTAACAATCCGCACAGTGAGACACATATTTGACAATCATGTTTGACAATCAAGTCTTGTTTTTTTTTTTTGTTTTTTTTTAATGGAAGGTGCATAGGCAGCCAAATCCTCTGGAGGAGCTGATCCATCGTGATAGATGTAGTTAACTGCCGCCACTTTCACTGACAAGCTTTCTATTTTCTGTGCGCGCGTATAAAGCTGTGCTTGGAGGGATAACAACCTCAGGAGCTGTGCCGAGGTCAGTGACGCCACCACAGGGTCGGAGCTAGTGCAGATTAAATGCATGAACGCCTGTAAAGTCTTAGTGAGCATTGGAGCCGAGAGGGAGGCTTGAAGTTGAAATAAGTGTAGTGAAAAACAAATGAATAATTGCATTTTTGCTTAAAAAATGATTTGAACTATTATTCAATCATCAAAATAGTTTCTGGTTAGTTTTAATTTATTAATCAACTAATAACTGCAGCTCTGCTCAAGAGTCTCACCTCCTATTTCTTTTCACAGCTAACCTCTGTCTCACCCTCTCTCGCTCCTCGTGTTATCAGTGGGTCTTATTCTCTGTCTGAACGGAGCCTCGTGCAGCAAATCTCTGATGCACACTCACACAGTTGCACACTTGCACACCTGGAAACGGTGCAGTCCCGCTGCTGCCTGCTGAGCAGATTCACTCGCTCTGTGTGAAAGTGAATGTCGAGTGCAGCGATTGAAGGAGCTCACGCACATTTTCTAGGATAGTCCAGGGAGTCAGTCCTTTCATAAAACTGCTCCTCTTAAGTGCCAGCAGAAGAAATGCTCAGCGATGAACGGTTTGACTTCAGTAGCAGTACACGAAAAGGCCTGTGCAGATCAGAAAGATGCCAGTTGATGCCTCTATTCAGTTCAGTCAAAGCCTTTACCACACAACCCGCAGGCAGTGGCAACAGTGAGGGGCGCCGTCACTGCCCGCCCACATCAATGAGCAGATTTGAACTCATCTGTCGATGCTGAAGTTTGACCGTGTGAAACGTTTGCTGCTTGTTGCTGCTGTGCAGTATCAGCAGCTGTAGTTGTCACTTTCCCCTGGAGAAGGGCTTTAAGGATCAGTGTCAGCTGACAGTCTAATGACAGGGCTGCAGTGCAACACTTGTGAGACTTTTTCAGTTTGGACAGGAGGGCAGGTGAGCTGGGGAGAGAAAAAGATGGAGCAAGATCAAGTAAGGCAGTGAGATCAAGCTCCGTTATTGGCCGGTTAGTTGCTATGTAACGCTGGTTGCCACAGAAACATCTGAATGGAGGAGAAAGCATGAATGAGAAAGAAAAACCAAGCTGGACAGAGAACCTCATGATTAGCACCTACACACACAAACATTTAGCCCACAGTGTTACATTACAGAGGCTTTACAGTTGCGTCACAAGTCTCCTAGCAACAACATCTGGCACCATCGTGGAGGTCCAACTGGAACAGGCAGGCCAGAAATAGATTTGTTTTTTTTTTTTCCAAATGGTGAGGATGTAGGTCAACTAAATTTTGCAGCAGGAAAAGGTGCCAAGTAAGGTAGAAAGGTTTCCAAATTTGGGTCAGTTTGATACAGGCACCTGCCTCGTCTTAGTCACAGTCTGTTCTCAGAGAAATCTGAGATGTGGCTTATAAAGAACCAGCAAAGACTGAGAGTCTACAGCAATGCTAATTCAACAGCGACAATGCTCACATGCTGATGTCTAACAGGCATAATGTTTAGCATGTTCTCTGTCTTAAGCTTATCATGTTGATAATTAGCACAAAGTGCAGCTGAGTCTTGCTGGGAATGCTTGCAGCAATTTGGTGATAAACCAAAGAGCGGGACAAATTAAACCATCCCGTGGGGAACATGAATACCTGTGCCAAATCTGATGGCAATCCATTCAAAAGCTGTCAAGATATTTCACTGAAAACAACAAATGTCATCCTCAAGGTGGCGCTTGACGAGAAGTCATAATGATTCATCCTCTGGGGACCACGAACGTTTGTATGAAATTTCACGGCAATCTATCCAATAGTTGTTGAGATATTCTGGACCAAAGACAAGAGAAGCTGCTAAATGTCATTCAGACAATTTTAGTATCTACACCTGTGCTTTTCCTCCTGTGACATATGTCAAATATGTTCTGTGACAAAAAACCTGCTACTGGTGCATGAATCGCATGCATGTGTCACTCAGCGAGAGGGTAACAGTTAGCTGACCAAACACAACGGTCCGTTAGTTGATGAGTCGATTTTAGGTAAACAGAAGTAGCCAAGAAATAAATGTCAAAATAATCTGTTTTCTTCTTGCTAGTTTTTTTCACTGCAACAATGACAACATGTCACATGTTAAACCAACATGAGCTTAAATAAACCTGAAATGTGCTGAAAGAGGGATGTCAAACACAAGAGCTCCTTTGTGCTCATCATCCATGTGAACAGAAGAGGACCTGATTGAGGACTACCCTTCCATGAGTCGTGCTCCCAGTGGGACAGAACTAAAAAAGGGAAAAATTTTCTTTCTCTCTATCACACACACACACACACACACACACACACACACACGCCGGATACTCCCAGGAAACTGGATCCGTTTATAACTGCTCACATGAAACAGTCGCATTCCACTAGAGTACATAATCACACACACACACACACACACAAACACACACACACACACACACACACACAGACAAGACAGAAGCCACAGGGGGTGCTCTCTGTCATCTTTACTGTACACATTAACCAATACTCTGTCCAAATATTCACCTACAGTGTCAAAATGAACTTTCTGACTCCTCGTAAACACACTCTACGTCCAAGAGGCTCGACTTGACTTCAGGGAACTAGTAATGATCTGGGATAAAGACCAAGGTTAGACCAACAAACCATCCAAGGATCAAAACTGCAAACAAAAACAGGCTTTTTGGAGGTAATTTTTACAGTAAAAGACGACACTTATTCAACTATTCAGCCCAAGTGCTGTTGGTTTCCCACAAGAACCTCATATTACCAAATATTGATATCAGCTGCTAAAATGCACAAAGTGGTTTACAACTCTCTGGTCAAGCCAAACCACCGAAAAACACATCATGAAATCAGCTGCAGGGTTGCCTGCAGGGCTCAGTCTCTGAAAAACATTTTGCCTACAGAAAACAGTCAATAACAATGAAGCGCGAACAAATAGCCACTCAGTGAATAACTGCCGTGGTGGCATTGTATCAGTGGTAGTGGAAGTGTTCCCTTGTTTGCTTATACTCTAGATTAAAACTGACTTATTTCCTAATGGCCTTACACTCCTTTGCACCATGTGTTTGGACTGGGTTAAAATCAATGGTGTGTTTGAACAGGGCCTGGTGAGCAGTGGGACATTTAGTTAATGTGTACTCATGAGCAAAGTCAGGGAGGAAAGGAAAGGTTTAAATGGCATAGAGCTTTAGCTTTCCTAAAACTGGGTGTGTGCCGTCTTCTGAGAGAAGGAGAGAGAGAGACGGGGGGGCAAAGTATAAAAGTGCAAGGAGCAGGATGAGAGAGCAAAATAAAACAGAAGATGATAGCATGAGTAAAGAAAGAGAGCGGGAGCTGCCAGTGAACTTCAGGATAGCGAGAGAAAATGGAAAAAAAAGGGAGAGAAGAAAAGAGACCCCCTGTTTCAACCCTGCCCAATTCCCTCTCGCTCTCTCCTTATATGGCAGTCTTGTGTGTGTGTGTCTGTATGTGTGTGTGTGTGTGTGTGTGTGTGAGATACGGGCTCAATCCCAGAGTTGCTCTCAGTGGGAGCGATTAGATCAGCAAACGCACGCTGACTAAACTCAAACTAAAAGATTCCTTTTGCCATTTTACTGCTTTCCAAAAGTCTTCACCCCATCATCCGCTGTAAGGCACTGTCACGGTGGCTATGTTTTTCAGTGCACACTTACTTCATGTAAACATTACTGCAACCTGCCAGGAACAAATTAATGTGGTATATATTCAAGGGAATTTTTCAACAAAAGCTCTAAAGAAATCTGAAATCGTTTTTCAATGTGGTAGAAACATTTTGTTTTTATTCTCTGTTTTTATTAAAACAAGTCATAATTTAAGAAGATTTAAGAAAAATGAAATTGTAATACTTGAGTGGCAGTGACAAGGGAGGGAAGAAGGAAGAGAGGGGAGAAAAAAAGAGGACTAGAGATTACATCACAATTTATGGCTACGGCTCCTCAGAAGGGACAAAAATAACCCCTGGGATCTGTGCCTCAGAATGGAATGAAACATAAGAAGCCAGAATCCTCTCATTCTTTCTTTTCATCTGTTTTTTTTGGGGTTTTTTTTATTATTTCATCTTTCCCTCCCCCCTTGTTGCACCAGTCTGCTCCCTAGAATGTTCTGGCCCAAGCCCAAATCACTGGAATGCATGAATCCAGGTAGCATGTCTGCATGAACACACACACACACACACACACACACACACACACACACACACACACACACACACACACACACACACCCCCACACACACACACAATGCATCCATCCACACATACTGCAGAAGGAGGAATGAACTGTAGGCAACATGTAAATATATACATCAGTGCAGACATAAACCTTCAGTGAAATGTGACCTGTTTGACTTTTAGGTCATGTAAAGCCGGGGAGACACTGTACTTATAGTAATCTTGTTCGTTGTCCTTTCAGCACAACTAAAAATGTATGGCTCCTGAATTAACATGGCTTCAAAGCTTCCACCACTGGACATTACATGTAAACGAAATCCAATATTAGCATGAATAAAATTAATTCCCTGAGCCCCAGGGACCCTAAAAAGCAAGCTTCACTACATAAAATTTGGATATACATGATCTGGACAGGTCTTTAGACTGCAGCCCATGGGATCATCACATCTGGAACGCATCTCATCCTCTGACAGGCAGATTGTCGGCCATTTGCAAAATGTATCAGGTATTGCAATCCCCATAAAAACATCATATCAAACAACTGAAATTCAGACTCATTCTCAAATTACTCTAGGGCACCTGATTCAGGGGTTAAAATCTTACTTAGTGTGTAAAGTCTGTGTATCTATTACAAAGTCCTCTTTCTGTAATGCCTAACACTCCAAGCAAAGGAAAGGACAATATGATTTCTGATGCTGTCATCAAGTAAACCACTAAATCATTTAAAAAATGCAGCTATGTGTATTTTTAGAACATTTTTTGCAAAGTGTCCTGTTATGAAGACTGCCCTTGCATGGATGAGGTATTTACACCATAACATGGCAAAAACTTTAAGACTGAACATACGAGGGGAGAGTAGGGGCAAAAAAGAAAGAAGAATCAAGGTAGGCAACAAAAATGGTGGCAGCAGAGTTCAGAAACGAAAATTCCCTTTTTCTGCTTGAAGGCAAAGACCAAACTCCTCCCTTCCCTCATCTCCTCTCATGCCATCTTCCTCCCTCTCTCCCTTATCTTGTCATTTTTCTTTCCCGCCCCGTCATGTCATTCCCATCTCACATGGAGAGGCAGAGAAAGAGAAAGGGGGGAGAGGGAGGTAGAGGGAGGAGGAAGAAAAGTTTGTTTTTCCGGAGAGGACAACATTCCCAGGCCTGTACCATTCCTCTCCCTATTAATAGAGCACACACACACACACAAACACACACACATCCAACCCAAACATGAGCTCCTTAGTCACTATAGTTACTGTGAATAACACAAGGCAAGTCCCGTATCATGTTGTAGACATGTAAATACAACTCAATCTTATAAACCACAACCGGCACAGTGCTGAAACGGAGACAAAGAGTTGAACATGATTCACACTGAGCCTCGTCCGTGCTCTTGTCATTCATTTCCCATCATCACCATCACTCATTATCAGCGTTAACTTCTGCATCAAGCCTGATTTGTTTCCGGCAGTTTTCTTCCCCCTGTCGGGCCTTTCAAGCTCACCAGTGCACTGTTGAAGAATCAGTGTGACACCCAGCAGTCAGTTGTTTGTCTTTTTTTGGTACTGGGACTGCAGCCTGTCATTAGGAAGATAACAGGCTGTTACCTTTCAGTCGGGTTAATGCATGTAGTGTTTAGCTGCCACAGAGGTGAGACAGAGGTGAGAGCAGAGTTTTTCAGACCTCAGCACCTGAGGCAGTCGTCAGATTTATGGTGTACTCCGAGTCTCTACATGACAGGAGTCATGTTTAATGAGCCAAAGTCCGAAAGTAGAACTCGTTTCACAGACTACTGACAAAAAAAAGTTGAGCAATCTATAATAAGTACAGAACTTTGTGAATGAAATCTACAGGTGGCTTCCTAAATGACATGTAGCTTGAATTTATTGTTATCTGGCATAAACACTTGAGATTGACTAGGCAGATGTAAATACAATCAATGGCATTGTCTCTACACAGTAAGTCTGCAGGACTGTGACTGTGACTTTCAGTGCACAACTCACTCAACAGTGGCTCTAGATAAAAAAAACTAATTATATACTTGTTACAGTGCAGCATCCTCAGCGTCATTCCCCCACGATACACAAGATCATTATTCAGAAGTAACCTGACTTATCTTCTTATCTTTATGTGTAACTACTGTTATCCAACTCACACTGAATAGTTTATGTTAGGAGCACAAATACAAATATAAATACAGGTCTGCTCCAAGCATCAAACACAAAGCCTGTGTATTCATTCATCAGTATGAGCACTCCTTAAGAAGTGTTTGCAAGTTTGAGAGAAATCTATTTATTACAACAACAAACCGAGGAGAATCCCTTTCATAGAAATACAATCCGCCCTAAAATGTAATGTTGAGACACACTGTAGCAACAGCTGGAAAGTTTAGCTTTTCAACATGCCCCTCTTAAATGACTGGAAACTTCCAGATGATGGAAGAAAAATCCCATGATTTCTCTATATTGCAGCATTACATTACAATGGGTGAAACTTGTAGCTGTTGACAATATTAATCAATTACATTGATTGATAACTATTTGATTACATTTTCAACCCGTTCAGAGGACATTTTACTACAAGCTGAAAATCTAAATTTAGTTTGTTAGTCACAGCTTCCTGGTGAAAGCCTTTGAATTCCTGTAAAATAAAAAACAATCTGCAGACATTTCTCAACGAATCACAGCAGTGTTGTGGTTGCTGTGGAACACTCATACACTATGTGTGAATGCATGTGTGTTTTGGTGAAATGTCCTGTTAATCAAGACGTGTTTATATCTAGATCTGCCATGCTTTGCCAGGCACACACCAGCACACTCAGTACACACACGCCCACACTCCAAAAGTCCAGAGAGTCTTTTATGGCTGAAGGGGCTGTTCGCTCTGTCAATAAGATCCAGATGTGAGCTCAGTGGGAGAGGGGGATAAAAATAGAGCAAGAGAGGTGAAGGAGACAGAAAGAGAAAGACGGAGACAGGGTCAGAAGGAAAGCAAGAGAGACAGGCGTAGAAACAATGATCTCAGTGGGGAAAAGGTGGGAGATAAACATATGAGCGGGGAATAGATTGATGGGTTGAGCAGAAAGAGATCTGAGTTTGTTTTATGGTCCCAAACTTCTTACTTCCCTCCTCCTCCTCCTTCTTTTTCTTCTTCTCTTCTCTCAAACAGAAACACTCGGCCCTCTGATGTCACCACATTCCTACAGTAACATACACACACACACCCGTCCAACACACACGGTTGCCATGGACAACAATGAGTACACATAGGGGTGATCATCATCTTTCTCAAGCCCAAAAAAAGGTCCATCACTGTCTATCCTAAATACAATTGCTTAAAAAGTACTCCCACTTTTTGCTCCGACAAACACATTAAGACAGCTGCAGGACGGTAGTGTGAGCATGAGTGTGAGAGAGAGAGTGTGTGTGTGTGTGTGTGTGTGTGTGTGTGTGTGTGTGTGTGTGTGTGTGTGATGGTCAAAAAATGCCTCCCCCAAACCCACTTCCTGCCCTGCCCTCTGAATGAAGACAATTATGGTTCCTGCGAGAAGGATAACACAGAAGAAATAGCTCCTTAAAAGGCAGGATCCATACTGTTTTCACCTCTGCACACATTTACCGAGTTAAAAGCCAAAACCACATTTTCAAATATAAAGAATATGTTTTTCAAGTCTATGTGAAAGAGTGCAGATATAAAGCCATTTATTATCTTTATGGCAGTTTTGCATTATTAGAAAGTGGACAGTGACAGGCTGCCACATAGATCGCAGGCTGGATTTCAAAGGCTATTAGTAGAGTATTCTGCTACAATAGCCTTTACGTTCACATTAACCTGAATGGTATGCCTGAAGATGTCAAGTCACATCTTTGCTTGTGTGAGTGTGTAATGAAAAATGTTAAGTTCAGTGTTCCATTTGTATTTCTGCTTCTTTTATACTTGTACAGTGTAATTATGTTTTTTTGTCTTCTTTGTTTCGAACCTTACTTCTAACAGGAGTTGGATGAACCAATCAGCATGTTGTTGAGCTTTGGGACTATGAGACCTATGGTCACCCATAAAAAAATTCTTTGGGTAAGTTTGCAGAAATGCTCACATCTGCCTTTATGGACGCTTAATTCAAGCTTGACACGAGCACAGTGTCAGACAGAGAAATGAAGTGAAACCAAATGACCAAATCAGCCTTATTATCAAGCTAAAAAGAGGCCTGTTCGAAAAAGTAAACAACGGTTTTAAATAATGATCTAATGATAAGAAAATAATGAAAAAAAGAAAAAGTTGGAGAAAGATGATGTCAGAACAAAGGGAAGTGCAAATAAATGGTTTGCTTCAAAAAAAAAACAACTGATGGCTACAAGATGCACAACTCCCTTCAAACCTCAACAGATGGTTCCTCACTTCAAGGTCAGATTGGGAGCTAATTTTAGGAATTGGCATCTTCTAATCATGCGTGTTTTGTCTGCTCAGCCTTCATTCACAACCTTGTAACTTTTCACTGATAGTTGTCGCTGCACTGAAATGACGAAAACACACTAGATAACAAGATGACACAATGGACATGTGACCAAGATGACCTGAGAATAGTGCAATATAATGGCAACAGATGGTATAATGAGTGTGTAAAATGTGTCAGACCCACTGGTTTTTCTTCCCATTTCACCTGTAATTGCTCAACAATTGGTTTTTGTACCCTGAAATGTTACCACAGGAATGTTTTTAGGGCCCTAAATGGCCAAAACCCTGCAGTTTTCATTACACTGAAGACCAGTAACCATGATTTAGTCCCAGCCTGACATTTTTCAGGAAAATATGCGCTCCAGTTATGTGAATGGCATCTCTTTGTGAACCTTAAATAATTTCTGTCTTCCTTTCACAATAACATTTCAGAACCACACAATTGAAATGCCAACTGGTGAATAAAATGTTTGAAGGGGGAAAAGTCAAGGCCTGGTTGGAAATAAGAAGCCTATTGAGGAGTGAAGAAGGACTACATTGTTTCGGGAAAAACTGACCCGATTACCCACAACCCCCTGGCTGTCAATGGGTGATGGGACCTTTGTGTGAGCCCTTCAAACATACCTTTGGATGCGCGCACACACACACACACACACACACACACACACACACACACACACACACACACACACACACACACACACACACACACACACACACACTTCCAGTCTGCAGATAAATGGCAATCATCATTAACCATCATCATTGCCATAGTGATTACTGCTGTTATATTTGGCAAAATGTCCACTCTGCTGAACACATGAGAGAACAACCAAGGGACATAAGGTCAGCACTTGCATACACTAAAACTTCATAATTCAATGAGCTTGCTAGCAGGGCATGGCAAGACGAAGTCCTGGAAAGATCTGCTAGTTTCAGTTTGAAACGTTAATTCTCTGACCTGGATGAGTGACTGGTATCACTGGAAATGTTTTTTTAAGGTTGGTTCTGGTTCAAGTATTTCAAATCAACATCAGTATTCAAGCCAAAATTAGGTCCTGATTCACATTGGTATCTACAACTCTATTTCTGCCAAGGTGACTCTGACTGTTAAACCTGAAGATTAATTTTGTATCTAACGCCAGATAGGGTACTAGTGCATCCAAAATCTCTTGCAATTAGCCGGGGCGATCACTTCATATCGCAGCTGTCGCCTGACTCCCTGTCGGCTCATTACAGATTGCATATGTCTACAGGTTGTGAAAAGTTCAAGCAAAATACTAATATTAATATACTACTATATTTTAGAGGCATGAGGAGGTGAAACTATCCAAGTAAAGATTGGCACATTGCTTTCACCATTTTGGGAGACACACATATTTGCTTTCTTGTGGAGAGTTAGATAAGAAGATCGATACCACTCTCATGTCTGTGTGGTAAGTCTGAAGCAACATAGCTCAGCATAAAGACTAGAAATAAGGGGTGGTCTCTAGAATGGCTCTGTCCGAAGTTAACAAAATCCCCTGCCAGCACAGCTAAAGCTCACTGATTAACATGCATTTTCTCCCCATTCTGACGCTTGATGTGAACATTGACTGAAACCTATATGTGCAGGATTTTATGCATTGCACCACTGCCACACAATTGGCTGATTAGATGAATGCATCACTGTGACACTTTTTTACTCTTTGCCACATGCAAACAGACAATATACAACAGCAGCAGAGAAACACGGGGAACTGATATGTGTGACATTGTGTTTTAAGTCAAATTGAATTGCTTCTTATCACTTAAAACAAATTTTCTCACAGTCACTGAAACCCACAGTTGAGTTCACACACATACTGATTAAACACTGCAACATATTTCTATTACACGAATGTTTGTTGCCTGACTTTTCTCTAATTGTTGCTTTTAAAAAGGTAAAATACAGAAACATATGAAATAATCCAAGGAGGAAAATTCACAGATTCAAAGGCTCAAAAGCCAAACTGGTTGGGAACCACTGACTTTGATTTTGATAGTTTTGTGTTTGAATGAGCTTGTTAAAAAACCTGCCACAGACTCAGATCCCTGCTGTTTAGCAGCCACAACAAGGGAGACAGAAAAAGACAGACAGAGGGAAGGACGGGACAGGAGCATCTTTTTAAAAATATTATTTGGCATTAAAGTTGTTGAAACACAGTTGCACGCACACACGCACTCACACGCACTCTCCCCTATGCCTGTCTCCTTCACTCTCTGTCTCATTCAAACTCTGACTGACACACACACACACACACACACACACACGTCCAAGTGTTCTCGGTTGAGGTAAGGTCAACATATTTTAAGGCTGACTCAGAGTTTTGTGAAAACTCATCTTGGGACAAAACGTTTTACTTAAGTACAAAGGTTGGCAACGGCCAGAAAGATCAAGCCTCTGAACGCTCACCTGTGAGGGGGCAGGGGAGAGGAATGAATCGCTCTTTTGGGCTTTTTGGAATTTAAAAACACAAATCAATTGGATTAGAAATGATTTATAGTCTGAGCCTTCATTGGTGATTGGTATAATACATAATCTTAACAACTAAGGAAACTACGGACTTGCAACTTAACTATTATATTCTCTGAGTTAATTACAAATATTAAATATTTCAATCCATTAAAGCATCTTCGTTAAGTCACTGATATGTATATTGGTAAATATACTTGTCCCATGAGCAAAAGAGTAAAGTTAATGATTATCAATGATGAATTTTATGGACTATTAAAAGCTCTAACATTCACACACAGACACTGTCAATGCCAATATAGGAGAATATGGAGACATTGCACACATGAGTGTCATACAGTTTACAATTACATTTTCTAAATTTGAACTGTTGTTGAACTCGGCACTGCAAGCAATGTGAGGTCTGCTTGGTTAATGAAACGCCACCCCCCCAGTGTCCCCTTACCCTGGATCTAGTAAACCATGGAGGTGATCTCAGCTTGTGCAGACAATTAAGAAAACACAACATTATTCAGTTAGTCCAGACTCAAACAGAAAAGAAAAGCACTTGTTAACAAAGGAGTAAAGCAGAAAGCCACAGCAAGAAGAACACACACACTGACTAAACTGCAGGTAATGGTGCACTCAAAATATTCTGACAAGGCTGGCCAAATCTATTCTGCCTGCATTAACAAACCTGTTTTGATTTTCCCATAAATATTCTGCATTTCTTTTATACCAATGTCTCCAAATTTACTGTTGATGGAAATATACAATGTACCACTTTCTGTTGACAGACAATGTCAACAGCAACCGACCAAACACACGATGTTTACAAGAGCAAGAGACTAGATAGGTAGAGACTTGATGAAATTGATGAATGGATATGTGTCTATGTCAATAACCATTACACAAACTGACAAAACAGAGAATAAAATCAATTTGTGGATTATATTAAGTCCACACTGCACACACAAATGGTTCAAGTCACGAAAATGTTGAAGTCATGTATGAATATTCTACTTTTGACAAATTTGTTGTAGCCCATAACAATTTTTCCCCTGCTCATCCTGTGAATAGTTTGAAGAACTGGAAACTTCAGTAAAACACGGGTCTGAACCATGAGTGGTACATAAACAGCCAGTGATCTACAGTGATGTCATCCACGTGCTGTGGATGATGTAATGACATGATGGGGGTGCGCGATGATGAAATCCACATGATAGGGCTGATGTCACTGACAAGCTATTATGATGACAGCAGTGAAGAGCTAAACATTAAAAGACTTCTCTAACCTCTGATTCAGCAGCCAACTATGCACACACACAGGCACACACACACACACACACATACTCATAACAAAGCATATTTTACCTAATAATTCCCATCTTTGGTTAAATTTAAAAGACATAATTAAAAATAAGACAACCCACCCTTTGATGAATTAAATTATTTGCCACATAATACTGCACTACTTTACTGAATCCAACCTAGCCTCAGGAAAAGTATCAAGAAAAGATCAATGTGGCTCCTCAGCGAACATGTAGTCTTAAACTGCACACAAACACACAGAGGACTAACTCCACCTGCCTGCGAGGCTGCTTTGGCCTCCGCTGCTCCTGTCTCTCTTTTCCGGTCATCTTCCTCCTCTCCCTGTGCCTTAATCCGAGATCCCAGCAGCCACTCAGGAACAGCACTCCGACACTTCCAGCGTCTCCCATTCCCATTTTGGCGCGAGTTTCTCAACTGGCAGCTAGAGCATGATCCAAACCGGCGGACTGATGCCATAAGATGGACGACGGAGCGGGTGAGAGGAAGACGAGGACAGAAACAGAGAAGGGAGGAAGAAGCAGAGTATTTCTACTGTCATGTTTCTCTGGATGACAAAAGACAAGTAAGAGAAGACGACTGACAACCCACAGTTAGACCAAGGCCTAGACCCTGTATAAGAGTGTGAATGCGTGTGTGTGTGTGTGTGTCCGACCACGCTGTAAACTATGCTAAGCTACACAGTGCACAGATGACACAGTTGTACCATTGTGTGAGCGACTGTGGTAGGCGAGGGCAACACGTTCATGACAATCAGTCTAAGTTCACGAAGTAGGGAGATTATGTGCCCAGCATGTGCATGCATAATACTATAACTTGACTCTTCATTTTCTCTGCTTTTTGAGCACATGTCCGCCAGTGTTACAGCCTTCAATTGATACTATTTGACAAACTATTCTTCTTTTGTTCGCAAAAACCCTGTGCTACAGTAGGCCCTGTGAGTTGTCATCCCTTGATTTCTTCTGTGTATCTGAGATGGATTTTAGTATTTGGTGTCATTTTCACAGTAGATTTTTTTTTTTTTTCCATTTTCTTTTTTTTTTTTTCAATTAGCACCAACCGTAATGGTAAACTTCACAATTCCACGTAGGACAGCAGAGCAGCCCTGCATGAAGCGAATCATCAAAAAACTAAAAAACTGAAATTTTCACATCAGACATCTTTGTGGCCACATGGACTGCAGATGTGTGACTCTGACAGAAAACGACAGGGGAGGCCAACATGACTGGGAGAAACCCTGCCAAAGCTAGACCTCACTGTATATCCGTGCGCACACACACACACACAAACAATCCTTAACAGATGACCCTGTTTTCAAAGTAGCGTAAGATCCAGGTGAAACTGCAACCTATTATTTCTGTCACACACACAAAACAGGTTCACTTGTACACACACACTGTAGTATGTAGAAATCTGCCTGTGCACACAAAAGAGCTGAAATAGCGGCTCTGCTAGAAAGTGCTGTTTCAGAGGAGGCTTTCCTTACATAAGCAAACTGCTCTGTAATTACACTGGGTGGATCCACACCGACTGAAAGAGGAGAGAGCTAGAAAGGGACAGTCGGGAGGAGAGCAACTGGGACAAGAAATGAGGATAACAAAGAGGAAAAGAAGACAGAAGAAGAACCTATACAACCACTGTTCACAGGTTTAAACTGTCTGGACTTTCCACTGCCCGGCTACAGTGAATTATAAAAATAAAAAAAAATACAGGGTTTATCCTTAAAAGGAAAAGTTAAAGATTTCAAAGCATATTGCAACTGTCACCAACCGAGGGCAAGAACATCCAGAGCTGTTTTCCCACAGAGGTTTTTTTCCACTGTGAGAAACCAGATTGAGCCTCATGTTACATGTCAGAAATTTACATGTATGTTTTTTTTTTTTGTCAATGTTCAAAAGCCTCTTCAAAAAAACCTGGATTATTCACACGCTTGCTAGGCCTAGGGTCTTAGCCTAGCATTAAAACCTTCATGAGTATTGGAGGCACAAGCTAAATATTACTTTATCAGGATTAAAGTCAAGTGTAGGCTCTTTAAAACAGGACTGAGGAAAGTTAAAGGAATAGTTTGCCATTTTGGGAAAACACTTATTTGTTTTCTTGAGACTAAGAGGACCGCAGTCAGCAGTTAGCTTATTAGCACAAAGAGTGGAAACAGCAGCAAACAGCTAACCTCGCTCTGGCCAAATCCGTCTACCAGCATCTCTAAATCTCAAGAATTCACACATTGGATCTCCTTTGTTTAAGATTTACCATAACCAATGTGGAAAAATGTCAATTTTATGTTAAACAGGGAGTTTGTAGTTGCTCGGGAGTTGCTAGACTATTTCTTTGTCTGGAGTTGGAAGTTACTGCACATAACCCCCTGTAAAACCGCAACATGCTGTTTTTACACGGTTTTTTTATGGATTACACAAACTAGAGCAAAAAACACAGAGCAAGGCCAGCTGTGTCGTCCTGTTTCCAGTCTTTATGCTAAGCTAAGATAACTGGCTGCTGCCTCCAGCTATGTACAGTACAGACACTGCTTGAGAGTAGTAACTCGACAAGAGGTAAAATTGTGGGTGGGTGGATGGATGGATGGATGGACTCTTCTTCAGCAAGGGGCTTTATATTTTCACAATTTTGACAAATACACACAGTTATCTATCGTTATCTATCAAAATTACTTCGGCATCTCTATCGGCCACTCTGTCAAACAGAATAGGTCCATCATTAAACCACCCCGTCCCCCACATCCACACACACAAACACACACTCTTACTCAGAGGAACACAAAACATTTTTGTTGTGCCTGTCCCAAAAGCAATACACCATGCAGTGTGTGTGTGTGTGTCTGTGTATGAGAGAGAGAGAGAGAGAGGGGCAGGCAAAATATATTGAGTGTGTGAATGTGAGAGGAAGACAAGATGGCTGGAGGCCGGGGATGTTTTCTCTACATACGAGCAGAAACCATAGCGAAAGACACACAGCACCAGGCTGAATCCCTCTTCGGTACAGTTTCCTACCTCCACCAACACACGGTAAAGTCAACATGTCTATCATCAGAGGCTGTCTATGTGCCACAAACACCACAGATGTGTCTGCAACACAGCTTTTTTTATCTTCTGATTCATCCCACCTTTTCCTTCTCGACTGCTGAGTCATGGAGACATCCAACCAAAACAAAACACATCCTCGTCCTTTTATCTCTCCTTTACATTTGACCTCTCTCAGCATCCCTCCCTTTCTGGACTTCACTTAATCTCTGTTGACCTTTGCATGTTAAAAAAAAAAAAAAACCTTTGCCCCCACACACATCCTGTGTGTGGTGTGTCCTTTCACTTTACTTTTAAGTCTGCTTTCAAAGGGGGAAGTTGCTTCCTCTCCACTGATTTGATGACTTTTTTTTTTTTTTTTTTAAACAGAATGGAGGTCTATTAGCAGGAACTCCGATAGTTCTTTCAGACCCTCACAATTTCTGGGGCATTTTTCCTAATTTATTTAGAATAATTGCCCAATCAGGCGGTAAATGCCTCATGCAAATACCATGATCAAGGTAAAATGGCCTATTTTTTCAGCACATGCCCACCCTGGTACCCATTACCCAAGTGTTTTACCATCAGTGATATTTAATCATGTAAGAAAATAACCAATTCATGCAATCACTGTTACTTATGAGATTTGGACAGACTATGATTGATCATTTTAATTCACAAAGAGCAGTAGAGCAGCAGTTTTGGCTACTTCAGTGCATTTGTGATTCTGTGCTGACTGACCACTGAAAACATGTATTCACAAATGCCACATCATTTGTGTTAGCATGGAGGTACCAATCCCTTCTTTCCCTATCATGTGTTTCAGACATACCTTTAGACAACAGTCAAAACTAAAAGTTGCCTTTGTTGTGGTTTTCTTTGTTATAAAGGCCAAAGAATACCACAGTCTGCTTCTCAACATCCCTTAAAGGGAAACCTATAACCAAACAGCAATCCAGCTCACTGCTGCAATATCTACACATCTCTACCTTTACTTTTCCTCCACAGCATGACCACATCTGGGGAGGAGTGGGGCTTGCTACAAGGGAGTGAAAGAAAAAGACAGAGGCAAAGGGAAAGAATTTGATTCCATGTGGGTGGCCTGATAAAACAATGTCAGTCATAAATCTGAAGCTATAAACACTGTGCTTTTAGACCTAATCCATTTAGAGCGGAACACAAACCAACCTTTTTGTCTCTTTCCTTCTCTCTGGCTTTCTCCCTTCCTCTCTCTGTCTCCCGTTAGCAGTCCTACTTGCATCCTCACGAAACCTGTTCTCGCCTCATCAATAGGATCAAAGCCAATATATGGACAATGGACTTGATTGAGAAATGATTTCATGTGACTCTGAATTACTTTGTAAGTCAGAAGAAAGAGTGTGGCACATAGACACCTGTCCTTTGTTCATGTCTACGGTGTGCAAGAAGTACATAAAGCCACAATAATATAGCTGGGTATTCTTTTGAGTGCAGACTCAAATGTCTCTGCAGCACTGTTTGCAAGTACCAGAAACTGGTAGTAAATGTCTGAACAAACAGTCTTGCTTAATTTTAATCATATATATCCTGATTTAAATAGAAACATCGTTCATTTTGACTGTTTCATTTAATCAAAGTTCTCGTGCTGCTTGTATTAAGACAAGACATTAAGACTTTAACACTGGTGTATTTGAGAAGTTTGTCTTATTTTGTTGAATCAAAGAGTGGGGTTTTATATTACTACAAGTAAAATGCCTATAAAGTATTGCTTTAGTACGAGTACAGAAACTCAAATGATGCTATATCAAAGTATGGCCCCTAATGCATGACACACAGGAGAGTCTTCAGCTCTTTTGGGGAGTTGAAGACTGTTATGCAACAAGAGGAGAAGGAAAGACGGGCCGCATTCCTGCTGCCTGCTAAAGTGAAAACGATTCAAACAGCGGGGGCAGCTCATGCACACACAGACACACACACACACACAGACACTCATTCAGAAAGGATTATAAACCATCAAATAGAGGAAAAAACAATGCGTGTATCTTATCTGCCTTTTTCAACAAACAACAGACACTGCTGTTCAGTAATACATTACAGCACTATTTGTTTGAACCTGTCTGTTCTGCTGCTGGGAAGGAAAAGCTGTTCTGTACCTCAAGGGTGTTTGCTCTGACTGCACAAACTGGGCTAGTTAACACATTTAGTACTCCTTTTATCATCATGTTAGGGTGACAACACTGTATTATCAATAACTGTCACTCCATATAATAGAGGATTCTCATAATTCTCACATAAAGATGTTTTACATCATACGAGAAGCGCTGTTCCCAATCTGTTGCAGTTTGTGAACTTTTAGAGTTACAGGATTTTGATTTGGTTAACCCAAAAAAGTAAACATGAGTCAAAATTTAAGTCAGGGCATACAAATCTAACCATTTTCTAGCATCTTCTCCCATTATGTCTCACTCCCTCGCTCCCCCATCACTGTTTCATTCTTCAGTTCTCTCTTGGTTCTATTTTGATCCTCTAACTTTTTTTTTAGCCAGCAAGTGTTTCCTTCCAACTCCCTCCAACTTTTTTTTGTCCCTGTCTTTCTTTCTCTCTCTACCTGACATTTGGCTCGGCAGTCTGCCTTACACCAAGACAAATGTTATGACCTCACTTCGCTGCAATGTTCCAGAGACAAGGAGAGAGACAGTAAAAAGAAGAATAAGATAACATGAAGAGGAATGCTGGAGAATTTGTATTAAAAAAAAGATAATTGGAAATGGGGTGAAAGTATGTAGTGAAATGCAACATACTGACAGTGTTCAGACTTGCAAACTAGAGACTATGACTGACAAAACATCTGGACAAGGATGGGAGACAAGTAAGAAAAATAAGTCTGAACAAAGTAGACGGTGAAACTAATAAGAAGTTTTGATGTCAAAAAGCAGGAACTGCAATGTGGGTAAGATGAGCCAAACTCTTGTCTCCAGAAAAGGAAAAAGTTCCTTCCTCCTCTCACCTTCTTTCTTCATTTCTTTCTCCCTTTCTCACTTTCTCAGAGCTGTTCCGTGCTCTATTTTAGCTTGGCACAGTTGCTATTACATTCAGTCCAAATCACACACGCAGTCACAGTGCACCAGAGCTGCAAGGCTGCTGCTCCAAATACAGTGTGTTGGCAAAACTCTGGGCTCCAAACGTTTCAACAGGGCACTGATATATTCCAGACAAACAATATGCACATGCACACACACGCACACACACACACATTCAGAGAGAAAAAAGAAAGAGGAAACCAGTTTATAATACAGACACATGCAGGCAAGACACAAATTTGAACACACCCAACACAATGCAGTGCACGGACACACACGCCAGCCGGTAGTGCTGGACATCATCAAACACTTCAGTAACCACAACAACTTCCCATTTCCCTAAACTCATTTCCTGCCTGGTGAGGTCAATCACCAGCTGCCACTACAGTCACTACGGCAACAAGTAAGGACAACGGGCAAGGGAGTGAAAAAGAAAAATCATGTGCTAATGAAGATTAATAGACCTAAATAATAGATGTAAAGATATCAATCAGTGCAGCTTAGTGAGACAATGTCAAAGTCAAGGAGTGACAGGCAAAAAAAGGAAAAACACATGCACCATTTGGCCTCCATACCAGACCTGAATGATTCCAGGGCAGCAAAATGGTCACTGCCATACAAAGGAAAACAGTCATGATGTACTGAAGCCCTGGATGTTGTGTCTGCTATCTTCTGTCCTGAGGAGGGTAATCCCTGTGTTGATTTTACTTTCTCCACACCCATTCAGAATCACATCCACTGTATAACAACGTTGATTTCAGACAAAGACCTCCAGGGGAGGGAGTGTGTGTATGTGTGCTGGGGGGTGTCTTGTTATTAAGGTTAGGTGCAATAAATGGCATAGTCTTTAGAGAGAAACTTTTGAGTATACATAAAAACATGCATGGTTTACGGGCCTAACAGGCACAGGCCCACGGGTTAAAGGGGTCATTGGACCCTGGTCATCAACTGCAAAATATCTCAGAAGAGACACAATACGACCAAAATGAGACACAACACAGCCACAGTGTCATGCACGACCACAAGAGATGCAACATTTTGTATCTTTCAGTCTGAGTGTCTTGGGGAAGGGGGTTTCATGTCTGTGCTCAGGTGCCCATTATGTCATAACTCATCCACTCATAGAAACACACATGGCCAGAGACATTTAATTCCCACTGCTCTGCAATATATTACACAAGTCAAACTTCATGACTGCTGTTAACAAATATTTCAAAATAGAGTGCGTATTTCTCTGTATGAAGTTTTTCACTTAGGTTTAACTGTATCATACAATGCTAAGTTAACTTTCCAATATACTGTAAGTTATAAGTTGTAAGTTTATTCTAACTGTTTTGTATAAGTATCATGATATTGATTGTTGCTTACTGCCCTATGAGTTAACTGTTACTATATAACAAGCCAGAAAAAGCGCCCCAATGTTTAGATATTACTGAGTAAGTGCAGCATCACACACACACACACACACACACACACACACACACACACACACACACACACACACACACACACACACACACATCTGGCACAAAGACAATTGATATTGAATGAAACAAATAAATGAAAAGACACACATGCACAGCAGGTCTTGGTCCACTCCTTAATGCTCTTTGTCTGAGATTTGTTTAATCAAACTAATAACATCCTCTGATGTTTGTTTAACACTGCTCAGCCTATAATGGCTTCTGTATTGTAGTACTGCTCCCAAATGCACTCTGAAAGTAACCATACGAGTCCTGATTCACTGCACTTAATAAAAGCACAGACATGCATTGTAAAACCGTAAGAGAAAGAAAGCCAGATGTATAGGACAACACTATTTTAAGACAACTAGTATTGCCTCATCTTTCCATCATGACACTAAAAATCCAGTTTCACCATAATTGATACATCTAAAAAAAAAAAGCAAGCCAAATTACAAGTTACTCACCCCCGTTTCTTTTGCATTCAAATAAAAACCTATATTATGTACAATTACATAAATGTATATGCAATTCACTTTCTGTATCTTCCACTAAGAAAAGGGGAACCTTTGACAGCTGCATTAGTTCTCTGACTTCAACAACATCCAAATTTAAAATGTGTGTACTACTGTAGTAGGTTTCAATGACATAGTAACATATAAGAGTTTAGAGAAGCAGATTATCATTTGATGCTGAATCATCAGAACTCAAATGACGCCATCCAACAAGAGAGCACTGAACATTCCAACTTTGCACTAAAAGGACAAAAAAAAAAAATTGAACTCACCACTCTGGGCTTGGTCCTCTGTGGGGTAGGTGCGGATGCAGTGTCCTCTGTGCCCTTCTTCTGTGCTCCTGTTTCTGTAATTCCACTGGTGCTGGTCTCGCCGGGCCCCTCTGAAGCCGACCCTGAACCTCCAGCTCCATCCCTGGGTGCTGGAGGAGGCCCTGGGCCCTCAGTGTCTCTCTCAGCGGTACTCAGTTCAAGAATATATTTCTGGGTCACATCCTCCAGAGACGGGGCCTCGTCTCCTGGAGGCTTACTTAAGGTTTGAGGCTTTGCAGTGGCTCCGACAGCAAGGCAGTCTACTTCCTTCAGTGGCTGGAGTTGTGGAGGCGGGGAAATGGGGATAAAGGTGGCAGGTTCGCTGGCATGGCGGACATGCTTGGTTCTGGTTTTGGGTTTGGATTGCAGTGTGGGAGGGGGAAGAGGAGGGGTGAGGTCACTGTCATCCTCCTGAGCCTCTAAACCCCGTTCTGGAGGCTCAAATGGGTCCTCATGAGGGAAAAAGTGAGCCAGCCTGTTTGGACGCTTTCTGGAGGGCCGACGAATCATTCTAGGGGACAGAACCCCAGCAAGCTTGAGGTCAAAGTTAAACTTTCTCAACTCTTCATCTTTATCCTCTCCACCTTGTTCTATAACATCGTTATCTTCATCATCATGGTTATCAGAGTGGGGGTTGCACTCCGAATGGGATCGAACCTTCTTGACTTTATTACTGCTGTTTGCATGGTGATTCGGCTCTGTTGGCAATGCGTGTATAGGCTTAGCTACGGGGTCCCACAGTTCCTCTCTCTGCTCACTCAGGATTGGCTCACTGCTGGAAGGCGGGATGTAGCCAGGCTGATCCAGCTCACTGATTGGCTGAGTGCTGCTGGGCTGACCTTTAAACTGGGGGTCAATCTGGGAAACTAAAGGGGTATCACTACGGCGACTCGGGTCGCTGAATGACTTCTTCTTGGGAGCTTTGCCATTGCCATGATCATCTGTCATCAGTCTGTCCATTGCACCTGGCTCAGCTACAATGCTCCTGATCACCCCACTGTAGTCACGAACAGCATCATCCCGGAGCCCGCCATCACTGTAAACTGACAAGTCACTGGCCACACTGCCCTTGTACTCTGACAAAGTGGCCACAGCAGAGGCATCTGAAGCCCCTCCTCCTTTGACAGATAGGGATCCTAACAGGTTGCTGTCTACAGAAGAAAATTTGTTATTCCCTTCCTCTGCCACAGAACAGCATCGCTGGGGCATGGGGTCACTGAGAGAGCGGTAAACTGTGGACTCCCCGTTTCCAACAGTTGCTATTGCTGATTCTGCATTACTGCTATTACTGGAATCAGAGCCTGTGGTGTTATTACCAGAAGGGGAGAACTTGCGCCTTCGACGAATAGCACTTGGTGTTGCAGGAGCTTCAAGTCCGGCTCCTCCGCCTCCTATGGTGGCTGCTGACCCCTGCGACACTGCGCTGCTGGTGTTGATCTCGTCACTGGTAGAGCTGACATTGTTGATACCAGCAGTAATGCCCATGTCCATGATAATGCTGTCACTCTCAGCCATACGGGCAGGAAGAGGCAAGGAGGGAGGTATGCTGACTTCATTCAGACGATTTGTACAACTCAAGCTGTTGCCTGTCATCTCTTCTCTCTCCTGCTTAAACCCTTCCACCTCATGGAGAGCAGATTGTTTCCATACGGTGACGGGCTGCCCAAGCACATCCCTGGGTATTCGAGACCCCAAATTAACCCCTGCTGACCCCATGAATGACCTCTCGGAGGGGTCACCGGGGCCTGTCTCTGGCTCTGTCACAATCCCTTCGTCTGTTAAACTAGACTCATGGCCTGAAAGTTCATCCACAGAGCGGTCGTAGAACATGCTTTCCTCTGAGTCACCCTTCAGTAAGGCTCTCTCCGTCTCTCTGCTCTGTCTCTTTGCTTTCTCCCTGTACTCTGTGCCCCTGCTGTTTAGCTTCTCCAACTGCATACTTTGTCCATCCCTCTCACTCCTCTCCCTCTCCCTGTTCTCTCTCTCCCTCTCATGTTTATCCCTGTCTTTTGTGTTCTTAAACTCAGCCTCTTGATCTGTCCTTGCCTCATCCTTAACACTGACTCCTGCTTTATCCATCACCTCATTTGTTTTCTTGACCTGGAAACATCCATTCTCTACATCATCATCATCTTCTTCTCTTGTACTCATCTGGCAGATATCACGGATAACCTGCCTGGCTTCTTGCACATACCTCTCCTGCAGTGGAGTTGGCATCACTTCCTCATCATCATCATCAAATCCATAATCCCCCATTCTTTGTCCCCTCCCAACCCTAAAATCCCCCCCATCACTTTCTACTTCCCTGTCTGACACCGACACCCTCCCTCCATCCCTCTCTCCATCCAAGTCAAGCTGCTGTTCAGATGAGCTCCTCTTTGAGGTGCCACCTGCCAAGTAACACCTAACAGCTGTTGTGGGTTTGTCTGAATAAGTGAAAGATTTTGCACGCCGTAGAGTAGCAGTCAGGTCTTTCAGTGATGGGCGACGACCCGAAGATAAAAGGGTCCCGCCCTGAGTCCGTGACCCCATCCTGTACACTGATGACCCCTCCACAGCCCCAGATCTGTCCCCTCCACTTGTTTTCCGCACCTTGAGCTCTGACAGATCAGATTTCAGAAAGCTTAAGAGTGTCATAGTTTCTGAGGTGATATCAGGGTTGGATGTGGATATTCGGTTTTTATCCTCATCATCTACCCCATCCCCACTTGTTGTCCTCCTTATTGCCTTGGTCTCGCCCCTAACCCCTGTAGAGATTCCACCTTCTCTAGAAAGTGCACTCGGTGAGGGGGTCACCATGGGTACAATCTTGGGGCGCACCCGCACAGGGGTACGGGAGAAGTTATCTCCATGGCCGAAGCTTGGGGAGCGGTACATGGTAAAATTCCCG
The DNA here is from genome assembly GCF_046630095.1 of Trachinotus anak. Classification (NCBI taxonomy): domain Eukaryota; kingdom Metazoa; phylum Chordata; class Actinopteri; order Carangiformes; family Carangidae; genus Trachinotus; species Trachinotus anak. Next base: position 17,817,282 of record NW_027273865.1, read on the forward strand.
TGGTAAGTTTTACTCAGCATGGATGAGGATGCAGTTCTGCTGGTGCTGCCCCCTGCTTCACCCGTGTTAAAGATCGCATTTGCTCCACGGTTGGCACAGCTAGCCTGGCCCTCCTCCTTCAATGTCTCTGTGCTGGAGTACCGGCTGCTGCAATGTGAACCCCCAGGACTGGACACAAATGGGGGGATATTGACTTTTGACACTCGTGATACTCCAGGAAGTGTCGCAGATGTCACAGGTGAGGAGATGCGCTCCCATTGCTGCACCCTGGCTCTGTTACTATGACTGCTGGGCTCTCTTGCTGAGTGGCTCCGAGATACTGTTCCTGCAAATTCTCCTCCTGTGTTTTGCTGGTGATGCCTCTCTAAGTGCTCCATTGTCAAGGCCATGTCACTGTCGCTGTCTTCTGATTCGCCATCATGATCATCATAATCATCACGGCCTGTTGCTAGAGCAGCTCCAGTGACCTTCTTCTTCTTTCTTAGCGAGCGGCGGCGCACTGCCTCTCGACTGTGGGGGCCTAAAGAACCAGGGCTGTCCTCCTCACTGCCTGAAGACCTGCCAATGCCCTTAGCACCCCACCAGCCATTTTTACTGCGGGATAAATAGCTGCCTCCTCGCTCTGTGGCACCCCTTTCTCCTCCTCTGTAAGAGAGGGAAGGAGCAGGGCCAGAGGGAACACCCCAACTGCCTCCTCCACCTCCTTTTCTTCTCCTGGTGTGCTCCTCCTCTTCGTCTCCAGAACTAAACCTCCAGCGGGAGCTGAGGGGAGAGGCAACTCTTGCTGGGGCTCTTAGCTGAGTGGAGGGAGCTACAGTAGAGGAGGAGGAGGTAATGGCTTTATCTGGAGCTGGAGCAGAGGAGGGGGAGGAGGAGGTGGGGGCTGGCGCTCTAGAGGAGCTATGTGCGGAATGTAAACTATCCCTGGGCAGCCCGACCCCCTGTCTATCCCTTCTCTCCCTCGCTGTCGGCTGCTGAAGAGAGGAGGAGAAGGAGGGAGTGTCTAAGCTCAATGATCGACTCCAAGACGAAGTAGCAGGGGGTTGAAGGTCAGGGTTGGGGTCAGATGTCAACCCTTGTGTCCCATGGGTCTTACGGACTGCCTCTGCCTCAGTGCTGGGACTATGAGATCTGAATGGAGATGGGTTAATCCTACGGTAGTGACTACCCTCTGTGCAACTACGACTGCTACTACTGGTCCTTTGTAAAGTATTTCTGCTAGAAACTTTGTTGTAATTAGAATTTTGTGTCTCTATGTCTGCCTCCTCATCGTTTGAGTAGTGACGATGGTCATTAAAGTCCATACCAAAACAAAATGTCTCTTTAGAAGTACTATTTTCACTGCTTTGTGCTCCAACTAGGCATTTGTTATGCAAAGACAAGCTACTGGAATCATTAGCAGAGCTGCAAGGTGAGAGCTTGTCACTTCTTTCTGACAGAGGAGCGCTCTCACTGGGGCTGAGCTCCTGCAGTTGCCCTGCTGCTTTTATGTTCTCATAAGTGTCAGTCTTGTGCTGCTCTGGAGCTTTGCTTTGTCTCTCATCAAAAAGTTGTCTAATTTTGGTGACACTGGGCCACTTGTCAGAGTGCAGAGGAATAAAGTCACTGTGGTGTGTAGAAAGATAACTTCTGTGAGATTTACAAGGTGGAGGAACGCCTCTACTAGTAACATTATCTTCCTCATCTGTTGTCAAAGTCTTTTTGTTATCAGAGGGCCATACATTGATGTGTGAATAATCTCTCTTACCAGAGCTGCCGCTGCTGTCGGTTGATAAACGTGTAAAAATCCGCTTCTCGCTTCTCTTTTCTGAGTCAGAGCCTGACACAGAGTCGGTGCCGGAGTGAAACTTTTGCACTTTGTTGTCTGTGAGGGACTCTGCAGTAGTAGTATCACTATCTTGGAAATATCCACCACCGCTGTCCTCGTGAAAAGACTTACGAGACCCAGACCCGTCTCTCCTTGAGCCTCTGGTCCGGGGAAGAGTGCTGCGCCCCCGCGTCACTGCTGCACCGTCTCCCGGTGAGGCTCTGCGCGTCCTGGCGGAGCCACCGCCGCCGCCGCCGCTGCTGCTGCTGCTGAACTTCTCAGTGAGCTGGCGGATGGATGGAGAAATAGAGGAGAGAGGAGTGGAGGAGCCTCTCTTTGGATCTGCGGTTGGGAGGCCGGCAGCGGTGGCAGAGATTTTGGAAACTTTTCTTGACACACTGACATTAGTCGTCGCCAAGTGCTGTCCTGGTTTGCTGGGCTCCGGGGGAAGGGCGACGCCAGCTGCCTCCAAACCCTCTGATTTGTGCTGCTGGTCGTCGCTACTGTTGGCGCTCCAGGACCCCAACTTTCTGAAAGAGACGCTGCGAAACACGGCCGCATTCTTCCTCTCTCTTCCTGCCATTGTTCATGTCTTTCTCTGTTAGATTTTTACGCACACATTTTAACTCCACGGGTATTACAGATCCAAGCACCCATTTGAGCTATGGTCCATCCCCCCCCCCCCCCACCCATCCACCCCCCCGTAGCCTAACAGCATGAAACCCCAACAACAATCACTCTTGAGAAAAGAGTTAAAAAAAAAAAAAAACCTTAATTGTTGGCAAAGCTTCAAACTGCACCAAAACGAGGTTAGTTGAGTGATAAACTCTTCACATACAAGGCGAGTGCGGCTGTTATCAAAACTTACATGTTGTCGATTCCCGAAACCGCATTCGTGCAAGGAGGAAATTTTTTTTTTTTTTTTTTTTTTTGTGGCTAAAACTTTCCCAACCTGTTCACAAACACAACTTTTCCACCGCTGTCCCCTGCTCTTTCTAAGCCTCTGCCCAGGGTAGCACGCCTGCATGGGCCCGACGCATCATTCACTGTTCATTCCCAAACTGTTTGTGGATTCCTTATTTTGACATGATTTGGTTTTTCCGTGACTTATGTTGTTTTTTTTGCATGTTAATGCCTGAGATAGGGCAGAGGGGGGTGGGCGGGACTTGGGGTATAGGGGCTGTCATAGCCCCCTCGGGGATTGAGAGGAAAAGCTTTTTCTGTTTTTTGATAGGAGAAGGCAGATACTGTGGACAAGCTACATGCAATTATGGCCCGTTCCCTTGCGAAAAAGACAGTAGCTCTGTTTTACACTTAAAAAAAACAAAAAAAGAAAACTACACATTTTGGAACTAAATTTTGGACATGCAGCATTTCTGAAACACTTAGAAACATCTCTAGGAAGATGTCACCACAAAACAATGTTGATTTTACAGATAGAGCATTACATTTTTTTTTTTTTTTTACTGTATTTCTGTCTTTAGAGGTAAAGACTCACAGAATGGCACACACTGATTTGATCTACATGCCTGACACACTGCATTGGTAACTGCATATTCAGCAATAGCTCTTTACCACAGTGTGTTATGATGGTGTTGGTGAATTAGTGTGTCAGCATTCGAGGGAGGGAGGGAGGGAGGGGGAGAAAAAAGTTTTCACTCATGCACAATAACTCCTCTGTGGTGCTTCCCATGTGGCCGTCTGCTTAACAGGTCCTTTTGTTCCAAGGGGGAATTCTGTGTTTCAGTCACTCAGAGGAGTGTAGCTGAATGCAGCAGCGCCCTCCACAGGCTGAAGATGCTGCATGTAATGAGCTCAGCAGCATCTGCCTCCAGTTCTGTATCAATGAAGCAGAATCCAGCTGCTTTTTGTGGTTTGACAGGATTTTTGCTAAATTTCCTGCGCGGTTTTAACTGATTAACCTCATAGAACTTTTCTAGTATTTCAAGCAGGCATCTTCTCCCTATACATTCACCATCTGTTGGTTATTTTAAAGTTCATCTTTCATCAGCTTGAAAGCTTACGCTCAAGTTTTGGGTATGATATGAATTTTGGCTGATAAAAAAGGAAATCTGTACCAGACACTACCATGCCGCTGGGTGAAATTGTATGTATTAACCTTTCAGTTGTATCAGGAAGTTGCAGTCCATCAAGAAACACAATCCTCCATCATCATTTAACTCTAAGATATATATTTATACAGCAAAAAGTTGATTATAGAAAATGGCCTTGCTTTGCTTTTGAGGCCCCTCAGAATCAGCTGTTACAGATGTTAGTTACCTTGCCAAATGCATCAACCTGAGAGGGTAGGGGGAGTAAAAGTTCATGTTGAAAAAAAGAATAAAGAAAAGGCATTCGTGATTGTTCACTTGACTCTTTTAATGGCTGCTTTCAGTTTATTTTACATAATGATAACAACCAAAACATTTCCACAAGCAACTCAAGGGGGCTGCATGTTAAGAAAAAAAAAAACATGTTCCTTTTCATCAACATCACTATCTCTACATAACAAAAATTATTTCTATTTCTGTGTTACAGTATTTTACAAAAATAAGAATTCTTCTAAATAATACTGACTGACACAAATATGTTGGCACAGTACACAGGCATCTGGCTCTCTCTAGAGTGACCACACAATATTGGAAATATTTGACCAAACAGACACAAAAATACTACTTTTGCTGAAGCCAGGAGCAAAATATACTATTTACAACATCAATGGACATGCACGTTGTACATATATACACCCATTAAGAAGCACATGACCTCATGTTGGGGTCGAAATGAAAAATTACACGTTCACATTTAACCAATATACACAAGAGTTCTTCAGTCATTGCTGAAAAACTCAAACTACGGTCACAAGTTCAAAATACTTAGGTAGTAAAGTTGCCTACATTTATTTTAAATAATTAAATCCAGATTGAGGATTACTCTCGTAATTTCAGTTCAATTTGGAACTTCAAATTGTCAAATCAGAGAGGCCCACATGACATCCCGATGTTGAGGTTGGGAGAGCCTGGTATAAATTATGAATTTAGATACAGTGAATTACTTCAGTTAACATTCAGCATCACACCATTCACCTCTGGCACATTTTGGAAGCAGGTTTCATTTAGATTGATAGTAAATGTATAAGCTGAATTCAACAATTTGTCATTAGTGCAATGCAAAAATCAGGTCAAATTCATACAAGATTTACTGATCCTTGTAGGAAAAAGACCTCTGCAGTGTCCTGGCACAGATTCACAGGCAGCAATAAAAAATAAATCCCATTTTTCTATGGTATCTTTCGGTTACAGTGTGTAACTGGTAAAATAAGTACTAAGGTGGAGTTAAACATTAACTCCACCTTAGTAACCTTAACATTAAGATACAGCAAAATGCAACAACTACAACAACAACAACAAACAACACCAGTATGCCCATTTACATGCATTTATGTTTCATGAACATTACAGATTACCAAACCATAAACCCTGTAACCCAGTTACTTGGTATAACTCCATAAGAAACAGCAGAGGGATATTTCAGAGGAAAGTTTCCTCCATTGTATCGACTGTACACATTTAGACTGCACTGTATGTTGTTAGAGATGTCAAAACAGTACAACACAATTCACATGCACTCTAGAGCACCTCTTTAAGGGTACGGAGCTTCTTTTCATAAATGTCTCCAGTCCCTATTATTTTTGGATTATTCTATCATCTCTCTAACACCTGCATCCATCGACAGAGGTGATTTCTTGGAATAGAAATCCTAATTTCCTGAGAAGGATTCACACATTGTAATTTAGATCCTGCTCTGAGGTCCACAAATTGCAGTTTCCCTTCCTTCTAAGCACCAAATGCAATTGATAATTATTTAAAAATGTATTAATGATAAACACCTCAGTGTTTTAATGCATTTAAATTGATTTCCATTGCTTACTTAAGAATTCAGAGAATATGTGGGGGGAGAAATCATGCATTGACATGCCTATTTCATGTGCACTGAGCTGGATATTTACTTAACAGTTTTGTTGGCATTCGTTTGCCCTTAACTGCTGTAAATTAAGATCCCATCCTTACTGCATATAATGTAAGTTAAAACTCTTTTTAGAAAAGACTGTGCCAACAGTTCAGTGCACTGCTGTTACAGTAGTGGGGTGCACACACCATCCAGTGGTGAAAACATGCAAAAACAAGCTTTACAGCTTGAATAATGTTGAAACATAATTTGTAGGGAAAAATAGTGGAAACCTTCATCTGAAAATATAACTCTACTTTGAATAAAAATGTACATACACTTTTCATTTTCAATCATGCTCTCACTATTTAAACTGCTGTTTTTTTGCAATTCTGTTTGTCAGACATGTTTCTCCGCAGTCCTGTTTTATTTTCCCACACAAGTACTTCATGCAGTTCCAACACGCAGCCATAAACATTTACAGCCACTTTAAGCATTTTAAATGGCTTCATGCCATTGATTTTATCTTAAAAAAATTAAATAATTGTTCTGTCCTTCTCTCTTTCACCATGTATAGCTCCACATCACATGTATCTAAAAATCATCTTCCATGCAAAATCCTATATAACCTGTGGGGACCTGCTGGAGTTACTATTTCAGAGTATTTCTTTTTTTACTGTACACTTCACAGTGTGAAACAAAAATGAAAGAAAATCTCATTTACAAAAAAATTAAAATTAAATAAAAAGTTTGTCCTTAACTACCCAGTGCACAGCAGAGACTGAAAGCAAACATTTCTGTCAGATAACGGTTAACAATGCACAGTGTAAATGCCTCAATCGGCTGATGATACAATCAATGCATGTATTTCTAAGCCAAAAAAAAACCTAACAAAAAAAACCCCAACAAAACACAAATAAATAAACATAACACAGAATCAAAAATCCAAAAGTCCAAAATGCATGAACCCCCCCCCAAAAAAAAATACACTCATAGTCTGTGATGGGTAATGCCAATTAAAGATAATGTAAGTAATAGGAAGATATAATTAAAAAAAACTGCCCCTTATTTTTTTGAATCTGTTTACCTTCCACATTATAAGATCACAACTTCCGTGTTGTTATTTAGGAGGCTTCTTGATATGCCAGTGCCTCAAATCCTTGTTAGATTATCCTAGAAGGGTGCAGTTCTTTGTTACAGTGAGTTGTAGTTCAAAGCCTGAAGAGCAACTTGCAATAGAAGTACAATAACATGAAGAAAAGTGTTTGAAGAACTCAGCAACCAATACAAGTACTACTTTGCAGTGGGATCCACCACTGGTGTCCCAGCAAGACTCTTAAGAAACACTGTTGTAGAGTATGATTTCTTGTTCTCTCACACACTGGTGCCCTTGTCCCTGAGAGTAGTGACTCTAAGCACAAACCTTCTGGTGCTCTGGCGGTATCGTGGTTGGGTGAAGTAAAACAGAATAGGGTCCAGAAGGCTGTTCATGCTGGCAAATGGCCTGGTGCTCTTATAGATGATTGAAAACAAGTTTTTCGTCTCACAGGGCAAATTAGGCAGAGTACGTATCACCAGGTACATAGTCTTGGTGAGATGAAATGGCAGGAAGCTTATGCAGAACACTGCCGCCACCACAATGATCATCCTCACCGCCTTGTCCCGTTTCTCCCCAGTCGCCATGGAGACACCCTGGTAGGACACTGGACGACAGAGGATCTGGGCCATCCGGCAGTAGCACATCATCACACCCATAAAAGGCAACAAGAAGCCAAGGCAGGTCAGGGTCATGCCGTAAGGATAGTAGTCTACGGAAAACCGTGGCTTACTTAAATCATAACACACTGTACGGTTGCGCTGGATTCCTGTCGCGGCAAAGTGAAACGTTGGCGCACACAGGATGGCGACCACCAGCCACACCCCTCCGCAGATACACCACGTCATCTTGCGACCACCCTGCTTGTGCCATATTGCGAAAGGATGGCAAATGCCCACATAGCGCTGCACACTGATGCAGGTGAGGAAGAGGATGCTGCCATGCAGATTACTAAAACAGGAAAAGAAAAAACTGTTAAGATAAAACTGAATAAGCTGGATTCTTTTGTACTGTATCTATTATCTGTATGTGGTGGTGTCACCTTGTGTCAAACATACTTGACAAACTCAAGCTTAATGTAATAAAATGTTGGTTATTCTTTACATTTAATACATGGTTTAAATGCATTATAATGTAGTTGTAAGCCATTTTAGTGTTGTTTTAAGTATAACTTCTCCAAAACATATATATTCTATATATTACATAAGCAAATTTGAGGCACAACTATTAAATTATTATATTATTATTATTTTACAAATACATAAATTAACACTTCAATCAGCTTACAACTGCATTTATGTGTATTTACTGCTTATAAATGCTAGGAGGAGACTTAAAATTGTTGCCAACTCTCTCCTTTCACTGAAATATCACTACACATGAATGCAAAAGGAGTATGGAGCATATTTGAAGATAACAGATGAGGGAAGAAGTTAAAAACTTTTAATAAAAAACAAATTTTTGTTTAGCTTCATACGTCAGTTTGTAAAGCTTTCACCCTGCTATTTGTGGAGATCTTCCAAGGCTGGCATTGCACTGCTATGAGCCTCAGTACAGAGATCATCTTTCAGCATCTGAAACCCCCTCCATTACACCTTACCCACAGCAGAATCAGGGGGTGTTTTTTTTGTCAAGTTTGTAGCTTTCCAAACAAACAATCTGACAAGCCTGCTCCTTACACACAGTGGCTGTGTTCAAGGGGCAGGCTTGCTGATATATGAAAGTAGGCAGGGTTTGAACTTCTGAAGACATGTGCACAACCATGTGAAACACCATGTGAGGAAGAGATTGTCCAAAGGTTGGCGCTTGCCCCTCTCCGTGCCGGCAGGCTTTTTACACCACTTTCAAATGTGTGCCTTTCAAAACCAGTATAAACACTTTCACCTTTAAATGTGGTCGGAGAACTTGGGAGCTTTTAAGGATATTGAGAACTTGAGAAGACCAAGTATTCTCACTCAACTGGAAAGTTCAATAATGATGGAACACTTTCAACACACAGCCATACACAGAGATAATTAGACAACATTGAGTCAAGTATCTCACCTGTAGAACTGAAACCTGACCAGCTTACAGGCAAACTCCCCAAAGGGCCAGTAGTCATGACTGCCATAGTTGTAGATGAGCAAGGGAAGTGACATCACATACAGAAAGTCAGCTATGGCCAAGTTGAGCATATAGATGTTGTTTTTGGACAGATTGGGCCTTGTCCTCCATATCTTCAGTATGACAGCAGCATTGAGAGGAAGGCCGAGCAGGAAGACAAAAGTGTACACAGCAGGCAGTAAAATACGTTTGAAGTCTTCCTTATATGTGCAGCCAATGATGCCTGTCCCGTTGATGTTACCAGTGCTGGCAATGAAGCTGTTTTCTGTGTAGGGCTCTGTAGGGTGTACGCTGGTGGAAAAGAAGTCCAGGGAGAAGGTTCTAGAGATGAGAGTTTCTGTGGGGACGGAAAGTGGCATCTTCACATTCTGGAGGAGAGATGGGGAGAGAGAGACGAGGGAGTTGTTATGGTGACAATAATATTTTAATATTTTAACTGAAACAAACCAAAAAAAAAAAAGAAAAACAAGAGCAGTGACATGAATATACACAATTGTATTCATTTTCTTTCCAAGTTGATTTGTGAATGCATTTCAACTGTAAGATATTCCCATTAAAAAGGATAGAAAAAGAAACGAGCCTCTCCACAAGAGGGTGCAAAAGATCAGTATTTGTTCGATTCTTACTGTCAATATCTCAAAAATCACAATGAAGCAGTTGCCTTGAGCCCTGCAAACAGTGGAATTAATCTGGGATCAACTGGGCTAAGTCCACATTTTATCCACTAGGCTAGACAGTTCAGTTAGTTACTATTTGATACCAGTGAAGCCTAAATGCTTTGGAGTGGGAATATCCCAGTTTAGCCAAAATGCAATTCGTGACCCTGAAGAACCATCTAGAAAGAGCAGCAAAAAGAATCCAGAAAGCAGGAGAAAGCAGCTGATATAACAAGTCAACATGCATTTTGTTTAGCAAATGGTGTAAAAGACCTCATATACATGTCAGTGTCACCTTCAGACAGGTAAAACCCTGTCATGATGGAAACAAATGAAATGGAGCACATAAGTACAATATTTAGTGTTTCTGACATGTTGTGGAAAAGAAGAATTAAGTGACACAAGATAAAGATACTCAAGCATTTTAACAGTACCTCATAACTCTACTTAATAGTACTTAATAACTCTCCAGCTGCAGCACTGTGTATTTAGTAATTGTTTAGTAGCTTCTAGGAAAACTGCACCAAAATAGATAATGGCAATAAAATAGAGAGCCAACCAATTAGATTATGATAAAATAATTCTTCCATCATTTGCTATCAAGTGGAAGCTGGACAGATGTGAGTTTTGAAATGAAAACCACAGCAGACTGTCTGGTCTCCCACTCACAACTCACACTGTCTGGAACAGGCTTTTACAAACAGGGATTAATCAACAATCTTAATTATTGCTCCCACCACCAACAGCAATCATATCTATTTCCTTCATCATAGTACGTGGGTGAATGATTGACTTAGGTCACTTCCCCCATATCCTTGTCAGACTGTGACTCATTGTATTTCACAACTAGCACTCCATCAGCCGAAAAGCCTGTGTGTGTACCAGTAGGAGTGCATGCCATATAGGTTGCTGCCAACAACAGTGACACATGATTTCATAATGCCTGTAGAGTAATTGAAGGAGAGGAGGGGGTTGTGGGAGCAGAGTGCCAGAAGACCATAAAACCAAAAGGCAAGGGCAGAGGAATAACAAAGGTTTTGGAAACGTGCACTGCAGTCGACTTTATTTGCTGATGACTCACTAAACTTAACAGTTCAGAGTTTTGATTTATTTACTTTCTTAAGAAAAGGCATGAGACCAACTTTCTGGGCAGTCTTAAGCCCAATGAGGTCATGACACTCATTCAAAAAATTATTTTTCATTTAAGAAAGTGATGTCAGATTAATTCCATAAATTGCAGTCTTTGTCAAAAATGCTTATTTTTTATGACAGCAAAGGAAGCGGGGCTCTTGTTTTTGCTCTTTATGGGCAGGTGCATGTTTAAGCCTGACTTTAGGAGACTTACCAATCCCAACTTCCAGGTATGTGGTTTGATGAACACCACTTTTTTTGGTCTGACTTTAATATTAAACCTCCAATCACTACAGTTGGTTTCTACATGCTCAAACTCCAGTTGAACCTGGTGCCTCCCATTTGTGAAGTCTAGTCACTTTGTGCTTGTTGGTATTAATAATGTTAGCATACGCACACAGTGAAAAGAGAAAAGAGCGAGTAGTGACATGAAACCAAACGCATCATTTACTTAACCCTAGAACACTAACATCGGGTGATTTTCACCCACACGATTCTTGTCATGTAATTTTCATTGTGTTGCTGCTGTCTGAGTTGCATGGGTCCTTGGGTAGCTTCATTGATGGCATTAATGGTATGTTTGTTTCCCTCCTCCCATCTATGGTTTTTTCAAGAGGCATGCGTTCAGGTGATTTTCACCCGACGTTAGTGATGGTGTTACTAATTTTAACGTTAGTGTTCTAGAGTTAAGAACTTAAAAGGAAAAAACAGAAAATACACACATTCTGGATCCTACCTGCTGGAACAAGCAAATCATCAGTTTACAAAGCAAAGCAGGAAGAACTGAGATCTGCCCACAGATCTGATTCCCATATTGAATATCTACATCTCATTAGGACTGGCACTGTGGTGGAAATAATCACATATCAATGAAAAAAGTTTCTTTTTAAAATCAATTAGCGAGCAGGGAAATATAAAACCACTCTCTGGTATATTTGATTCTATGTGGTAATGTTATCTAGAGATTTGCACCAATCATCTTGTCTTTTTTAATTTACTACATGTTTAAGGCAGCTTTCAACAACTGTCACAAAGCTGATTGAATTAGGTAGGTTTGGCAACATCACAAACATGAACATGTTTCTGTTAAACCCAAACATGCCTCATTAGTTTAAACATGATTATGACAATGTTAGTAACACAGTGCACAATATAATTTGAAAACTCAGTAAAAACAAGATTCAAATGAGCTTGTGAATCAGCCATACTGTGGATGACTATGGTTAACCCTTAATGGATTCAAATATTTACTGGAGGAAAACATACACACCTCAATCTTCCATTTCACTTGCAGTAACAGAGATATGTTATATTTGTGCGGCTTTCATAATGACAGAGTTTATTTTTCTGCTATTACAGCGTCCAATCAAACGTGCGTGTGCGTGTGTGTGTTTGTGTGTGAGTGTGAAATGGTCATGTTTCCAATTTTCAAACACTCTGGAGAGCAGACAGTAATCACAGGGCTCTATGTAATCATATCTTCACTCTATGTGTGTTTGTGTCTGAGTGGGAGCCTCTGATGGCTTCTGGTTTAAGTGTTTGCTCACAGAGGCTCCCTCCAGGCTATATCAATTTCCTAATCAGTATTGATCTTAGTTTAATTGCAATATAATTGAAATCCAGACAGATCCACACCACACCACAAGCCACAGAAAAAAAACCGATTCTTTTGTAAAGCAAAACTTTTCATTTCACATGATTTATATCACCAGAATTGATCCAAGACTCCATATTTGCCAGCATATCTGAGGTGTAATTGTTTTGTTTTTTTTTGGTTGTTTTTTTTACAGTGCTGAAGCAAGTAAAATGAGCTTGTCTTCATTTTTAAAAAGTGCACACAACAGGGATTCATTCTGTGTGTTTACAGAGACACCTCAGATACCTGTGGTGTTTCTGAAATGACACATTAATACATAATTATAAATAAAATATTGCTTTTCCAAAAATAAAGCATAGCCTGTTAAACAGAGAATGCCAGAAATTAACAACACAACAGCTTGCAATTGTGGTTATTAGTTTGACTAATGACTATATGAGGTCATTTCAAGCCACTTAATGACGCCAAGACTGATACTAACAGCAAACACTAAATAAAACATTGCTCACTGACCTTTCCAGCAACTGAATTGAACATTTCATTATGGGTGTGAAGAAATCAAGTTTAACCTTTGGTGTATGACTCAGTGCACCTTTTTAAGCCCACATAGTTGTAATGTTTGGCAGGTGTCCTGAAACATGTCCGCACATCTTCTCTTTCTCATTTCTTCTGTGGGAAAACAGACACTGATTCCACTTCCATTTGAAAGTTGTTATACACTCAAGAATATTTACCCTACTGTTTAAGATTCATGTATATTCAATTTAAACCATTGCTTGGGCTTGATACAGTTAGTACTGAATCGCTTCTTGCCATTTGTCTGAGAAAGAAGAGAGCTGTAAACAGTTCTACATACATTTGATAGTGATAATGTAAATGAGCAGGACGAGCAGAGGTGACAGGTTATCTTCAGTCTGGAAAGGAAGACAGCCTTTTATTCAGTAATGTGCTCAGAGACAACACTGCTCTTTCATGCTTTTATGTTTTTACTGGTACATCTGACAGTCTGAAGAAATCCTCCTCCCTTACAAGCATTGTACCGTCTGTGCCCACAGTCAAAAAGCCTATTGGAGAATGCGGGCATCGATCCCGCTACCTCTCGCATGCTAAGCGAGCGCTCTACCATTTGAGCTAATTCCCCTGCCTGACCTCAGTTCCACAAAAACCACTTAATGATAGCATGAGTATGAACCCACTGTCCTGTAACAGGAGTAATGTTACCAGCCACTGACACGGTCACTCTGCACTCTATCTATCTCTCTCACACCATCTCTCCCACATGCTCTGACGAGACACACTGCTGCATACTATCTGCCCTCAAGCCTGCCAGAAGGCTCAGCTGAAGGTGACGCAAGATTATTTACAAACCATGATTGAATGTGACTGCAGCTCAGGACAAATATAGGACAACTGTGCATACCCCAGCAGGGTTATAAATCACACACCACGCATTAGGTTTTAATGATTACTCAGCATGTGACCATCAGAACTTTTGAACCCACAATTTTACAGTTTTGTCCGGCTCATATTACTTCACTATACGCTATTTTACCAGCACCAAATGAGCCTACTGAGGAGTCATTAGAAGCAGATATTTCCCCCAGGAGTTGGTGGAGACCAAAACAGACTTAAAAAGAGAGAATACTGGACTTACAGTCATCAGATGGACAGAAATACAGCTCCAACTGAATGCTTATGTTGCTCTGTGAGTTCTGAGTTCTTCCCCTGCAGGTAATCCGATCTAAAAGAGCAGGTGACTGGCAGATCAGGGCACATAAAGACATATACTTAAAGACATATACTGTATTCTGTCTGTAAAATACACAGAGCAGGAGATGTAAAAGAACAGAGAGATGTTGTGTTGAGGAGAGACAGCAGGGAACAATTCAACTCTAATTACTTTCTCATCTCTGATCTCTATTGTCTCTGGCCACGCTAATCAATGATTCATGCCCGCTGTTCCTCACTCTGGCCCTCTGCTGAAATACAACACATGCTCGTTCACTGATACACACACACGCACACACGCACACACAGGGACAGGCTACCACACATGCTCTGGCTATAATTTATTTGAAAAATGGCACACAAAATGTCCAGGAAGGAAGCTTAAATCAGTGTCACACAATCACATGTTTGCCAACACACATATACATTCATCTGCCATACAGACAAATACACAGACATACACTTAAATGTACAAAACATGCACATGTATACACATCAGCAACACAACCATAAACATCCTGTTTGCTGTGATAAACATTATCTCATTTTCCCAGCAAAGGCAGATGCAGCTGCAGTGGCAGAACACACACAAATGTATCCTACAGATGTGAAAGCTCTTTGTCTTAATTAAAAAAAAAACACTTTACTAATTATCTTAGCTAGTATGGTGCCGGCTAATATGAGTCTATCAATCCTGAGGACAGGCACCATGGCCATTACACAGGAGAGATTTTAAACCAATCAGCTGCACCATGGATAGATACAAGGGTGATGACGAAGGCTGGTGTTTCAACACAAGCGCACTGCTTGCCATATGCTCAAGAAGAGAGTAAAACAATTGCTCGTTGCAACACCTTACTGCAATCAGTCAGTGGTCCCAAAAAACAACTTGGAGTGTGGCAAGCAACACACATATTTGAACTAAAAAAAAGGTCTGTCTGCACTCACTCAATGATTTCCACAGGACATGTGTAAAATCTTTACAAATATAGGCATTACTCATCTGCCATAACAACCCACTTCTGCTAGAACCAAACCCAAAGTTAAACCATTTACTTCTAGTTCACTGAAAAAGTATAGATGGACGGGAATACCTTCAAAAGTCATGTAGATCACACTCAAGGCTGCAGGTGACAATACACAATGCTCTGTTCATAATAATTTGCCTTGTAGACAAAAACCTGTTGATGCATGTTGCTGTGAGGATTTGGACTGAGGACTACATTTGGTGTGTTAAGACTGACAGACAGCAGTTCAGGCTTTGGTCTTGTTGGTTGCCAAACACAGGGGAAGTGAATGTAGATGAAAGAAGGAAAATACAGAGACAGGACAGTGGGACATCGGTCACTGAAACACCACAAGTTTCCTTCCAGCATGATCATCAAACTGAACTGTTAATCTGTTTTATGTAATTCATTCAGCCTGGCATCATGTTCATGTTAACTAATTTCTGTTTAAGGTGGAGGGCAGTGTTTTGTTTCACAATAATGTCTCAGTAGATAGAGATGTATCCATCCTGCCAAGGACAGAATAATAGCGATGAGTTCAACGCAGCTGTGGAAATTTAAGTTGACTTACAGGTTAGGAACAACCTCCTCTCCCAAAAACACATCAACTAGTATGAACTCAAAATCTGGATTATTGAATGAAGAAAAAGATGAAATGACATTTCAGTCTGATTATTAAGATAAAATATTATGCCTTTATTAGACAGTAAACGGTAGAAAACCAACTAGAGTTGAGGGGGGAAGGAGAGGAGACTCAAACGAGGGACTCTGCAATTACAGGACCAGCGTCTTAAACTCATAGGCTACAAAGATGGTCCACGAGTTGTTATTTCTGTTGATTTAAAACAACATGGTTCATACACACAACACACAAACACAAACAAGCATGACTACAGATGCAAGAACAAACACAAACATGACAGGTCATGTTGATTTGTTTCTCTCTCATTTCTGCTCTACATGTCTATCATTAGAATAATACAGGCTTGTTAATAATGCATAAATATCCCAGGGATACACAAATGTTTTCAACTTTTGCTGCTGTTTCTCCTCTTGAATGATCAAATGCTACTAAAAGAAAAACATGTTTTTGCAAACATGAGCATAACAGTTTGAAATACACCTTTTGTCAGGCAAAGAGAACCAAACAAAAGCTTAACAGAGTAGTAAGTAGCAGTTCGTATGTGCTCTGTGGTGGCTGTTGTCATGGGTTTGTGGTGCAGAGGGGATGTGAATGCGGCTCTGGTGAAAGCAGAGTCCATAAAGCACAAAGACAGAACAAAATTAAAAGAAATGGCTTTACCGTCTTCCCTGACTGATTCCTTAGAGCATCTCTGGCAATCTTGGAGAATTATACAGTAGCTTTTTTTAGCATCAGCTCTAGTCACTATGGTTCCCAATTAACACGAACTATTGTTATTGTCCCTCTAAATCCTACTCAGTTTGGGGAAGGCAGGTTTATCTTAGGACATTCACATTAAATTACCAACTTTAAGAGGACGTGTGGCTGGTATGTTTGGGATGGCTGCCAGTGAGCTGCCACTGTAAGATAATGCTGTGCACTTAACTTTGTCCTGTAAACAACTTTGCTGTCAACCCTACTATCATCCCTCTGTCTCTGCTTGCATGTCTGTAAACCACAATTGGATTAGTCCGTTCCCGTCAGCCAGACCTACAGAAGCCTGACCTCTGCCAGGCAGAAAGGAATCTCCTCTGAAAACACTGTAACTATGTCCAAAGTCCGATGGCCAGTGTGCCAGGTCTTTACACATGATAGCCTATCTGGGTTATTAGGTCTGCAATGTGACAACTTGTTTTTACTGGACTTAGCTACTTTCTATTTGCTGCTATAAAAGTAATGAAAACCACATGATGATGATGTATGAATTTGTGCAATAGGAGCTTATTGCGAAAATCTCACATCAGTATTTTTCCACTAGTGTAAGGGCAGGAGTGATATTGCCAAATAGTCTACTAATTGATGTTGTTAATCAATAGTTACAGTGATTTTGTGGCTTTGCTATTTTTCTTTGTCTCACGTGACAGTAAACTGAAATTTTTGAGGTTTTAGACTTTTGTAGAGTTTAGACAAGTCAAGACATTTGAACATGTCACTTTCACTTCAGGAAACTGTGATGGCTATTTTTCACTATTAAGACTGAACAATTAATTGATAAATTACAAAAACAAATAGCAGATTATTCAATAATGAAAAGAAAAAATATATATATATATATAAATATATATATATAAAAAAAATAGCTGTCTGTACTTTTTAGATCTTGTACTTTCTCCTAATTCTGAATTGAAGGTCTTGTTGGCTTTTCGTGTATGTGTGTGGGCGCTCTATCTTTTTGTCACCTGCACTACCTGTTTTGATGGTGTCCCCCTGTCACTGTGTTTTCAGTAAAGTATAAACTTTATCTCCTTTTATGAAACATTGCACTCAGTACTCACAGATGGTTGATACAGATATAGAGACGGATGGTTGTTCTGTGGACACACTGCTAGTTGTCATATATCTAAGACCATTTTGAAGATGTTGTATTGGGGGAAAATAAAAGCCATTTCTCAAATGTGCAATATTCTTAACAGTGTTCATGAATGAGAAACACACTTACAACATAATGTCTATCCTGTTGTTCTTAATACGTCTAACTCTGATTCTGCTGTAAAATACATATCTAGTTGTCCACTTCAAGGTATTTTAGAAAGTCTGACAAACATTTCTCAAGTCAAGAAAGCTAAAGCGAATAAAAGCAAGCTAAAAAACTGTACACCAACTGCATGACTACAGTGGCAGTTACACAGGATAATTTTATGGTCTCAGTTTTTAAGTTTGAGATGTTCAGCACAACAACTACCCTAAGTTATTTGCCATAATTTTCATTATACTTTTCTGCAAAAGCTTACGCCAATAGCTTCACACAGATGCTGTCACAAGCATTCACACATGCACTATAAAACCCCAAAGCAGTCATGCTGCAGCTCATTTGCATCAGGTTAATGCCTTGCCTGAGGTCACTTGGCTGTGGTTGTTAATCCTCCCAAATTTAAGGTGAGGTTTCTGTGAAAGCTAAATGCCACGGATGCTTCCACAACCTGAACAAGTGCAATAACTTATTTTCATCTGCACACATGATGCAAACCTTCCTCTGCTATTACTGAAACCAGGCTTTGGCAGAAGCGTCCTGCTGTTTTGTGCATATGGTTTGTCTCGTTCAGTGTCCAATTTCTGGCTGTAATAATAATAATAATAATAATAAAAAACACACACACATACAATAAAGCTGTGAAGGGAATATCAAAATGACACCACAGGAGCCAAAATGCCATGCACTGTACAGCCTATTTGATACGACTGGCATTGAGTACCAGAGCCACGCTGGACCCGGTGAGAATAATGTGTTGGTATTAGTTTGATTCAAATGCCTTAGTTTCCCATTCAGGGCTTAGTGAGAAAAGAGGCAACAAAACTGTTGAAAATAAATAAAGAAATCAAACTTACCCTGTATGACTTCAGTAATATTAAGTGGCAATATCAACAAGTTGGAGATTTAGCCATTGCGAAAGTGTCTGCCTCTTCTCTTCTTCTCTGCAACAACAAAGAGCAGCTCGGCGAGGAGGGAAAAACCCGCTGAGGGGCAACAAACAGTCGTGTGTAGTAACAGCAGTATGTAGAAATGAAACTCAACTCGGTCTAAACTCAGCTAACATCGAGTACAAGTGTGGTTTAAAGTGTCCCGGACCTACCTGCTGTGAAGCGGCTCCGGTAGCTGCACCACCACCACCACCCCCCTACACACACACACACACACACTCACACACACACACACACACACACACACACGCCGCGCCGGAGCGAACCACGCAAGCGCAATGAGTCCTCCAACCCACGACCGGGATAAAGGCGACGACTCTAAACGCAACACGGGCGAAGTGATAAAAGTGATAAAACGCCTGAGCGCTTATCACGAGTATTTGGTTTTATGAATGGCAGGTGTTTCTATAGAAATCACCTCAAACTATGGACAGATTATGAGACAATGAGCCGCAGCTCAATGATTGATTGATTGATTGATTGATAGACTGGCAACCTGACTTGTGGTTGTTTTGCATCTCTTAATGGTTGTTTGTGGCCATTAGGTGTCTCTTTCTTGTAGTTCTGCATCTCTCCATGGTGCACCGCTCTCATCTCTTTTGGTCATTTTGCATCTCTTGTGTGCATTTCATGTTGCTTGTGGTCATTTGCATCTCTTTGCAGTTGCCTTGTGTCTCTTTGTAGTCAGTTTGTGTCTATTTGTAGTCATTTGGTCTATCTTTATTGTAGTTTTGCGTCTTCTTGTGGTCATTTTGTGTCTCTCAGTGGTAGTTTTTTTTATGTTCATGGGCCTGTTAGCAGTTTTGTCTGTGTGTCTCAACAGAAACAACAGGAACCTGGCAGAGGAGCCTGTCAAGCTTCTATGCATTCACCCTGTGTAGTGGGTTGTAAGCTTGCTGCGGTCGTCCTGGGCCCAGAGTGTCCCAATACAGACTCCATGTGCTGATCATGAGGCCGTGAGTGGCTATAAGTATGACTGCTATGGTCATCACTCCAATTATAAAGCACACCACCTGCCATGTTCCAGCATCTCTGAGTCTGATGAAAACCTGTTGGCAGCTTATTGACATAAAACACTGGCAAATTTTGCAAACGTTACTGAGAGCGACAGAACTGGACTTAATGTATCACAATGTCTCTTTTTGTGGGACTTTTATTGCACTCTTATTTGATTTGTCAGTATGTGTTGATTCCGGCTCCCGTCAGAATACATCTGATAAGATGTGGCCACAACACAGTTTCACAGTTTCACTACTATGTAATGTGTGCAAATGGCAGTAAATATATGTTTCTGCCTGTCCTACATCCCTTCAGCCCATCATTGCCCTCATTGGGTAATTGGGTGTCATTTTAAAGGATAGACTGAGCTGAAGGCCAATGAGTGTATTTATAAAGCACATCATTAATAATGACACCATGTTCTTACATCATGCTGTTTATAGATTCTAATCTGTGTCATCATCAGGACATGAACTATTGCTTACATACTGGACTTACTGATGTGCTATTCTTGCTTTTGGATGCACTGGTTCAGATGATTGAAGAAGAAATGCGGAAAACATGTCAACATACATGGAAACAGAAGCAGTAGTCGTGTTTTGGATCCTGATCTGGGGGTTAAAAGACTGAAGGAAAGGACTCTGATTTTCAAACAGCACCAAACATTGCACATGTTACGTTTTCTTGCTTTTGTCTTTAGTGTTATCGCCAGTGAGCACTGACTGCATGAACTCCCTCTGCACAGAGATCTTATCGACTTTTTCAGTTTGTCACATGACCATCAATTTGTGCTGGCCTCGTCCCTCACAATGACGCCATCCATCATAGTATAATCATTTCATGTCTATAAATGTATCAATATCAGATGGGAGAAGAACATCTGTTCTTGAGTCACTCCCCTCTCTGCATTCCACTAATGACTGAGTATGAATGATTTAGACAGATGTCACTCCTTGCAGCTGTCCAGTGCTACGCCTAAAAACATTAGGGTACAAGCTGTAACGCTGTGGTTAAGGGCCTCATCAACAGTGGGAAAAATGACAGAAAACAAAACTCTCATGTGGATTGAAACAGTGGTTTTTGGTCTTCTGTTGAAAAGAAAATAACAATAATAATAAAAAAAAGTAATGCTAGTCTTCAAATATTATTGTGTTGAACTTCTGTTAAATATTGTGTTGTTGCTATTAATGCTTCAGATGGAGTTGCCAGTGTTTCGCTGACTGATTGAGTGTGTGTGGAGAGAGTTCGAGAAGCCAGATTTCAGCATTTATGCTAACAAATCCTAAGAGGCTACCAGCTGACAAGCCCCTTTTTAAGTGTGTGTGTGTGTGTGTGTGTGTGTGTGTGTGGAAGAGATGAAAATAATAACTAGTAGTGTTTATGGCTTTCAATTCAGGCAGACCGTAGTGTTTGCAGGAATTAGCTTCTGCTTAGAAAAGAAATACTAACAACATGATTGATTATCTGGGCTTGCGTGGATTCAGTAAACACTAGACGAGAAAATTGGCTGCCATTACTCCTGACCACACACAATTTGATGTGGCACAAAATCTTTCACAAGAAAGCGAAAATAATTTACAAACAGAA
This sequence comes from Trachinotus anak, assembly GCF_046630095.1. NCBI lineage: Eukaryota > Metazoa > Chordata > Actinopteri > Carangiformes > Carangidae > Trachinotus > Trachinotus anak. The sequence continues at coordinate 17,838,542 of NW_027273865.1, forward strand.
TAAACAGAAACATAATCAGCAGGTTTGAAATATAAATATAGAAAGGTTTGAAAGGATAAACAAGACAAGATGCCGACTGAAACAAAATGTAGAGTGTAAGACCAGTGAGAGCAGATAAAGGGGAAAAAATCTATGAATCGATCTAATTTCTGCAACTGATAGAAGAAATTCATATATAAAAGAGGGTATAGTCACTTAGATGATTGCATTTCTAGTTGACCAACATCCAGCAGACCTCTTTTTCCAAATTAGCTCATTTGTCATGTTGAAACAGAGACGTGTGCAGACAGGGAAGTAGAGTCGATTTCCCTTCAGAAACAAGTTGCTCAGAGCTTAATCAGCATATTTCATAATGGCTGTGGAGGATTGTAGGAGCCTGATCCAAAAACAGTAATTTACGGCCTACACCCATCTTTCCTCCTCTTCTGCAATAGCTTTACAAAGACGTCCTAATGTAGGGGTAGTTGCAACAAGTCAAACTTAAAGGGCCCTCTTCAGTGGCAGTCACGTGCATGCGAAGTGTCAAGTTGCAATGGAAAAGTACATCTGAAGTATTGTGGTGCATTTTAGGAATGCAAGTTGCATAATCATGCGGCTTATCTGAATTCTGTCTAAGAAGCATCCCTGCATACCTGGTTCAGCCATCTCACGCTGTTAATGATTAGATCGCACCACAGACAAATTGACTTGTCTCACCGGCGACGGAGCGACAGCTTCAGCTGTTTAATTTATTCCAGCGATCCCAAAGCTGAACCAAACAGTCGTCATGTGTGGTTTCCCACGTACTGACCCTAAGGTCCGCCTGTAGCACTTGAGCCGAAGCTTGTCTTTTAAGTTTTCGTCATTGCTGGCTTTGTAGTCTTTGACTGACATGAACACCTCAGGATTCAGTTCAGTGAGCATTTGAGAATGTTTTAACAACCTGCATCTGGTTTTTCCGGATTGAGCACTTCAGTTTAAAGTCCAACAAATTTAAATCTAATTATGAGTGTGTTTACAGCTTGCCCACCACTTAATGTGTGAATGTTTGAGAGTCTTTTGCAGCAGGATGTTATGATTTACCAATTGTTTGCTTAGAGAGTAGTGTGTATTTTGTTCATGTTCATGGCTTGAACACATATGACAGACAGATTAAGCATGTGCAATCTGTCCAGCACAAAGTCTTTAAATAATGAAAAAAAAAAAAAAAAAAAAAAAAGGTTTTCAGTTCTTTTAAGTATCAGCTGTAAATCTGCAGGATGTTGCTGAAAAAGACTATACTTTGATCAGAATACTTAAAAAAAAAAAATCATTTTCAGAAAGCAAGAAGTGTCCCTTTTAGATGTATGCACTGGACAAGTGTTTTATCTCGTGCTGAGAGGCCATGTGTTGCTGTGTGATCTGTCCTTCAAGATCCCAGCAGAGGGCAAAGGAAACAAGATGCCAAATTAGGTCGTTAGCTAGTCAGTAATAGACTTCTGTGGTCATTATTATGAACGCTCATTAATTATACTACATTTTAACACTTGTCTCCTTTTCCACTGCCTTGAGTTTGTGCTCTTGACACCGTTATAAACTACTTTTGTACGTTTTTAATTTGTATTAGCCTTTTGGTTTTTATGCTTTTACACATGCATGTGTTTGATTATTGTCTTTTGACTCCAGAGAGATTCAGACTAAAGAGAAATAGAGAAGATGATGAAAATAAAACAAGATAAGATTTGAATTTATCTTTTTTTTTTTTTGCAAGTACTTAAGGTGTGATTGAAGCCTCTGAAACACTAACTTGCTTTCCTTTCAGAATGAAAACTGCTTGCACAACCACAGAAAGAAGAAGTCAGTCAAGACATAACCTTAAATTGCTAAAAACAGTTTAGTTGTTTGGTTTTATACAAACATTTCTGAAATCCCATATCCAAATGTAATTGTTAATAGCACCAAAACTGCATAATACTGGGAAGTGGCTAACTAGGAAACACTGCTTGACATATCCACAAAGACTATGTGACAAATGAATCTGTGTTGCTGCGACGCATTGAGACACATCATTACCACTGCACTTAAGACTAAAGATACGAGGCTGTGTGTGTGTTTGGTGGGGCATTGTGCATTTAAGAGGTGTGTGTCAGTGTTTGCTCAGTTGCATGCCAATCTGTACGACTGGTGGTTGGTTATTGCTCAACCCAGTCGGATGTCTGGTGATGGATCCAGAGAGAAGTGAAAGAGTGAGTGTGAGTGTTTTGCTGTCAGCCACAGGGGAAATAATCCATCGTCCGTTTGCAGATTTTACTTCTGAGAAACTACCGTAAACCTTGTCACTGTACATTACATTAACCGGTTCTTGAAGGAACGACTGCAATACAGATGTGTCACTGGATGAAAATTTGACTCTGCAGTAGAATTCACAATACACTGTTGAAATGATTTTGGAGCATGAAGCCAGTATTGTGATTGGACTCTGTCGTGCTCAGGTGTAACTGGCCGCTTGTTTTTGCTCTTGCAGGTTAACGATTGGTGGATACTGGATAACTGGTCTCAACACCTCCAGCTGCATGTAAACGCTGCCAGCTTAGTCCCTGCTGAGACTCGACATGCGGTGTGTTTATTTTTTTCCCACCAACATCCAATCACTTGCAGTCTCTTATGCAGTTTTTATGATTCATTTCTCTACACCCACAACAACACCGTCAGTTTCAAAATGAGTTTATAAGATCAACGCAGCAGGACTAGAGATAGTCTTTTTGATTCCGCACGTTCCTCCTTGTAAATGTGATGCCTCCATTACCCACAATGCAACTCAACAGTTGCAGTGGAATCATTCTTATTTGTGTTTTACACAAATATGATAAAGGTTTCACAAGCTTCAAGCTGTTAATCTCCTCCAGATCTGACAAATCAAGGTAAAATGGGTTTTGATCTGGTCCTGGTCTAATGTGGTGTAGATGGGAAAAATTGTGGTTTCACTATTAGAATAAAGATTTTACAAAGCTCAAACTGTGTTTTTATGGTAACACTTTATTTAGTCTGCCTATAGAATAGTTTAGAGATTATTTGTAACATTTCAACAGGTTATTAGTTGAGACAGTTTAAGTGTTTTTGCTTTTTTCACTTTGAGGAGTTGCACAGCTTCAATTCAAATTAAAAATGACAAGTAAGCAGTAAAACTGGAGCAGAATTCCTGTGTAATGTAATAAATCTGGTGAGATTTGTGACTCATGCAGGTGAACGTCATGTCCCTTTCCTCGGGAAGGACTTCTGTTTCAACTTGTGAGGCTGTGATTTATCTGCATTTTCCGTTTCCAGAGAATAATAAACAGGCATAAGAGTCACCTTACAGAGATGTAAATACAGAGTAGTTTTCCACATCAGTCTGTATGGAGCTTTACTGTACATGCAGAAAAATATTGGTTTTGAACCCCAGTGGGCATGAGGACATTTATTCGTTTTTTTATCAAATTTACTGCACAATGAAATTCATTCTGAAATGAAGATGACACAAGACAATTTTCCTTTTATAGGAAAATTTTAATAGTTATTCAATGTTCTACATTTTACAGTAAATATACAATTACAAACTTGGCTTAGTTATAGTACTAAGATCACTAACTGATCTTAAAAAAAAAACCCTCAACAACAAAAAAAACAAAAACAAAAAAAAATAAAACAAAAAATAAAACAAAACAAAAACATAAAAAAAAAAATTTAAAATAAAATAAAATAAAAAAAAATTAAAAACAGATTTACACTTCATATCACAAGCCTGACGCAGGTCCTTCACTCTGGACCAAATAGCTAACATACAATTCACTTCTCTCAACGCTGAACAGACGTTGGGCTTCAGTTTCAAACACAACCTTACGGTAACAGATATACCATAGCATGTGCAAACTGGGTACCAAACTAAAACTTCCAAAGATGGGGTTGTTCCTAATACTTGATCCCGGGGGATACAAGTACGCTTTTTTTTTTTTTGGAAGACAAGGAATTTCCACTTTTTGCATCACATTTAGTGTCAAATTAAACTAAGATATTTCTGACAAATTGAAATTAAAAAGCTGCAGCAGAACATCAAAGACATTTAAGAGCCTACTATTCACTGTGATAGTAGTGTTTTAATTTATACTCATGAAAAAAACTAAGACTTACCAACTGCAAGGCAAAAAAGAAGAGAGGGGAGAGGGAAGATAGAAGGAGGGTAGAGATGTTATCAATGGTTCTCGACGCATTTTCACCATCAAGGTGAAGAGGCGCAAGAATAAAATATACTGGAAGAAAAAAAAAAAGTACTGAGTCATCCTTGGTAAAGTTACCACCTTTTGATGTTTGGAAATGTAACAGAGTAAATGATGATAAAAGACCCATGATTAAGACAACTTTGCATTCCCCCCGAAAACACATTAAAGTGTTCAACTGTTTTCACTTAAGTGCAAATTGAAATAAATGAGAGGCAAGGAATGGAGTGAAATAAGGAAGCAGTTTCACCACCCTGAAAAGCAAACCTGCTCTGTGGGACTCGTTATTCATCAACTATCCCAAATGCTCTGTGGGTCTGCCTCTCTACAGAGCCGCCACATTAAAACAGTGTTACAGTTTTTAAAGAGCATTGGTCCACAGCCCATAAAAGAAAAGATTTCTCTTATTAACCTAAAATAATCAACTCCTCCTATAAGAACAACAAATAAAACCTTATTTGGTGTTTTGGTTTTTGTCGTCCTAAATGGCATTTCAGAAAAACTCCTCAAAGTTCTCCTCAAAAAAAAAGAAAGAAAAAAAAAAAAATTAAATCTGAAAAGACCACCCCCCAAAAATAATCTCAGTGCTCAAAATGTGACACCTAATTGTGATTCTAAAATGTAAAGAACGCTGATAAATGATTAATTTATCATGCTGGCTCAAATGCCTCTTCTGGACTTTGTCATTGGTGACATCTAGTGTTTAAAAAGGCTCAGTGGAATATCACAAATGCCAAAATAGAGTAGATTATCACACCACCAATAATAATTTAATGACCATCATATAATTTAGTATTACCACAATTCAGACGGGGGTGGTGAGGGTAGCAAAGGTCAGATTGAAAGCACATAATAGGCCAGAAACATGAAGGTGTGAGAGCAGAGGGTTCAAGGAGAGGGAAAGAGTGAAGAAGGGAGGGAGCAGAACATACGATCTAACATCACTTTGCATCCCTGAATGTAGCAAAATTATATGAATGTTTGAAGGGATGCAAAATGGCCTCTGAAGGGAGTTGTGGCACAGAGTGAAAACAGGATAAACAAAGGAATCAGGAAGAAATATAAAAGTAAGACAGACAATATGCATTAACAACAATGTGAGAAACAGGACAGCAATAGGAAAACACAGATTCACAGGAAGCTAGACATAACAAGGACTCAGAATTCACCAGTTACTTTGGAGAAGAAACTAATATTTACTGAACAACAGTTGGTGAAATATGGCACAGAACAAAGGGCAAGGAGGCTGAGGGTTTTCAAGACATCATTCGATATATCTTTGCACCAACAGAACAGAGATGGACAGCGAGTATGGCTTCCAAGAGCATCCTGGTAACCTCTCTCTCTCAGCCAAATGCAACCCATTTCAGCCCTGTCATTCATCCTCTACTTCCTCAAGGTCTGTCATTTCAGGCAACAATCATTAAAAAAAAAAAAAAATATGGTGACAGGAATTTCCACAAGTCCTAACTTTATTTACAGACCTTGTGTTAACTTCTCCCCCCTCAGTAACAGATGTAGAGGACAGAGATGCAGAAGAGGAGGTTTTAAAAAAAAAAAAAAAAAAAAAAAAATTAAAAATTAAAAGCACAAACAGTAGCTGCCACACTGATGCAACCATGCTTAGCTAGAAATACATTACTGTACCACTTGCTGTATAAATATACTGCATTTTTTTTTAAACTTAGAGATCCAATGCTATAGTGAAATACACCTGAATATTATGCATACCCATTATGCTTAATTGACCAGAGGGAAGAAAGAAAAAACAACAAAAAACCATAAGATTTAATTGAGAAATACTGACAGAAGTAGTGGTTGGTTAAATAAATCCTAATAACGAGTAACATTACTGCTGTCGCAAGAAAATCCAGTTTCTGTATTTTTTCAGATCCTTACGTGGTGGGAACATTTTATGACCCTCATGCCAATAACATCCACTTGATATCTTCTAAAATACAGGGGTCATTTTAAAAACAAGGCTCAAAGATATATGGTTTTCATCCGACAGCGGCATTATGCAATATTTTCTTGATAATTAACCTACTAGTGTACAAACATCTGGACTAAGAATACCTCAAACACTCAACCTTATTGTTTTATTTTTAATTACAATATAAATTGCTTCTTTCTCCCTCTTGCACTACAAAGCCTAGGTACCTGTTACTTAGCATTAAATTGTAGTCATCAAGTTTTCTTATGTTGTGCAATATTTCCTCACAAAATTATTCAATACCCCAAATTTTTTTGATATGTTCTACTCTTCTTAGCAGTAACTGTAATAATTATTGAATGGAGGCTGCATACAGAGCCTGTGTTCCATATTTAGAGATTACAACAACAAGCATTTTTTTTTTTTTTAAATCAATTCAAAACGCTGATAAAATAATTACTGTATGTTAACAGTTGGAGGCATTCCCTCTTGTTTTATTGCAATATCAAATCACTTCAACTACATACCTGCGCAGTAAATGCTTTTCTGTTATACCAATCTGTACTCTACAGATCATGACGTTGTGATTTGAGTCTTTTTTTTTTTCTTTGTAAATCCTGAAAAATGCCACAGGCCTTACCCTAAATATTAAACCCCATCACCACAACTGCCACCCCACACCTCCTTTTTCTCCAGCCAAGGACCAATAAACAAAGACTCAGTGATTAAGATGGATCATCATACTGTGGATGTAAATACCTTTGCATGTAGAACCATAATGCAGAAAAGCAGCAGTAAACAGCTGTACATGCTCCATGTGTCACTGGCTAAAATATTATCTCCATTGAATGACTATTTTCTTAAAATAAAAGTTTAGGCTGGATTTTTTTTTAAATGGAGAACAATGTTGAAATGGAGTCAGTAAAAGCAGATATGTATAAGTCTCTGACTCTTGGAGAAAGCACAGTAAACAAAATGGATGATTCCTTTTTCATAATACTGCTTAAAAGTCTAAAAGCCTCTTACTGGCCCTTGGAGGGTGTGCTGTTCTTTTCCTCTCTCCCAAAACAACTGAACTACTTTTAAAACTAAATAGCTGAGAAAGACTGTCATCACAGCTCTGCACTCCTGCCATGAGCACAAATACATCACTTTTTTGATTTGAGTCTGGTTTTGCTCGCGTCATTTCACACGGGATTACCAACTAAGTTAAAATTTCTTCCTAAATGTGGAGTAAAAGCATCCACATCATTGGTTTTGTCTTTTCATCACTCAAAGCACTGAGAAATGGACTATGGGATTGAATCCATCCTTCAGCACATCTATCTGACAGGTCCATTATTAACTGTATACTCAAGAGTCTGGGTTTCTCTTTGTAGAGTGTTTGGTTATTAGTCCTGGCCTGGAAGAAGGAACGAGGAGGAGACAATATAATCACAGAGAGAAATCAATGTACAATACTCTGCAAAAATAGCAGAGTATGAGCAGACATCTTACCTGCAGTTTCTTGCAGGTAAGGTGTCACAAACTCAAATGTCTTGTACCTTGAAATTAAATGAACGACTGTGAATATGTCATCTCCTCCCCCTTCCTTCTGCTCTCCCCGTATCGTCCTGTTCTCCTCACCTAGTGTCAACACAATCCCTTTAAACTCCTTCTCTGCTGGCTGTGTCTGCCATGCACACCCCTAGAAATCCATGTGTGTGTTTGCTAGTGTGTATGTGTTGGTGTGTGTATGTGTGTTGATCAGCTAACAACAGAACTGGAGGTACTGTACAGTAAGTGCCATTAAGTGATCACAGGAGCCCGTGTGTGTGTGTGTGTGTGTATTAATGCTTGTGTATATATGTGAGAAAGTGTGCACGACCACCCATGCTGTTGACACGGTTAGTATAAATATTTTTACATTTTCTGAATGTATTGATCTATGCTAACCACATAAAAAAGCTGACAGGACCTGCATGACCCCGAAATGTTCTCTAGCTAGGTTAAGATTTCAATAGTGTCACAACATACTAGCCTGCATAGTATGTAGCATGAAGAAGGTGATATTTTCTTTACTGTGTACTAGGTGCTATGCTAATGTGGACACGGTGGCACACGCAGCATGATGGGTGATGGTCGGTTAGTGCTCTGCTCATAGCGACACAGCAACTTACATGGAAACGAAACGACTGGGATGACTGACAGACCACTGCCGGACAGACATCTACGTGCTGGAAGACGACTGAGATTAAACTCAAAATTAAACAAAGGAGTTTAAAAAAGGATGAAGCGGAAGGAAGAACTTAGGTAGGAAAAAAAAAGTCTACAGAAAAAGGTTAGGTAATTCAGTTGAGTGTGGTAATAAGAAAAAATATTAAAACATTAAATAACCCCCAAAAAAAGCAAAAAAAGCAAAAAAAAACAACAAAGATCCTAATTATGTTAAAACCTTGTGCTGATATCTAGTCGTTAGAAAATTTGGCAGCATAAGTCAGTAAGTCTTTGTAGTGAAAGATGGAGATGATAATGAGGAATAAGTGCCCAATATTTTCCAGCCAACTGAGCAGCAGCAGGCAGGACCACACACACCAGCACAACACAGAAACAGGAGCGACCGACACCCGTGATTGGTCAAGAGTCCTTCTGGAGTTCCAATGACAGACACAGCAAAAGAAAATGAGGAAATAAAATAATACAAAATAAAGTAATGACTGGTTGGCAAATGAAGAGAGAAAAAATAAAAAATAGAAGCAGCTTTTGTAAAAACGTTAGAGAATGTCGCATAATAACAATAACAATAATAGTAAAGTGGCTGTTGCACTTTAGTTTTGTTCTTGCAGACAGGTGCCGAGTTCCCATGGTTACCAGTGGGAGCCCGTGTAAGATTTGAGCAGTTGCATACGATGGTGGACTCCAGATCTGGTCGGAAAAGAAGAGCAGATGTAAACATCGGTGATTGATTTAAAGACTGCATCAGACCATCAGTGAGAACTGTGAGGCAGCACGGTTTGTTCAAGTCAGACAGAGACAACGGAGGAACAAAAGGAGGAGAGGAGGAGGGGGGGAGAGAAGGACGAAGCAGATGGAGGACAAGAAAATTGCTGTAGTGAGGAACATCTGAAAAAGGAAAAAAAAGGAAAAAAAAAACCCAGCAGGAGGGCAGACACTCACATGATGGGTGGGCTCTACCAGTGAGGTGGTACATAGCTGTACCCAGGTGTCCCTTGGGGCCTGTAGGTTGGCACAGTAACTGGGTGTGCTCCAATCGGGGGGTGCTGGGGCGTTGTCAGCAGGGTCCCTACAGGAAGTTAGCAAAGCATTAATGAGCTTTACTCATTTATGTATCCATCTGCTAAACAGCTATGGAAGCTTGTTACTGTAGTTGTGGGTCATTGCACACACAGACTTTCATGCTATGTCAGCATGCATATAATTTTGTTCCTAATTTATTCCAGCATTTTTTATCTTTCCCCTGGTTTTTACAAGCATTTAACAGCTGTGGTGATTTACTTCAACCCTAAATAAATTAAAATAATTATCTACCTACCTTGTACACACGAAAGTAACCTTGAAGCCAAATTAGTCTACATATAGCAAAAACTGTCCATCACAAATAAACTGAAGTTTTTGGATTTTTTTTTTTTTTACTTAAAAAGATGATGAATTCCCCCCCCCCCAACAAAAACCTTTAGGGTTAATTTTCTGTCAATTGACTGATAATTCATTTTTAATAATTTCAGCTATTATTTATCACCTGTAGTTTTATGATCTTCTGACCAGACCCTGCCAAGCACACAAGGTCTATGACATATGCAAGTCTCACCACAACACTTACACCCATATTCAATGAGTAAACAACTGTGCAAATGCAAAAATGTATCTCAAGCATGAATAAATGACTTAAACTCAAATTTCTTGTCAGTCAGGATGTCAATGCCTTAATCCAGCATGTCATGTCATGTCTGAAAACTGAAATTAACAAATAAATAAAGGTCCTTGGTTCTGGCCTTACCTGCGCTCATAGCCATGGTTGTCCCAGCTACCATCCCCATGGCAGCCATGCCGTTGTTGCGAGGAGCAGGTACAGGGACGGGGGCAGGGTAGAGGGCTGTGGAGGGGATGCTGTTGGGCTGCACCACGGTGGTGTGATGGATCACATGTGGCTGAGCCGCATACACTGGCTGGGTATAGTACGCTCCCTGTCAGGATGAACACAGGAAAGGGTTGGTGAGGCTGAGGGTGTGTGTGCATTTAAATGTTTTTTTTTATTTAAAGGAATTTCAAGGTTAACCTTCGCTGCAGAACAACAGGAGTAGACAGAAAGCCCTGCAGATCAACACTACCACGAAGATGGACATGTTGCCTTTCTGGCATTTTCAATCCCTCACTTCTGTACTGTTCTTATCAAATGTCCATTTATCCATTACAAAGCAGTGCAACACCAAATAATAAAGGAACAAAATGATGGCTCTGTTGCTGTGATGTTGTGTGTAACTGCATCTCAAACAAAGATGAGGCTTTTTAATCTCTTGTCCATCTAATTTGCCCAAGTCTTCAGGGTTTTTGGCGGGGATATGTAAACACATTAAAACTAACACACATTAAAAAGCTCATTCAAACTGTAAACCAAACTGATTCTTTGGTATAAATCATATTAACAACATTTCAACAAACAACAAAACCCTTCACTTACATTGAAAGAATTCTTCCTTCCTTATTAAACTACAGCACTGACATTTAATAGTACCTGAACATAACACAAAACTGACTGTACCTTTGTTTTTTAATCTAACTGATTCTCAAGAGGGAATTCTCTTTTTAGTCACCCCCTTTATATGAGTGTTGTGCTAGGTCTTTATCAAATCTATGTTCCTGCAGCAAGTAGAAATGAAATGTCATTGAAAAGTTAAATTCTGCAGAACAGAATCTATCTGACACAACCTTGAGATTTCTTTAAATATCACAAGGACAAGAAGACAAAGAGATGCTGGAGCTGCTCAAAATGCTTCCCATGTTGAAACTACTGCAAAGATGACAGGCCATTCATAAGCCGGTGATCTAGCGGCGCTGGCAAGAGAACAGGTGCAACATGATAAACCTGATCAACTTTTTTTTCAGCATCATAGCAACAAGAGTCTCAGGGTCCTTACCTGTGCATATATGTTCTGCTGAGGGTAGGCACTGCGGATGGGGTACATAGCTGTCGGGTATGGGGTGGGGGTCGGGGTGTAGGGAGGGGGTGCTCCATTTGACTGAGTGGGTGGCACTTTGTATGGGGTGCCTGCTGAAGTATATCCTGAACAGACAAGAGAAAATAAAAGGGGAGAAAGGAGGGAGGGGTTAGAAATAAATCAGACTGTAAAAAACAAGCTGTAAACACAGCACTGACATATTGCATATCAATTTGTTATTGACACATCCAGCAGTAATAAAGCAAAATTGATTTTAAGGCCAATATACATTCCTTAGCTCTGTTTTATTCTCCAACCTTTGAAGGAAGTAGTTAGGTCTTTAACCACTAAATACTCCAGGTAATGCATAAGGTTTGTTGAGCTTTTTTCACTGAAAACAACTTCCTAATGAGTCATCACAGAGTGAAGCAAAACATAGTTGTAGGCAGTGAAACCAAAATAGGGAGCTTTAAGATGCTGAAACACTATTGTCTTTAGATACAGCTAGGTCAAGGGAGGATGTGAGCTACTGCTTTGTGTTTCACAAATGCTTCCACTCTTATATGAATGAACTAAACATTATAAGGGTTGGATAGGGAGCAGTAGCAACAAAGTTAGTAAAACACAATTACACAGCCTTAACCGTAATATGTGAAAATATCCACCTTTAAACAGATTATTTCAACGTTTAACTGCCTTTTTTAGTATTTGCATTTCCTATACAATCCACCAGATGGGGGACTGGTGCTGCCTTTGATGGACGTCTCAAAACAATACAGCAAGGGCTGAAAATGCCTCATTTAACCTGTCTTAAGAAGGAGCTTGGAAAACAGCATATTTGCCTTGTGTAACTAGTCAGTGTATACAGAGTTTATTTGTTTTTATCGACTGTATTCAATAAAGAAGACAAACAACCTATGAGGCATAGAAAGATACAATGCAAAACATAATTTAAGTGTAGCCACCATTTAACTGACACTACATCAAAAGGTTCAAAGTAAGATGTCTGCTGTGAGGGCAGCTGGTTTGGACTTGCTGCATTCATGTCAGCTATTAACTGGGCTCTCTGCTCTCTGGAGTGTAGTACCCCTGAACGGCCACCCGGAGGAGCCTGAAGGTCAAACATGCTACTAGCTAGCTGCTGCAGAGCTTATGAAAGCGTTTCTCTCACACAAGGACAAGGGAACAAAGAGATGCTGGAGCTGCTCTGTGTGTGTCTAAAAGAGAGAGAGAGTGTGAGAGTGTGAGAGTGTGTGTGTGTGTGTGTGTGTGTGTGTGTATACTCACACACATTCTTTGCTCTAACATGCATGCAGGGCATTAGAGGACAATGGTGTGTGACAATTACACAAAAGCCCCGCTGATAGAAAACAGTTTGTCTATTCAATGGTCTTGAGACATAATGACATTGACCAAGACACGTTTCTAATCAGACCATAGCCGGCTTGTCTGAAAAACCTAAACATTTTAATTTCACCATACATTAAGCACTGCAGAATGCATAGAAGTAAATTTGCAGTCAGACAACAACAGCCTGAATAATAAGGCTCTGGTCTTTTGCTGGAACAAAGCTGTGTGAGCTTTGCCAGTGCTTACCTGATATTTTGTTAGATTTCCAAAAGATAAAACCAAACTGGGGGAGGGGACGAGACAAGAGGGGCTTCAAAAGTAGCACATATGAAATCTACAAACCCATCCTGCCTTATTAAGATACTTAAAATTCAGGAGAATAGGGAACAATTCATGTAGGGATTTGCCCTCCTCTTCAGAAAATGTTATCTTTTATCTATTTTTAGTAATTGATACTTTCCAATGATGTTGTTATTTAGGTGATAATATACTTAATGCTTTCCAAGACAAACATTTTTAATACACCATGAAATCCACTCATACCCTACCAGAGCTTCAAAGGACTTTCTTTCCTTTATTCTTGTTATTGATATGTCATAAAACATAAAGCCCCCACTCTCTAAAATCATTGTTAATGTCATGAATTTCAATGCATGGCTTCAAAGGCTAAATTGAATAAAATGATCCTGTTGATGGTGCAAAATAATATTACTACTTTAATACTGATTGTTTAGTTCCAAGCTCCTCATATCAACTTTTTCTTTACTGTGTGTTGCTTTACCTTCCTTCCTCCTGCACACACATGCTGTAGATTTTTATTGTTCCACAAATGATTGCAAGATTCTCCACTGATATTTGCGATATTTTCTCTACTTATCTCAAGCATAAAGAAAAAATTTGGTCAAATAATCAAACTGTCTCTTTCTAATGTGTCAGAATATCCCCAAATAGACAATGAGCCTGAGTGAGACTGTACTTGGACTGGACACAGTCTGGGTTTCTGGGCTGAAAAGGTTAAGACCCTGTCACACCAAACTATATCAATACAGAAACACCATATCTGGAAAGCACTGAGACAACTGTTATACCCCATCTGCTGTGAGGATGAGGCACTGAACCCCAGCAGAGTATGTATCTGCTGCTATACGACCGCTGGCAGCTGTTACTGGCTAGCTTCCCATTACTTCACCATCAGCGCCCTTTAGGCTGAGGTCACCATTTAATCCATACTGCCTTCACATTACTGCAATGTCTGCTGAGCTCCAAACAACCATCCGACTGCATTAGTGATTGTTACAGTACTTAAATTTGACCAACATTTGATTTACAACAAAATATTAACTAGACATCACTGAGACAATTATTAAATATGTAGGAAACCAATGTTTGCTTAAGGTTAAGTATGCATTATAAAGAACATAAATTCAATGCAGCAATATAAAGCAGCAGCAGTAAGGGATCCTCTGTCTTGAAATTAAAATTTCATCAGTGTACAATTTATTCAGCACATCGAGTGTTGCTCCAACCTTAACCTAAACAGTGATTTCACACCAACACATAACTCAGCTGCTTTTCAGAGTGTGAACTGGTATTCCCTGGTTACTCATTAGTGGGAATAAAATATTTCTGAAAATCACTGAAAAGAAGTTGGCACAGTTACAGGTTGGTTGTGGTGGTTAAGTTTATAGTTGTTTAAAAACATTTTCCCTACTATTTTTAATCATTATTTCAGCAGACTTAACATTCAAATTTGCCCAACTAAAACAGCCATAATTTTCAAGAACTTCAAATGCCAAACTTCAAATTTCATATTGAGCTCCTTGAATCTGAAATCCAATTAGATAGAGAAAACTGTAAAGTAACTGCTCAGGTAGCATGTTTTTATTTTGAATTTAGATCTGTAACAGTATCATAGAGTGAGGTTTGCACAGATGATGGTTGCATTATTGTCTCAATGGGAGCACAATGATAACGCTCTTGGTGTTTTGGCTCTGTTCGCACATTTGTTTTTAATGTACGATTCTTTCCATCAAACAATAGGCCACACACATCTTTGTAGTTAAAACATGACAATGATCAGTCTGTAAACTAATAAAAATGTGTCTGTGTGATATCATTTACATCAAACTTCAATAGAGCCAAAACACCCTCTTCACACTTTGTTTGTTTATTTCAGATTTTCATTGCTTGAAAAAAGAAAAGAAACATCCCACTAATTAACTCCAAACAAATTGGGCTACAATGACAGCATGTCTCCCTAGATATTACCTTTTAAAATATGAACAAAGTCATCAAATGGTCTGTGTGTGTGTGTGTGTGTTTCAGCTCACCTGGTGGATACCCAGGACTGCCTGTTTGATAGAGGTTGGGTGTATAGGTGGGGGCCGTGGCAGGATACCCTCCTGGATAGCCTGTTGGACATCACAGAAGAGCGAAAAGATATTAGAAGCCATAGCTTAACAAAGAGAGGCCCATAGATACACACAAGAAAGATACCCTCACACACATACACACTCACAGGTAGGGCAATGTTTGGTTCAGAGCAGGATGAGCACAGATGGCACTCATTAAAAAACATGTCTCCACCAATAACATAGTCGGTTGAATGCGTCTTACATACACCAATCTGGCAGATGGGACACACCTGCCAATATGGTGAGGGTGGAGATAAATTCAGACACATTAGCAACGCACAGACACGTGCAAGGGGGCTGCAGGCACACATCACATATACTGTTGTGCGTCATCAATTACATGTAAAGCAAATTTGACCTGAGAAAAAAGCTTTCCCTGATAAAAAGGTGCGAGTCCGACAGACTGAGATAAAGAGGGAGGAAGGGAGGGGAGAGGCAGGAGTGTTAAGACAAAGAATGTACATGAGCGAAGTGCTGTTCGCTGCCCGCTATTATTGGCAGTCAGTGTCTCAGACTATCTGTTCTGTAGCCTTGAGCCTTTGCTATATCTAGCTTTGTCTGCTGTCTGCTGCTTTAGGTGGAGCTACAGTCAGATGTAATAGCTCTAATAAATATCTGCATCAATCTGTGCTACTGCAGAGTTAAGGTTGTGGTGGTTAACTAATCTCACGTTTCTACACGTCCAGGACTCAATTCAGTGGAAAGCATTTTACTGTAATTTTAATGTAAGGAGTGGCTCATTTAGAGTGGTTTCTTATTTTGAAAAATATCACAAAATTGGTAGTACACCACAACCCCTGCAACACTGCGCAGTTCAAAAGATTTTGTGTACTGATCAACTGCCTATTACATGATACAATAACAACCCTTGTCGTCACACCCCTATAAAACACATTCAGCTATAATGGTGATGAAATTTGAAACTTACGAATTAAAGGAAATAAAGTCATAACCAGCAAATAAGGAAATGTTTCTTCTTTTTCTCACATATATACTATTGTTAGTTGTCATTGTAAGTACATTTTTACTACTTAAGATATTTAGATACAATTTGGCTTTGTCTTAACATCCAACAGCATTTTTTTTTTTTTTTTTTTTTTTTTTTTTTTAACAATTATCCCATAAGTCGCCCTGGGTAGCATTTAACATCTCTGAACTTGACCGACTGTGTTGCATGGTTGGTAAGTCTTTAGCAGTATTTAACACAAGAACTCGGGGTGACAGATGACCATGTGTAATTGACTGCCAACTCAAGGATTTGGACATAATCCTGTGGAAAACAGCGTGTTATTTTTTTTGTATTCACTTTTCTGCTTGGAGGAGAGAATAAGCATCTGAGTGGAGAGAGTCTATCACTCCATGACCAACTTAGCTTATTCTGAAGGGGATTTTGTTAATGAAACTATGACCACATTTTTTTTTCAAATCCTTGTTAAAATTACAAACAATTATGTTTCATTGCTGCCCTGTTACACTATTCCTGGTGATTTCAGCTCACAGTCTATAGTTAGAGATACTGGGACTAATTTTCCTATATTCAACAGTCAGTTTTGCATAGATGGAAATCAACATTTATGAAGCATTTTATTGTTTAAATGCGTCTATGTTGAGTATTTTCACATTAATGACACACAATGACTACTTGCTGCCCTTCATCCCTCAAAAACCTACTGCTCCTCTGACTTTGTCACATGTGTGCCTGCTAGTTTACGTGCAAATGTAAACTAAAAAGACATAAAGGCACATTTTGCTGCACTAAATCTCTTTAATATAATGTGCAAACTTTGTAATCTAAATACTCTTCATTGATGGGAGTCACCTTTGGCCTGCAGTTCAAACTCTGCACTCTTTGTAAAAACAAAAACAGCATATTGAGACAGACAGAGAGAAGGCCACTGAGTGTGAAGAGTGAGGAACATATTAACAATAGCACATAGTAGCTAGTAAAACAATATCATGGAGCAGTCCAATTATCCCAGCTTCATGCTTCTGCATCAGGTTAAAAAGACGCCACATGAGACAAAAGAAACAGTCTTTGTGGCATATTACAGTATAGCGTGACAAATCTAACCAACTTATTTGGATGTCAAAATGTGGAGCAGCTGCACAAAATGCACACAAACAAGAGGATTGTTTCTCTGGCTTGGATAACTACACTTTGGTATCTGCACATCACCATGAACATAACCTTAATGACCAAGCTGTTGTTCCTCCCTGTCAAATTTGGCCCTCTGCAGACAGCTGATGTTCAGGGCCCACAATGACCCACGGCCTCCAAAACCTAAAGATATGCACTCCGCCATGTGAAACTATTCCTCACTAGAGAATGACCAGCTCTTTGCACAACATCTTGTACTCTATGTTCTTCCCTCTTCTCGGTGCATCTCAACGGCAGTCAACACTTTATGACTAATATCGCCTACCTTCTCTTTTCTTTATCCAAAACCTTCTACTCTGCATCAGCTGCCACTTTTACTCAAAGTGCCACATAGGCTAATCTTTTCTATATTGCTAAAACATTTTTTTTCACTAGTTTCTATTGTATTACTTTTCTATAGTACATGACAATCCAGATTTCTGTGATTTTTGTAAACTATCTCCACTATCGCAGCACCTGCATGTTGTTTTATCCAAGAATGTCACCCAAATGTTCTAAATACATATGCTTCATTCTCTGAAACAGACTATTGACTGTGGAAAATCATGGCTGTAGTCTGAGTTCTTCCCATAATACTGGGCAGGATGGTGCCACTACTCTCAAGATTTACTACCAAGACATTTTTTATCTTTTATGCTAAAAATAGCATAAGAATAATGTATTAAGCACCTATTTTGCAAGTAGAGTGATGGTGAATATGTTGGTGAAGCACCGCTAACCTGTTTTTTTGTTCATGTTAACTGGCTTCTAAAAGGTATGTTGTCAAGCTTGAGTTAGGTTTAATCACTTGTCTCCAGTTATTAGATCAAGAAAAATAAGATCAGCAGAGCTGAGCAACACATCATTCACCCATTCAACATGTACAGACTAAGACGGAACAAGTGAGCAGAATCTACAGCAGCAAAGCTAACACGTGCCCCTCTAACTCTCTTTTAACCTTGATATTTTCCTACTGGAACAACAACTTTCTTAAGTGTGAGAAAGTGAAATTAGGTAGACTACCTATGACCCACTCACTGACTTCAACACAACCACAGAGGTTTCTTAACAATTTTCCTTCTTGTATGAGCTTCGATGGGCCATTAGGAGAACTGTCTTTCAGGCATAGCCAGGCATTTCTTCACTGGCTTAAAACTAAGCAATGTCTGGCAACAGTAGCCAACATTAAAAAAAAAAATTTTAATAGTCGTATAGAGGATAATAAATGTGTATGTGCCTATTAGTTTTACCTGTAAAAGCCATGTTCTTGGGGTTTCCATATGGGGTGCCAGGCTGAACGGGGCTGTAGACTGGATTCATAGCTGAAGATAACCTGTTCTTACTGAAAGAAAAATAGAAAGTGTGACAGAGAGGGGAGGGGTGTAAGAGGAGACAGAAGAGAAATGGAGGGGAGAGAGACGCAAGCCATGTAAATTGGAAAGAAAATTGTTACGATTATCAAGCATATGCACACACTCATCACACACATTAATCCCAAACTCAGATTCTTAAGGCGACATCCAGCTGATGGATTTTGCCAGCATGCAACAAAAATCCAGCCTCGTGAATCCTCACCCTCAAGTAGGCTCAACATAAGCATGTATTTAAAAACAGAGACAGTTGGAATAAAAAAAGGCACAAGTACTGACAGAAAAGCACAAGAACGCATAGATCCACTGAAAATAATGGTTTGCTTTCCTGTGTGGCATTAAATACAGCCAGCCAGATATTGCACATCTGTCTTATTTTTACTACTGCACCAAAAAAAGGCATGGTGAGCTCTACCAGCCTGGTTTCCACTGCAGGACTGAACGGAGGAGTGGCCAATAAAAATTTAAGGTTGGGGTGAAGATACCTAATAACAGAGCCATTTACACTACATCTCCCATAAGGCATCTTTCACCACTGGCCTCACAATGTGGATGAAAGGACCTCAAGTGCTCCTCTATTATTTCAACTTACCTGATCAGTGAGAATGTGGGCATGGGATATTGTATATATGTGTGTGTGCGTGTGTGTATGTGTGTGAGTGTGTGTGCATGCGTGCCCCGTACCTCTTGTGCGTGTCTGGTTGATACATGAAACTGAATTTGTCTGTGGGATGCCCGCTCGCCATTCTTGCTGTATGCAAATGAGGAAGAAGTGGAAGTGGATATGCAAATCTGAAATTAAAACAGCGAGAGGTCATGATTACAACGAACACAGGAAAAAGGAAAAAAATAAATCAAAAATTTAAAAAAAGAAACAGCAAAAAAGCAAGCACCAGTGCAACAGCAAATGGTCAGTGATAGCTGCAGGCAGACAGTGATTAGGACAGCATGTCTGAGTGTGTGGTTGTTGTAACTGCTGTGTCTTTAGCCAACCAATAAATACATTTAATAACTGTGCTAAACACAAATAAGTGCATGGATAAAACTTTTATTTAAATTTGTGCAAAAAAAAAAAAAATCTTATACTGTCTACAGTGTATGTGACAAGCTGTATTCTGGCAGTACTTGCTGATCTAACAGACTTGGGGTAGTATTTTATTCATATGATGCGGGTATGTCCAAGTGAGAGTGAAGCATTCATGAGTGTGTCTCTATACATATGATGTGCTGTACAAAATATTGAATACAAGCAGCAAAGCAAACATCAAGACAGCCAATGAAAAAGCATAACACACCCAGTGAGCGGGAAAGTGACGGAGAGAAAAACAACAGGACAGAGAACAAAATATAGTGAAAATAGGCCGAGACTTGCACTGAGCCATGAGTAAGCATGATCCAGTACACACATGAGCCAGAACCACAAGAGCGTTGCACAAACACAAAGCGAAACGGCTGAGAAATAAAGTGGAAGGGTGTGTGTGTGTGTGTGTGTGTGTGTGTGTGTGTGTGTGTGTGTGTGTGTGTGTGTGTGTGTGTGTGTGTGTGTGTGTGTGTGTGTGAGAGAGAGAGAGCTTTGTTTTATTAAGTTCATGTATGTTACTTCAGCTTTTGGAAGAGATGGGACTTGGTATGTGATGGCAGTGATCAGGCCAGCTCTGTCTGGTTTTAAGAGGAGCTCTGTTGTGTGTTAATTGATAAGTCTGTATGTAATAAGTTGTATGCAAGCTCCGAGTACAAAGAACATCACCAAGCCATTCACCACGTTAAGACTATCCAAACTCATTTGTCCAATTCTGCTTACTGTACAAATGTGCAGTTGTGAACTGGATTGTGGGGAAAGGATGATTCCATCCTAAATCTGAACTGGTCTATCCTGGGCTTCTGATTCACAGCCAGTTAAGCTCTTTACATGATTACAGCCTCACTGTCATAATGCCTGGGCATACACTATACCGTGGTGATGCCAAACGGCACCAAGTGACACTTCAAATTAGGCAAGGAAGCATTTCGATGCACCATCCAGGAACACTGACGTCAAACACCCAGAGACACTTGACAGCTCAATGTGAGCACCAACACGTGGGTGCAGTTGCTTTTGAGTCATTTTGTGCATGAATTCCTTAAAACACATATGCATGCTCCAAAACATGAATAAAAAGATGACCCTGTGTGTGTTTGTGGGTGTGCAATACGACAAGAGCGGTGATATGTCAACTCTGGTTCATTGCTCAAATTCATATCTCATAACAAAAGAATGCCCCAGGGGAATTGATTAACCTATTCCTGAACACACCTCACAGTACATTCATCATTCATCTACTGCTATGCTTTAATCCCTCCCTCCAGCCTCCCACCTTTCATTCCTCTCTGCTGCTTTCCTTCAATTAATTTATCATTAGGTTCCTCCACCTCAGTTAATCGGCATCGCTGCATGCAAACTAATAGTTTGATTATACCCAGATTAAAACAAAAACCAAAGATTACTGCAAATGCCACATAAAAGAAGATCTTAAAAATATTATCCCTGATTTTTCAAGCTCACAGTGCGAGTTTTAAATTTCACCACAGTTGATCTGCATCTGTAAAAGACCATAATACTATAATTGGCATTAACATGTGATCTGTATCTTGTTTCCTTATCTGGATAATGATATCTGATCTGTGGACCTTTGTGTTTACACCTGGTATTAAAATGCATTATTGTTCTCTCCATTCTGCCAGCGTTGCCAAGCATGGTGTGTTCAAGGTTAAGGGAAACAATGCCATGAAGGAGTATCATTCCTTTTTTTGTGGAAGACTTGCAGTAGAAATAGCTATATTGCTACGACTTGTAGCATTTGGAGTGAGGAGAACTTAAACTGGATTGGCATTTTTTTTTCTCTTAAAAATGCGGCCATGCTGTAGAGATACCTTGCGTTATGATGACATTTACATTACATAAATGTGCGTTTTTTTCCTTATCCAAATAACATATCCAGATACATGTCACATTTTAATGCAGGGTGTAAATTGCTACAATGATCTACTGCCATGCTAACGACTCTGTGAGGCATAAAAGTTAAATTTAGCATGCTAAAATGCTCACTATGACAATGTTAATGTAATGATTAGCCAAGATACCATATCCACTATCTTAGTTTTGTAGGCCAGGTAATTTAAATAATAACAATAACAGTTCAATTAAATAATCACCTAAGTTATTACAATTCATCCAATTCAATCCATCCTGGGGAACATGAATGTCAGTACAAAATTTCATACAATGCATTCAATAGTTGTCGAGATAATTCACTCAAAACCACAAATGGTGGTCAGAGGATCAACAAAATTATGTTTATCTGTATAAGAATTCAAGGCAATTTATCCAGTAATTCTTGATATTTAAACCTGCACCAAAGTAGTGGTCAAACAGATCAAACAGCATCATCATCCCTAAAGCCAATACCATGAGCATGGCTAAAAACATATATTTTAAAAAGACATTTCACTCACCATCATTGTCAAAATTAAATGAAGAGTCATATGACCATGAACTGGCTGACTAAAATGTTATTTTTTGGTGCTTATCAAACAACATTGTCAAACCAGTTCTAAGTTATATTAAGCCATGTAAGAGCTTTAATCAAAATATTATTTTAATAATCTTTTATCTTAATCTGGTGATTTTACCACATGAGCTTAGTTGTAAATGTGTAGAGTGAGGGAACAATACCCATTAACACATGGACAGGTGGCTAAGCTAACCCTGAGGTCTTATGCTGCAAACACACACATACCCAATTACAGCTGTGAATGAATAAAGAAGAGAGAGACGTGTGTTCATCTCTTTCAGTCTGAGCAACAGTGCGTGCGTGTGTGTGTATGTGTGTGTGTGTGTGTGTGTGTAGGCAAAGGTGATGAAAAGTAAATGGGTGACAACAAGACGGGCACTACAATGCATCTAATGAAGGTGTGTGTGAGGAACAGAGTGTGACAGAAATGCATGTGATGAGTAGGAGTGTCTAACCACAACTCCCTTTGTTTTCAGGGGGAGTGGTGATGGGGTGATTCAGGCTCTCTATTGGTTTAAAAAAAAATTTAAAAAAATTGCCTGTTTCTAACCAGAAGACCTTCTGTTCAACAGACCACTGTGATTGTACAAGACCACTCTCTAGAGGATATTCACCATACAGAGAGGGAGAGAGATTGCACATTTATCTGTAGGACAGTGTGTAAAGGAGGAGAGAGAAATCCACACATCTCCTCAAGGATCTGGAAGCATTTACAAGGCATACTTCAAACAGCAACTGTTTTCAGGTTATTTGAAGCAGAGGGTTGGGTTGTGTGCTCACAATCAGAATATAATAATAATAATAATAATAATAATAATAATAATAATAATAATAATAATAATATCAACATACACCATATACCATATACTGGAGACAGACAATACCTATCAATTCTATCTCTGTGTAGGGCTGCAACTAATAATAGCCATTTCTAATTTATCTATCATTTAATTGATTCACTGACAACTATTTTCATTATCAAGCAGCCTGCTGGTTATTTTCTTGATTAATAAATATGTCTATAAAATGCCCACGATTTTTCAAAATCCATATTTCACAGAAATCCTTCAAATGTCTTGTTTTGACCTACCACCACTCCAAAACCAAAAGACACTCTGTTTATTATCACATAGTAAAGAAAAACAGCAAATCCTCAAGACTGAAACTAGGGGATGTTTACCATTTGAAAGAAAAATTACCTGAATCATTAATTGGCGTTTTTTTAAAATCAGCTACAGTACAATCCATGCCTATGTCATAGCACAGACTTTGCCGGTGTCTCTTGGCCCCTTTTTGTAAAAATGTATTTATCTGTCTTTTCACCCTTCTCCCCTTGATACAAGCACACCTGACTTCAAAGACAGCAGTGTAGCATCCCTCCATTAGCCAAAGGACAGCTGCTTATAGGGACTCTGGCGGTGATGATAAAACTGCATGTGATGTGAAACGTTTTCACTTTCACAACCTCTCTGTAGGTTATGACAATCAAAGCAGTGACCGTGTTTGGCTCTATAACAGCCTGCGATCCTCAACATGGAACTGGGTCTCGTTTTTTTTTTTTTTTTGCTACCTGTCTGAAAATGCGATGATGAAAACTATTTATCAGAAAATTGGATTTTCAATGAAAACTGACGCTGCTACACAACAACAAAAAAGTGCTGTGCGCTGTAGAGTGGATGATGTATTAAATTTTGATTTGAGTAGTGTAGTACTTTTGGTAGCAGCCTTATCACTAGCCCACTCATCAAATACTGAATTACTTTTCATTCAAAATTCTCCTCACTGGAAAAAGACATTCTCATAAAGAGAAAGCAATTTTGTCTCAACTTGACCTCTAGTCTAAACAGACGGTAAAAAACAATACATAAATTGCCTGAGGATATTGCACGATGCTGTACGTAGTACTGAATACACTACAACTAGGCAGCAACTTGCATTTATTTTCATTATGGATTAATCTGCCAATTATTTTCTTGATTACTTTTTGTCTATAAAATGTCAGAAAAAAATGAAAAATCCAAATAATGAATTTGCCAAATGTCATATATTCAAATTCCTTGCTCTTCATGAAACAATCCAAAATCTAAAGCTATCAAGTCCTCAATTCTGAGAAGATGCAACCAGACAATGTGGATTTTTTTTGTTTTGATAAATGTCTGTGTCTGAAACGATTAATTTATTAAACAAACATCAAAATTATATGATAGTTATTTTTTCTGGGAACCAACTAATCATTTCAGCTATTACTGCTACGCCAAATACTGGCAGTGTTTGTACTGGGAGCTCACTGTCCTTTTACACATGAACACACACAGAGCAGGGATTCATTCACCACTGACAGACATTAAGGAGACCTTATTGCTCTCTGGCTTAACCTGAGTTATTTTCAGGACTTTGTTAAGCTTAAAGTCTATTAGTGGGACTTCATTTTGAGCTGAACTCATAAACTATTGCCTCAAAGCCACAGTACAAAAACACAGCCTGCTATCCTGCAGAGATAGAGTATTTTTGTGCGACTGTGTGTCTTTAAATGTTTTGTGTGATTGCAATAATGTGACCCTCAAGTCTAGCATCATTTCAGATCATCAAAGTTCATGCCCACACATTTAATTTATGTATGTTCATATAAAAAGGTGCGTTTCAATACAATAACGTTGTTTCCACTCCAATCTCCCATAAATGGAAGATTCCTTCAGCCTAGGGGGAGCAGAAGAGCTCATAATGAGGGAGGAGGGAAGGATTGTGAAAAAAGAATAAAGCACTCACTCACTCACACACTCACACACACACACACACACAAAGAGCTACCATTCCTGAAGAACATGTACAATACAACACAACCCCCACACCGACTCTGTCCTCCCACATAATACCTCACCAGGCATCTACTCTTTAAGCTACAAATCAAAACCAGTGGGCGTTATCACACTTCAGCACAGGAGAGAATAGAACTGAACAGCTTTTTTTTAAATCCTCCAGGAGAAAAGCATTTCACTTGGGTCATATGAGAAGGAAACGGAAAGAAAACCTGCAAGACAATAAACTGTTGAGTGTAAAGTGGTGCGTCAGTAGTAATTTTTCTCTTACAGACCAATTAATATTCAAAATCCCTACCTAGACAATGAGTCATACATTAAATATATTGCATTAGGAGGATCTTTTCATATTGGTCGATTTTATTCTATTGCATATTATTTTAGCATCAGCTGAAATGATTGAGAGAAAATTAAACAGTAATGGTTAATTGCGTCTGAATTTTTAAAGCAAAAATGCTTTCCACTTCTCAAATGTGAAAATGTTTTCTTTGTCTTCTATGATAATTACAAGAATCTTAGGGTTTTGGGCCATTTTTCTGACAAAACAAGCTAAAATTATGCAGCATTTGGTTTTGGGAAGATGTTCAGGATTGTTCATAGGAAATGCACTAAAATGCCGACTGAAGCGGAAAACATCTGCTGTCAGGAAATAGCAATGCTACCGTTGCTAGTAAAATGTTATTCTGCTGTCACCAAACGACTGTATACTAAACCAGCAGTGTCAGTTATTTGCAAACAAAGCAAATTTGACAACAGCATCTTCACGACATGGAGAAAACTAAAGGCTAAAATTAAGAAAACTGTTCCTGGCCTCTGCTCTAACTGGGTTGGTTTGAGCGTGTGCCAAACTAGTCGGTGGGCGGGTATCATGCGAATGCGTTACACGGTTACACAGATAAGTAACGGAAGAAAAGGCCATAATACAATGAGGTGTTCCAGGGAAATCAGGAGCAGTGTTTTCTGTGTAAGAGAATAACTCCCTTTACCATGGACTTTGGGCTTTGTTGTTGTTTTGTTTTGGTTTGTTAATTTAGAATGTACATGCACAAAAAGCTATAACACACTGAAGGAAAAGAAAAAACCCAAAAAGCATAATATGGGCACTTTAAGTATTTCTAACACTCAATATTCATCACTAAGCAACAAAGTAAAAAATTTGAGACTATATTAAGTACTATTGTTAAAAGTGTAACACTCAACAACTCAGCTAATCTCTTTCATCAGGACTATGCATGTGGTAGATCAACAGCTGCCTGGCAGCAAGCAACCAACTGTCATCTGATTCAAATTTTTTTTTCTGAAATCTGATTGGTTGTCAGATGTTTCTGACATCACCTTGTTCCAACTAAAACCTGCCCACTTCAAACCAGTGAGAAGAGCACAGACAAAAAAATAAAAACACAAATCACCAAAACTGTTATAATTTTGTCAGAAAATCTTGTGTCTATGTACGATTCCATTACTCACAGCACAAAGCTGATTAAAAAAAAAAAAAAAAGTTTCCTCGGCTTTAACAGCAGAAATCCTACCTATAGCATGATATCTAACAAAAAACAGGCCTAAATGACAGACTAATAGTGCGTTCTCTCACAAACAGAGCTGACATTTATAATTATAATAACACCAGGACCACATCCATCCTACAACAATATTGAAAGCCAGTGTGATGGAATGATCACCCCCCCCCCCCCCGGCCTTCCACACAATCAGTTCTGCCCCATAGCAATAAGCTTCAAACAGCTCTGGGCTATTTTAGATCTAGGGCAGCACTATACACTTTGGGACAGCATCTCCCCTTTTCTCTGAGCTGACTTCCTCCTCCTCCTCTATTCTCCTTTCCTAAATCATCTCATCAGTCACACACCTCATGGGTCTGCATCCCTGGATTATGTGACAATATTGTGCTGGGCCACTGAAAATGGAAATGTTTTTCTAT
Source organism: Trachinotus anak (assembly GCF_046630095.1). Classification (NCBI taxonomy): domain Eukaryota; kingdom Metazoa; phylum Chordata; class Actinopteri; order Carangiformes; family Carangidae; genus Trachinotus; species Trachinotus anak. The sequence goes on from NW_027273865.1 coordinate 17,865,416, forward strand.
ACACCGAGCCCCCATACTGTGAAAGAAATACCCTTCAACATTATCCGTTTATGGAGATTTCTACCTGTGCTGTCATCCTTGGTTACAAACACACATTTACAGGCACTACATTATGGTAAGTTAAAGTTTCCTTAGGCTTTGCCACTGAGGTCAGAATGATGAAAGTCACTATTAAACATTTTGGACAGCAAAACTCTACCTTTTTGTAGGTCCTAATGAGAATATAAGACAGTATAAGAAGTAATCTGGCAATCTAAGATAAACTATTATTTCAGCCTTAGCACCTAGTACTTAGCCTGCAATATTTCTATATTTTGGTTGATACAACTTTGAATTAAACATATCATTTGATGGTGGTTGAAATGCAAAATTACCCACAATCCAAAATTACCCACAGTATAGTGTATAAAGTTAATAGCATTACCTTCACTTAGGTTAAAAGGAATAGAAACTGCAGTGAAAAGTTGTCCTAAACAAAAACAGGCTTTTTAAAGGTGTTAATTAGAGGCTTCTGTCTAAGTTTCTTAAAGGGGAGCATCAAGTAATGCGACTTTTAATGAGTTCTCACTGCAACTGGGGAATTGCAACACTGATAGTAGGACTGAACAATACTGGAAACAAGCCTGGAAGTCTACAGCCATGCTGGTTTCAAGTGAGATTCTGACAGTCATTACACACCAGACAAGGAAATAGTTGCAAAGATAAAAAATGGAGAGAAAAGCTTGCCTAGTGATATCTATAAATACCATGCTAACATTTACTCAGAAGAGCCATCATGCAGGGACTCTGGTGGAACACTAGTTAAAGTCCATCACTGCCAGCCAATTTTTAAGGGCCCTTGAAAACATGGGGTTAATATTCTACAACAGTCTGTGTGGAAAGTTAAATTCTATTCTTGTACTTAATTAGCTGAAATAATCTTTTCACTAGATCCATCCACTACAAATGTCAGTTCTTCGGCCATACATCAATTTAATTAGACACCCTGCCTGAGTAATTAACATGAAATGTGCAGGTTTATTGGTATGTCGATATTGACGTCATTCACTATTCGGATATCAGATGGACAGGGCCGATCCACTTACTGATCCAGATTCCAGTCCGCAGCTTGTGCTGGACCATGAACCTGCCACAGCGTAACAGTAGACACGTCACCGATTCAGATTCCATTCCACATCTTACCATGAACCTGTAGCAACTCCAATGTATAAATGAGTGGGCAAATAACATTAGGTGTTGGTTTGACTAAAATGTCGATTGAAGGCCTGCAAACCCAGAAAAGCAAGACAGCTACTTTTAATGTGTGTAAAGCCAGCATGCCAGGGGGTGGAAATACAGTTGCGTTGTACAATACAACCAATTTAAACAAGCACCTGCAGAGGTTTCACGTGAAAGAGTACCAGGACATCATGCTAGCCGAGGGACAAGACGACACCACCAGGCAGCAGACTCTCACTGATCCTTTCCAGAAATGCAATAAACTTCTGGCTGACAACCCAAAGGCTAAAGGGATTACAGAGAAGTTGCTCAACTTCATTACACTTGATGACCAACCACTATCTGTTGTGGAAAATGTCGGATTTCGCAGCCTGTAGTAGCACTTAGAGCCCAGGTGTAATCTGCCATCCAGAAAATACATTTCAGAGACGGCTATACCCGAACTATACAACCGAGTGTCGTCACAGTTAGCAGCACAGTTAGAAGATGTTAAACCCACGAGCTTCACAACTTATATTTGGACCTCGGATGTGAGCCCAATGTTTCTCATAAGTCTCACTGTACACTTGGTGAACTCAGAGACATATGCACAACAGAATGCTGTGCTTCAGATGAAAAAGTGCAGAGGTTCACACACCAGCAGTTCAATTGCAGCCTCCATTACAGATATGCTTAATGACTGGAAGATCCCACTGGCTAGGTTTAAATTTCAAATATTAAATTTGAATAAAAAAGTTACAGCTGTTGCTGCTACCTGAAGTCTAACAAATAAATTCCTCTGGAATGCCTTTAAATTCAATGCATTTGTGTATATTTTTTTGCTCTTCTAATAAGAAGTGCCGTGTGGTTTATTTTAGCCTGATGACGTAACCTTAAACACAATACCAACAAAAATAATAATATCATAGTAAAAAGAGCTTTTGTATCAGAATCTGTATCGGCTGTTGTGTATTGTAATTGGATCAGAACTGAATAAATGTGGACTGGCCGCATCTCTAGGTTTAACTGCAGTGTACGGACATGGCTGTGTAACAGTGTTAATGTGCCACCTAACAATATTGATTGGTTGATTGGCTTGACTTTTAACAATTAATTTGCTATGGATATTTGTAAACGGTCACTTTGTATAACTTATTTCTGGTACTTCTGTTATATTTCCACTGCCTTTGCCAAGTCATAAATAAGTAAATTACTTTCCTTTGCACATGCACCCGTGAACAATCTATGTTGGTCTCCTAAATGGTTACTATACATTTGTGCATTTGTTTTTGGGTGTGTGGTTGGGTCCTCTTTGTTTCGCACTAGCCCCAGTCGGCTGCGCAAAGCATAGAAAGTACAAGTTGAGGTTGATTTGTTTTGTTGTAAATATTCATGAACCAAGAAAGAAAATTCTGCAGTTGCATATATAACACTGTAGTGCATATCTGGTTGCATATCCATATACAAATGCCAACAATATGAAGAGGACTTGTTCTCTCCGAGTTTAGTGCAGCTGCAAGTGAATTAACCCATGATGACCACCTCCATGACAGTTGACTTATTAAAAGCAACACAACTACTAAAGATAAATCTGACTCTGTCATGTTCACACATGGTACAAGTGTATCCTCAACACTGTGTAATGACTAATAACAATGTAATAAGGCACTTGTGAGTCCCTAGCCTATTGCAGTAATGTTCAGTATGTCTGACTAGCTTACAGGTGCTCCAAATTACTCACTGCCATTGATAACTTACAAATTACAAATTTATGAAAGGAAATAATGAGCCATAGGACAAGGCCAAAACTGGTTAAGAGTTGGATTTTGAATTTTAATAGCCATTTACAAATTTTTAGAATTGCTTTGGAAATGATTATTATTAGTTACACATGTCATTAGTGTAGGACATAATATTGGTGAAAATTTGGGATAACAATTTAACGCCTAATTAAGCTTTTGCTTTAAAAAGAAATGTACTGAAAATGAGCTTCTGTAATTAGACAGTTCTAAAAGTGTAACGGGGGGAAAAATGCACATGTACAGACATATGCATGCATGAACACACATGCTCTCGCAATCTGTCTCTATCACACAAACACACACAGACACACACACACACACAATAAGAGAGCAGACAGCTTTATGACCTAGGTCTGGGCAGTTAAACCCATGATAAACAATCATTACCACTAGGCAATATTAACAGCAGACAGGCATTATTGTCCATAGTGGAGATGGGACGTGGCAAATACTGGAGAAAATATTTTCCTGTCTTTGTGCAAACCACCATAAATAATGAGAAAGGGGCTTTTAAGCATTACTGATGACTCTTCTGTTGCCTTAGTAGGTGTAATATAACACAAATTGTAACCAAATTTTGGGAAAATCTGAAAAACAAAAATGTGAATCAATAGATGTTTCCATTATGTGATTATTAGGACTTGGTTTAACAAGATAAATATCCGGTGGCATTAAACCGCTGCATTAGAAAACTGCAAAACAAGATGACATAATTTAAGGAGTGCAGTGAAAAGACAAAAAAGAACAAAAGGTTTCATTGTTTCATGTATTAATTTGAGAGCATTGATATCACCTCAGTAGGGTTGTGTCAGTGGATGGTGATCTCGGTGAGTGACAATCACAGCAATCACTGATAGCTTATGTCTTTGCAAATGCCAAGACAGTATATGGCTTGTTTTGTCATTTAATGTATTAACTTATTGTCATTATTTCTAATTAATATTAAAAACACACACACTTCCACCAGTTGATTGTCACTGAAGTGCTGCTTGTTTTGTGTAGGTGCTGCACTGTGAGTAAACACAGTGGAGGAGATAGATAGACAGAACACTTAGTTCGGTTTCTTAGCTGATGCTTTTCAAGGTTGTAAGAGAGAGAGAGAAATCATATCAAAATAATCTGGCGGGCCAGATATTATTGCTGGCAGCATGAGAAAAAAACCATTGATCATACCATTGATGATGGTATCACTAAAGAAACAAGAGCTTGCAGCACAGACACTTGTGTCCATGTGTACAATCACTCGATTGGGAAAGTGGTCCCAGGCTTTTGGGCCCCACTGCAGACAGTCGCAGACCTCCAAACATTACTGACAACTAAATGCATTACAACTTTGCCTTCAGGGATCAGTTCAACCTTTTAGCGTGGTCCTTTATTCCCTGTGACAGCTTTTGTCTCTCTGTGTATACATGCACACAGACATGCCTGCACACGTACACATAAACACTTGTATCAAAGATCAATCAACAAGCAAGATGTATCCAGACAACACCAATCGGGAATCTGTTTGGGCACATGTTAAAGAGTCAATCTTTCAGAGTGACGCTACAAAATGCTTGTAGGTAACCGGGGTAATACAGAGCAAACAAGAGCGCAATGCTACTTGAGAATCATTCCATTAGTTCATTTACTAAAAATTTAATTTAAAATCACTAAATTAATTAAATGTGATTTTACAGTCAATGTGTTCACATGCTCTTAAGTAACCAGGTTACTCAGAGAACTCAGGTTACATGGGAAATCTAGACATCTATATGCACTGTAATAACCTGGTTACTGTAAACCCATGTATACATGCAGCATATCAGTAACCGGATTTTTCCAGATTTGACAAATGCTCAGTGATGGTAATTTTTTCTCACGTACATGCGCACTAATTACTGAACTGATTAAAAACTCGGTTACTCAGCTGGCAAAGAAATCAGCCTTTTCCAAAAGAAATCTACCTGGGGAAATCAGGGTTTTTTGTGATGGCATACCTCAATTACTGAAACTATGTTTCTCCTTCACAAAACACTTATGTCAGTTTGCTGGAGAAAGCTGATTGTAACATGGTAACATGGTTACTTAAGTGCATGTAAACACAAAGATATTTCAACATTTGGCATAACAAAAAACAGAAGTAAATTTGAAATTGTGACCTTACTGTGCACATCTCACTGACCTAATTTTTAACAAGAGTCAATTCTAGACAAACTAAATAATAAATACAACATAGCAACTTAATCTCCTCCCTACAGAGTACTACTTTACAAGTATTATCAGTTGCAGTCCACATATGTATCATCATCAGATGAACATTTGTATGTTTTCATTAAAGGTGCAATCCATGACTTTCATCATGTTCCCACTACATCAACAACAAAGGAATATCTAGTGTTGTGTTTGTGAAGTCCTCTTGCTATTGGTATGCAGTGGAAAGGTCACAACCAGGTCATGTGAATGTGAGTATATTATTAATTGATCTGATGAAAATTTAACACAATTAGCACTGTGAACAGGTCAGGTGCAACATGACAGTACCGACGGTACTGTAGATGATGTAGGTACTTGAGATATGATTCTTCTGGGACTGACGAGAGCAGTATAATAACCCTACATGTGCTAGTTTGACATTAAACCTGAAGAGAAGAAGGTAGACAAAGTAAGCACTAACAACAACACATAGAATGGCAGTGGCAAGTGAGTACACAGGTCTGCTGCGAGTTTTGGAAAAAAGAAAAAAGTGTATAGAGATATTTTGTATTTGACAATCTAAAGCAAATTGTGCCCGACACCATTTCAAATGAAAGGACGAAACACCTTAAATTAAAGTTATGTCCACACGACTACATTTTCATTTTAAAATGTTTTAAAAACGACAACAATCTCTGTCCAGACGGCTGTTTTGGCTCTGTATCAGAAATGATCTCCGTCCATACTATCACACCTGAAAACGCATACAGACATAACCATTCACATACCCTGGGTATGTGCGAGCTGGTGTAAACAGGAAGCAGATAGTCTACTCTGCAGTTGATTAGTTATACAAAATACTATGAATGAGGAACAGCAAAGACAGATGTGGCATTAAAATGCAGAATGTAACTGCACAACAGCTGCTAGCAAAGACAAGGTGAGTAAAACTTTGAATTTTGTTATTCATGTTGCTTTCACCACTGGTAGTCCATGCTTATAAGACCAAATCTACATCATTACTTCCAAAGGTCTACATTTTTGCCTGTCCAGACTACAACGTAACCGCAGACTACAACGCAACCCTGGAGTTTTCACGCTAAAACGTGTCCAGCAGCACTTCCAAAATTATGGGGCTCAAAAACTCCAGAGTAGTGTGGACAGCAGATGAAAACGTAGCAAAAGTTATGCGTTTTAAAACAAAAATGTAGCATTTTAAGATCCTTAATGTGTAAATATATTAAGTAGATAAATGTAAGAACAGTCTTGAAGTGTCAAACTCACAAATCATTTTGCACAGTAAAGTTCAAATGTTCAATTCAATGGCGTGCCGTCAGGGCAAGCAAGACAAACAGTGCTTGCCCAGTTGAATCTAAAGCTAGACATTGATTAGAACGATACCGATATCTCTCCTTACATCTGAGCTCACAACAGCCTTTTCTCCCATAAAGGATCTGATGCCTGTTTGCATTCATCATGAAATTTACTGCCCTCTCGTGGCGGGAGCAGAGTATTGTCCCTGGAGGGGTGCTTGACTAGCGGATGTTGAACCTATAGTTTCTGTCATTTTTGTGAACGTTGCCGTGTCCCACTGACTGGAGCTTATCAAGCAGAGAGGACACCGGCATTTTCTTAGAGGTTTGCGCACTGAGGATAATCTATGGATCTTTAACAGGTGACTAGCGGATAACGATCTCTAAGCTAGCTATGACTCAACTTCTGCAATTCTGAGATCATTAATGTTACTGAACGCGTTATATGCATGCGCAGACGTTTGTGGAAACTAAACTTGCGCATTAGGCAGTAGCAACTAAAAGAGCAAATTACAGTGTGATTTTGTGCACAAGCAGCGCAAGTCCTTTCAGGAATAATTCAGTATGTAGGATGTGTGTGTAGTGGGTGTATATAGTGTGTATAGTGATGCTCGCAACCAAAGCAGAGTTAGCTAGTTAGTTAGAATTTAGCAGTGTAGTATATGCGCACAACTAGTCCATGCTGCAAGGATTGCTGTAGTGATGCTTTTAAAGCAACCTCAGGATTTTGACAGTAGCATGAGCACAAGGGCTAGTATGGCTGTAGGGCATACAATGATTTTCAGGGCCGTGTCCGCTGTGAAATTCCAACACTGGTACCATGACTATCTATTTGTGATGTTATTCACAATTTCTTGCAGATTCCTTTAAGACTAGCCATAAAAGCAAGTTAATTTGACAATTAATCAATTAGTTGATCAACAGAAAATGGACTTCAAACTATTCTGATAATCTATTCATCATTAACAACATGCAAAAAAAATGCAAATGCAAAACACTCACTGACTTCATCTTCGATAGAAGGATTTGCTGCTTATATGTTTGATTATTGTAAATTAAATATCTTTGGGTTTTAGACAAAAATGCACAATGTGCATGGTTCACCTTGGGCTCGAAGTTTTTTTTAACCATTCTGACATTTTATAGTTAAAACTAAAAATTGATTTAATAATAAAATTATATGGATAACTAGAGAATGGAAACAGCCTTCATTTTAGCAACGGTCTACAATAATAAACAGTTACCGCAGTATTGACCTTCAAATGTAGCAACCTCTTTGTTAATCACTGACTTTCCAGCTAGTCCAACTGCACAGATGTTTGCATCTGCTCGCCTCCACAAGAAACATGTTGGTCATCAAGTTGAGGTACTAACTGATGGACAACGTACAAGAGGGGAGGGGGAATCTGGAAGTTGTTGTCTGCACGCGTTTCGTTTACTGATCTGTGATGAGCAACTCATTAAGTGGTTCGAACCACAGGGGAATGAAGTGCTGGAAAGACAACAATCTGTTATAGAACCACTGAGTCTCGTAACATTAAGTGACTCCAGCTTTCAATAGCATGACAGCTTTATGGTCGCATTGTGCAGCCCACCATTCATACACATGAGTCTGTGCTCAACGCATGCCAAAACCCAAATGCCCACCCCCTTTCCTGTAGCATGGCAGACAAGGGTCACCTTAGACTGAGGATTAAACTAGCAAACACTTTGACAGATGTTTAGTTCAGTTCAGCATCACTTGATTTTTTTTTTTTTTTTTTAAATAACTAGTTCTTCTCTGCAAAATTATACATTCACTTGACATGCAACATAAATACTCTAATTTATGAGGGGATTTTTCTAGGTTGACCATTGTCCTTGCAATTAATATGCCTTCATCTGGGGGCAATTCTGCAAGATGCTTCTTGATTTCACAAAAGTCTGACAAAGACTGTGCACAGTCATTATATTTAAGACTGGGTGTTATTTCATTGGATAGAATCAATATGACTTTTGTTTTTCAGCCCTGTGAAGTGAGGGGTTCCTATTAGATGTAATAATGAACAAAATTAACTTATTTTGCATAACTTAAATTCAAAAATGAAAACACATCACATCAGTGAATGTGCACCCTATATGGAGCAGTGTGCTTCTTCCAGTCTCTGCGAAATATTTCAACTGTATACAGTTTACTTACACTATGTTGCTCTGCTGAGGGCCAAGAACAGTACTATCTCAAATCCCTTTAGACTGATAAGGCTTCTTGAATTAAATGGGATTTGTAGTCAATGACTAAAGCAGGTAATCCCCAACCCGAAAAAAAGAGATGATTGCAAAGAGGATTCATTTCATTGATAAGACTAGTTAAAGGAGAAAAGAAGAAAATATGCCTTTAGCATAGTGCGTAATCCTGTCTCTTTGGCACTATGTGAGGCTGCATTTAGCCCCCATATTATGACAGCTAAAAGCACGATACCACGTCAGACTGCTGCATCTCCTCTAATGCTGAAATAAGTTGACAGAAAATTACTCAAGATAAATTTTGATGACCAATTTGCTAACTAAACTCTGTTTTATTTCAATATTAATTGAATGTCTATTGTAACAGCTGTTGAGCAAAACACTTGAAAATATCGTGGGTTCGGGTCTGAGAACTTCAGGGGGGCATATTCACTATTTTCTAACATGCTACAGAGTGAAAGATTACTAGATCAATCATAGAATAATATACAGATTAATCAATGGTGAACTATTATTCACATGAGTTGCAGACCCAGTCTCCAAATCAATCACCCCAAGGTGAATCTCTGTGCATTTCCAATGTTTCCAATGGCAGTGGCTCGGTTCCTCATGTAACTGAAACTTAACCTTTAGAGAAACTATATGTCTGTTGTGAACCTAGGAATAAGTGATGGGCCTGTAGTTAACCACCCAAACACAATTTGCAAATATTTACATGTGCAGAATAGACGTTATCCCTCATGTTGGGCAAACCGTATTCATGGCATGAATCGAACACGAAGAAACTCGGTTAAAAACAAAATAGTTTCACTCCAAGTCAGTTGTTTTGTTCACAACAGCGGCTGTAGCCTGGAGGACTCAGTATAGTATGAAAGCATTTGTATTTACCATCACATCAGTGGTTAATATTTAGTTATGTCCACCAGAGTATGGCATGCACTGGCGGTGTACTGCATTCCACAGAAAGCCAGCAACGCCAAAACAGCCATGGTTGGACAAAAATGGTCACACTCAAACAAGCTTAAGACACCATTTTGAAAATCCACCGATTTCTGGATAACAACTCCGAGATGCCATCTTGCCAATTATAACCAGATTAGCTACCGCTAGTATGGCTGTTCAACAATTCCGAGGCAACCCGTGTAGGAATCCGTGTGGGTCACATAATACTAACGTTAGCTTAGCTCGCCTGCTAGCCTGAAAAGACAACCGCTAACCCGCCGTAGCATCCCCGCATCCCTCTACACACGATGCTCAAATTGCTAATTAGCGAGCTAGCTGGGGCAAGATTAGCAAATGAGACAAAAACACTCACAGGAGGTCAGAGGAGACTGCACCAACACAAAAGCAGCTATTTCTTAACGCCTGACCACAAACCACTAACGTTAAAAGCCTCATCGGCAGGGCAACTAGTATCAGTTTGATTCCGCTATTTAAGCTAGCCCCTTTAGCTTAGCCGGCTAGTTCCCCTCTGTAGCCACCACCACGGAGGACAATTGAAGGGATACGGAGGAGAAAAAAAGACGGAAAAAACGAACAACTAACAAGTCGACATATGGACATTCTTGTCCCCCATTGCAAAGAGCGAAGGAGACTCACCAATGACACTTGGTCGAACAAAAAAAAGGATTCCCCGTGTGTGTACGTGCTCTTTCCCGTGTGTCTGCTCTGCTCAGGTCGGTGCGGACTGGCTCTGCTACAGCAGCGTTTTGTCGGGCCAGTGGCGATGGGAAGACAGCTTTCACCCGGAGAGACGGCCACCGTGTGGGGGATGGGGATGCACTGCCGGGAGGGAGGGAGAGGGAGAGGGAGGGAGGGATGCAGGGATGCAAGGAGAGAGGAGGGGGCCCGACCAACCGAAACCGTGCAGTGTCGAGGCTTTAATGATAATAATAATAATAATAATAATAAAATAATAATAATAATAGTAATAATAATAATAATAATACTCAATGTCGAGTTGTAATCAGTTTAAAAACTGTAAATGAGTGAAGCAATGGCCTTTGTTTTTGTTTTCACTGATATTGCAGGACCTCCTCTCATTCACTCAAAAAGGACGCTCTGCTGGTCAGTGAGACTCCACTATCGTCTCTTATAGGTTAGTCTCCTATGGAAATAAAGGAAGATAGTCAAAATTATACGTTGTTAGTTCTTTGTTCTTTTTGTGTGTTTTTTTTTTTTTTTGCACTTGATCCAGACTCTTTGGTTTTTGTGTTGATGAGAGAGGAGTATTAGTGTGACGTTATGTCAGTATGCTGTTGCATGCACATTATTATCATCGTTATTACTTGGAGTAACACACGCTGTAGTAGTATTGGTGCATGTCTACAAAGGCCTGCTGTTATTCCTCTTCTTTTGTAATCAACATTTCCAGGCAGGAGAGTGTTATTTGGTCAGCAGCAGCACCGTGGTGGTGAAACGGTACTGCAGCATAAGTGGAAGCTGACTTTCACAGATTCAGTCAGTGTTTTTGCCTAATGCGTAAGCGCAGCCACAACCGCAAATCTTGCTTCACAGCAGGGCAGCGCCATCCAGCGGCGAGGAGATACATTGCACCACATTGCCTCAATTTTCTAAAATGTGCACTGCCCAGAAGAACCTCATGCCTGTAATATTCAAACTAGGAAAAAAAGATTTATTTGCACACACACACACACACACACACACACACACATCCAGGTGACATTACATCTATAATTGGATGTGTGTGTGTGTGTGTGTGTTTTTGTGTGTGTGTGTGTGCATATATACACAAACACAAAGTGAACATTACTCATGAAGGAGGATTGACTGACGGACTGTTGTATTAGTCTGCATTAACTTTAGTTACATGCTCTTAAACTGCCAGCAGAGTGTATATGATGAATCTAGTTTATTTTATTTCATTTTATTTTCAATGTAATGAAATGTAATTGTTATATTTTATATGTATTAGCCTGTCTCTTATTTTTTCAATTAATTATCAAGTGCTGTGTCACGATTGCTGCATTTGGGGTCAAAATAAATAAATAACACAATGGCGATCTGCAGAAGAAATGCAAACATAAACAGTTTCAGCCAGCAAACCCAGAGGCTTTAGTCGTAAACAATTTATTAACTATCAGCCTGTTGCAGCCTAAAGTATTTGTGAACCCTCATTAGTACATACTTGCCACCGAAAACAGTTGTGCATGTGTCACTACTAGCTACTAGACCGTTCACATGATTGGCCACAGCCACCGAGTTTTGAGGCTTAAGCCGACCAGTAAGAGAAAACTACAGTTCCCAGTTGTCGTTGCGCCTACCTCTACCGCAAACAAAGAACTGCATACACGCATATCACTCGAGGGGGTTTATAAACGAGAAAAATATCGCATTATTATTAACAAAACAGCGTTCGTTTAGCAAAGATGATGTTAGCGACAAGTGTCACCGCAAAAAACGAAAAGCTGTCAGAATCCTCGCGTTATTTCAGGCTTCCGGAAGTTGGGATGGCATGAGAAAGAGAGCTGTCCGAGGTGCTGACACTGTAGTAGTGCTTGTCCTGCCTCAGACCACATATACCGGTAAGCTGAATTTTCACCTGCATTCCTAAATTTGTATATGGTTGACTTTTAACGGCGATATGTCATCTAAGATTGTGTGCTATATCTTTTTATTTAGATACGAGTAATTGCTGAAGGTGCTAGAGACAAACCAAGCTCTTTTCTCAAACTGTTCTCACTAATATGCTTGTACTGTGGAGTGGGACTGTGTCACAGATATGCTGAAGTGAACTAGATTTTTTAAATGCATTTTATGCTACTCACCACTCTCTCACAGACACACACAAATTCACAGGAACTGGCTCAGACTCAATACATTCTTTGAAAATGCATGATCTTTAAATTCATTATTGGATTTTATTACATATTTTTTATATTATCAGAATTTGGGAAAATGGATGAAAATCAAGAGTCATCCTCTTGTACCACCAACGCCCACAACTCCAGCAACAGCCCTCCCAGTAGTGAACCTGGCAGCGCTCCACAATGCAACGGGGTCCCAGAGCACCGGACCCTGCTGCGGGTGTCTGAGTCCCACGGACTGCAGCTCCTGGGCGTGCTCAGATCCTTGAGAGAGCGAGGCTTGCTGTTTGACTTCACCATTAAGGTCCAGGAAAGCAGTTTTCCCTGTCATCGCTGTGTTCTTGCAGCATGCAGTGATTTCTTCAGGTATCTATCTATCTATCTATCTATCTATCTATCTATCTATCTATCTATCTATCTATCTATCTATCTATCTACATCAGTATCATATGTCACTGCTCTGTGTTTAGGGCTATGCTCGAGGTGGACATGCGAGAGCGTGGTGATGGTTCAGTGACTCTGGGTAACCTGTGTCCGGTGGCAGTGAGTTCTTTCCTGGACTTTGCCTACTCTGGAGAGGCACTCATCACCGATAGCAATGTCGACATGCTGTTCCAGCTTGCCTCCTTTCTGCAGGTAGAAATACAACCATTAGCACCCACTAAACATCTTTGCATTCTTTCCATTTTCCTTCTCTTAAATATGCATCATGTCTGCAAGAGAAAATGCCAATTGGTTTGTGAATTGGTTTTAGCCTCACGTAATAGGCGGGGCACTGCAGTTGCTGAGTAAATGGTTTACCCCCCCCCCCACCCTAGCCTGGCACACATCTCCCATTATGTCATCAGTTGAAATATTGATAATTTAACTGAAAATATAAATATATCTTTCATTTTAGTCGTTATTTTCATGTATATTTTCATTCTTGTTGTTTCTTCAGGTATCAGTCCTGTCTAAAGCTTGCAGCGACTTCCTGATAGGAACTATGGATCTTTGTAACTGTCTGTCCCTCTTGTCCCTTGCTGAGGGCTACGGCTCTGCCTCCCTCCTCAAAAGTGCCAATGAGTTTGTGGTTCAGAACTTCTCTGAACTCTCCAAAACCCAGGATTTCCTCGATATGCAGGTGCTGCTTAAGAACTGCTGATTATATATGCAGAGTATGCCTTCTGTAAGCCTAAGCAATGACTTTAACTAATTTTTGTTCATTCTCAGTAATTAACATTGCAGCTCGAAATCATATTCCATAGATAGTAAACTAACTTATTATCCAATTCCTGGTACAATATATGATGTATAAACGTTAAAGAAGAAAGCTAAGAAAAAAGACATAGCACCAACCTTTGTCAATATGTTTCAGATGTCCTGGCCTCTCCTAAATCACCCACATGCTGAAAAAAGGTTATGATTGACATATAAGATATGTAATATTTTATTTGATAAAAGGTTTTAAAATGAATGACTTCCTCAAGTTCAATTTTATATTTTATACCAAAGTCTGGCTTAACCTTCAGAAAAGTTGATTTTGAATAAACAGCACTATGTGCTGAACTCATCTATTGTCTAGACACAAGACCATACATTGTTCCTGTATTACATTAATAAAATCTGGCCCTGATGGTCTGGAGTGTTACCATTCTCCCAGAAGGTTTCGCTGTGTAAAATTAGGAATAATTGTGTAAAAAGTGATTTGATAAGTGACATTATTATCATCCTGCTCACATCAAAAAGTGTGATGAAATGGTTAAAATGACTCAATGAGTATTTCAATTGTTTCTTATAGGTAAATGTGTTGGAGGCATGCCTAAGGTCAGATGTTTTAAACATACCCAGTGAGGAGGCAGTGGTTAAGGCACTTCTTAGATGGACACGGCACGATCTCCCAGGAAGACAGAAGTTGTTGCCAGGATTGTTATCCCTAACCAGACTGCACCATCTACCTGCATCTGCATTAAAGGTATAAACACTCTGCGTCTTGTGATTGTCTCTTTCCATGTAATACTTACCCTTTACCTTCTCTCTCAGACTCTGCATGATTCAGACCCTCTGATCTGCAACGATGAGTCCTGTCTTGTCCTTCTGTCGGAGGCCCAGAGCAGACAGACTCAGTACAATGGCCTCCTCACTGATGCCAGATCAGCAACTGCGCAGAGTTACATCTACATCCACAAGACGGAGGAGAACGGAGAGATCCGCCACACCTTCTGCTACTGCCTGGAAACAGACCAGTGGAAAGAGCTGGAAACAGGGCATGGTGAGGGGACAACCACACTGCCAGACCCACCGGGATCATACCTGACCAGCTATGCTGAGAAGGTACAGTTTGGGTTTCTGACCCTTTAAAATTAAGCAATGTGAAGCTCAGTGCCTAATAATAAAGGTGATATACTCAAACAAATGACACATAACATTGGTTATGTGACCCAAGATTGGTTTGCAATGATTAGAACCTCTTAAGGGAGTGGCAGGTGGAACCTGTCTGTCTTGTTCAAAATGTTGAAAAAAAAAAAAAAATATCCATGGGATGTTCTTATTTTTTCACATGACTGTATTTTCCCCAAATCAGGAAATCAACACACAGTACTGAGTAAAATCAAGGGATTTAAAGTGTTTTGGAACAAAACACTGTAAAAACTGTTAAAACCACATATGAGTGATATGTTTGCATCATGCTCTCAATAAAAGTCTGAGAATTTCACCTCCTTATCCTCTTTCCACTGGATAAAAGATGTTTATAACAGGTGGCTGTCGTGGAAACTGTTGCCGGGCAGTACGTCTCCATGTGGCAGAACCGTTTCACGATGCCACCGACGAAGTTTGGTGCTTCTGTCCTGTGACCCTAACCTGCACACCTGCACCGGTCATGTTGAAGCCCCGCACTATGCATACAGCTGTGACCTGTCTGGACCGAGTGTATGTCATTGGGGGACGGACCAAAGGATCCAGAGGGGGGGCTCCCAGTCTGCTGGAGGTAACAGTGTGTCCTTTATATATGATCGAGACCAAATTGTTGTTTGAAATTTGGAGGACAAAATCTGTTCTCTTCTATCCTAATCTAGGTGGAATATTATAACCCACTGAACCAGACCTGGTACTCAGTCAGCCAGTTGCCCACTGCCATCTTCTACCCTGAGGCCAGTGCTTGTGATAGTGTTATCTATATTCTTGGATCAGAGGTGGAAATCACAGACTCATTCAACCCCTCATTGGACTGCTTCTTCTGCTATGACGCCCAACAGGACCAGTGGAGCCGTCTGGTGGCAGAGTTTGGCCAGTTCTTCCATGCGACACTGGTCAAGGCGGTGTCAATTCATAGCACACTGCATCTCTGTGACCTGTCCACTTATAAGGTGGGCCATCAGAAGGGCACTGATAAATGAATGAGTTGATCAGTCATTGCATTACAGTGTGAAAGCATTAAAAAGGATCATGTAGTTAAAGTGCCCCTTGCACAGGAACATTTAGAAGTGTCTCTTTTTTCCCGTCCAGGTCTACAGTTTTTGTCCGGAAACCTGTGTGTGGAAGGGTGAAGGGTCATTTGAGTGTGCAGGGTTCAACGCTGGAGCGGTTGGTATGAGAGACAGAATCTACATCCTGGGTGGAGATTATTCCCCTGATGAGATCACCGATGAAGTTCAGGTAGGAAAGAAAATTCAAATTTTTTTATCCACAGAAACTGGCAGATTTTCTAATGGCCAAGTAGTTCTTTGCTATTGTGATCGATATGAAAATGATTCTATTGAAAAAGAGTGAAAAAAAAGTCATACAGCATACAGCATTTGAAATTAAAACTGACACAGGATATTAATCCATTCCACCATAGCACAACAGTGTGTGATTTAAGGTTTAATGATATGAGGAAAGTATCGATGAGAATGGATGGGCGTGAGAAATTGAATAGGATATTAGTCTGGTCTGGGAGAAATGTAATGAGATCAGGAATGAGGAGACTAAGCACTGGGGACCCATTCCAGGCACTGTGTCACCCAAGCCTATTAAAAGCCTAGGACAGTACTTGGAGAAAGGTGAGATGGAAAAGGTACACCCAGAACTGAGTAAGATGTGGGATAAAAGGATGAGATGATGAATTTGTGTGAATATAGACTGGCAAAGCCAGTGATGAGGCAGAAATGAGACAAAGAGGAAAACATGGCTTAACCAAGTACGAGTAGGCTTGGTTGGTGTTTGGATGTGGTTGAGATGTGGCGCTGCTCCCAACGCTAGGTTACTGTAGTTAGGTTTATTTACAACCAAAGGTGTGTAATTAATTCTTTTCCCTTTTATTCAGTGTTTGTACAATCGTTGTGTTTTCTTATTACCTGTGTAGGTGTACTACAGTGGGAGGAGTCGATGGGAGGAAGTGGCGCCCATGCCCAGAGCGCTCACTGAGTTCCACTGCCAACTCATCAGCTTCAACAGATACAGAGACCCGTGGGGTGACACAGCATGATGCACAGCAGACACATGACCGTGCAAAACCACTCACCAAACAAGCGAGTGGATGTACACGTGTGTTACATGACGTAAGCAGTTACCCACGATGAGTCTCCCTTGCCTTTCAAACCTGTACGCATGATGGACAGCTAACACCTCAAGAAAGAATGACAATCAAGAGTTTGTCTTCATCTAACGCCACATCTCCTCATACAGATCATCATAACACAAGAGCACCTGAGCCGAATTAGTAATTTATTTTTTTATTTAAAGATTTCATCCTTAAAATTGTATGTGTGACTCACCTGCTGTCATAGGCTATTTGTTGTGTCAATCTAAATATGGTCCCTCCCATGGAGGAACCCTATTGAGCAGAAGACTATTTTAGAAATCCTATTTTACTACATGAATATTTTTTGTCTGATAAATATGTTTCAAATGGAGAATCCACTCAAAGAAGAACTCATGGTATCTGTAAATTTATCAGCTCTCTTACAGATAGAAGACAGAAAAGAAAACTTTATTATGTAACAGTTTTGGTGCTCCATTTAAAGAACCTTCACAAAGAATTCAGCCTCCTTGAATTTGTCCAAATTTGCTGATTTTACAGCCTGAATGGATTAGATTATTTTTTTCTTGCAACAGTACACAAAATATGTTATCAGCCACGAGGGTCTCTATAGGCACTTTGCCATATAAAAAAAAACAAAAACTGATGAGATGTATGTATAAGTGACTATTTGAAAGTTCTTTAACTAAATGTGCTTTATTTGATTTTATTTGATAGCAAAAATTAGAAAATACACTTTATTTTGTAATAATTTCGGAAAGTGGCCCCACTTCTGGGCTTTTCCATATTTTTTTCTGACTGTCCTCTCTCAATTCTTTTTTTTCCTAGCTGATAGAGAGCTGCTTGTGTATATTACACAATTTACAACTCAGCTAAAATAGTTTCATGGCAATACTGTGTAAATTATCTGGATGGATTTTCACTTGCCTTTGTTCTGTTTCAGACTGTCATGTATACATGCATGCCCTGTTTTCCTCACATGATATACTACATATGGCAATTCTACATCTGACCAATAGATAGATCACCTGATCTTCTTCAGTAAATGCTTGTTTAATGCAAATGTGCAGCTTTATCTGTACCTGCCTATCAAAGAGAAACACTCTGTAGCTTCAAAGCATGTAATAACTTAAAATTTCAGGAACTGAAAGCAGAAAAATATGGGCTTCACAGTGTAAATCATGAATGCATAATAGGTTTGTGTTGTGGAAAAGAAAAAGAATCCAACAAATGAAAGACTGCTTTATGGCAAGAAGGGAGCATAAACATAATGCTTCATTATTTGTGTCGATGTCTCAATACATTTTCTGCATTTTCATCATACATTCATCACTCTAGTAGAAACAGAAAAATAGACACAATGACATTCTTCAATGTATGGAAGGTCACATAACTGACACAGTGACATGGGCTACTGTATATACTACTATTTATAGTAACATTGAATTGTTTTCTAGCAGTCACTTTCAAGGTTTTCACAGTGAAAAACTAGACAGTCAAATCAGTTCAGTTATTTTTATTCACCTTCTATCTGTACTCTGATTTAACCTTTTGGCTCTTGCCAGAATTTCAAGGCCACATTCAGACAACATCTCAGAATACAATTACTGATCCAAGACTAGTTTGTCTTTGACATTCTGCCCTGGCTTTAGTGATCACATGGTTTTTGACCTCTTATGAATACTTGAGCTCTGGATCAGACCAGTGAGCGTAGTCTAAAAGAATGAAAAGATGTAAACACTGTGTCTGCACCAAGTCCTACGGTGACCATGCTGGCTTCCCTCCACACCTATATCTCCATCCCCTCTGCCTCCCATTGATCTCCTCACTTCATACACCATGGTTTAGTCCTGGTAAGCTTTCACCAGCAGCCACATCAGCAGCACAGTGATTAAGACGATCATGAAGTTAAGGAACAGCTCCTGTGTTGAGCGGTCCATGGTCGTGTCACGGGTTGAGAGGATAGGTGAGAGTGGCGAGGAGCAGTGAGACCTGCTGCCAAGAAGAGGGGGAGGGAGGAAAGAAGGAGATTTGTGGAAGGTTGTGGAAAGGGTGTGGCTCCTTTTTGGACACTAATCCACGGCCTGAGAGGGGGCAGAATAACACAATATTTTAGTTTGGGGGTGTTGATAGAAATGTGGGAATGAGCAAAGCCTACAAGTAGGTATTTGAATATATGGGTGTGTGTAAGTGTCCTGTGTCTGTATGCTGCCTCTGTTATCATAGATTAGAGGGATCAGTCACTTCTCAGTTGGGTTACTTCTGTTCACAGTTACCATCATTTAGCAGGGAGCGGGGCCAATATATCCCCTTACACACACACACACACACACCAATAATAATGATAATACACTGATGTAAATACAATCAGGATAGAAATTACTGTTGGAACAAGTAGCTGATTTACTTAAGCATCCTATTTTTGCACCTTACCTGATTTGACATACAGTACATTGAGCAAGCCCTTTTACACACACTGTTTTTTTTTTTCATTTGTTAGTTGTCAGTTGCAGAATTTTGTATTGGATTCGTAGCCTTCCTCATTATCAAAGCAATGACACCATTATTCTGACAACCTAAACCAGATCCTGTCAGTGAGCTGTTACCTTTCCTCGTTTGGCTGTGATCTCAGGATGAACTGGAGGAGGAGAAAGCAAAAGTATTGTTCTGCTCCTTTCTTTCTCTTGATCTCTGATACAGCAGCCTTGTCTTCTCACTGGAAACTTCTCTGTTGTGGCACCTCTGCTCTGAAGCATCCAGTAGCAGCTGATCTCTCTGTTGTCCAGCTTTCTCTGGTCGCCAGGGGCAGGGCCCACTCCTAAAGTAGCCATCCTCAGTGGACCGCCCATGGTTCACATAGACACAGACTGATGTCACACGCCAACTAAATGACCAATAGAGTGTGTTATTTTCCACAATCTCGTCCACTGGAGTGTTTCCCATCCAAAACCATACAGAGTCTTTCTCTCTCTCTCTCTCACAGACAAACACACACACACAAACACACACGCACACACAAAAAAGAGGAGGGACTCAGGGTTATTTATAAAACATTATTGCAGATACTAGATGGACTACAATTACAAACACAATATTTACATCATCTGATGGTTATAGGGAACTGTAACGGTATCAATCAGTATCTGTGGAGCAAAAATGCACAAAGAAAAATAACAGAGCCACCTCTCCAAAAAAAAAAAAAAAAAGTTGGCATGTAGGATTTAAACCTGCTGATGCCTCAATTTATCATGCTGTCTGCCCTGTCAGGTCATGCCTTATATGCAAGCAGAGGGACTTGTAGGGTCCTAAGTAAAGTATGATGACATATACAAAACAGTACTTTATGCCACTGCACTACACTTACTTTGAATGTTTTCCTGGCTGTTGGGTGGCATCTGCCTGGATAAATAGGTCACAGAGGAGTTAGAGAGTCAACTGATGGTTGAACAGACACAGGCAGCCAGGCTGGAGTGCAGACAGGCTGATGGGCAAAGGGACAAATATATTGTACAGTACAAGCACCATCAGGGAAGTGTAGTTTTTATATAGCTCTAATGTTGGAAATCATCTAAGTATGTTTCCTGGTCAAAGATTGTATTCAGCTTGTATCAATCCATCTCCATCTGCAGACATATGTTCAATAAAGTTCAACATTTTGCAAAATATCCATGTCGGCTTTCTTGCTAGGAATGAGATACCACTCTCTTGTCTGTATGCTAAACATAAGCAGCCACCAGACATTTAGCTTAGCCTTGCATAAAGACTGGAAACACCTAGCCTGGCCCTGAGCAAAATTCACCTACCAGCACCTTCCTTTTTATGATATGTGCAAAAACCAAAGTGTATTAATGAAGAGCTGTAGTTTAGCAAGGTATGTGCTGAACTATTGCTATCCAAGCAGGGTGTTGTGATGGGTGGAGTCTTGCTGCTACCACCATTTGCCAGAAAATCTCTGAACTCCCAGAAGTCACTTCTCTCAGTCAAGAAATTGTCCTTCGCATAGCACACCTGTAAAACCATAACTTTTTACACTTTTTTGCATAAATTAACAACACAAAAACATTTTAATTAGTTAGCTTTCGAGATGCTGGTAGGCAGTTCTTTTGTCAATTACCTTTCCCGTCAGACAGAGCCTGGCTAGCTGTTTCCACTCTTTATGCAAGGCTAAGCTAACCAGCTGCTTGCTGTAGCTTCATATTTAGCAGACATTAAAGTCAAAGGCTGCTGATTTTCTCTTCTAACTCTCAGCAAAAAAAGCAAATAATAATATTTCATGAGAAACACTACTCATTTTCATATGTAATAATACTAATGCGGTGAATTTGGAGGGTTGTGTACACCCATCGTATCTTTACCTTTGTTTTTCTCTATGTTCTGCTGGTGCTAAGAAAAGGGTTCTGACAGTGACCCTCTCAGCTCATCTCTCACTTGACAGCTGCTTAGAGCAGTGTTATCTCTGAACCAGTGTTAAACCCCCTTGACACACACCTTCTCTCATAAAGACAGAAGGGTCACTGCAGGACTGTGTATGAGCACAATTCCCTTGAACCTTTCCATCACTGGATTCCAAGGTCATTCCCAGAGGATTTAACAGTTCAAAAAGGCTGCCATTTTATCACCCTGCTGCTCTGCCAGTGTCGGACCAAAAGCTATTTCATCCAGGGATTCCCATTGTCACAGAGATCCAGTGCTGGGGTGATTGAATAAAGTAGGGCGAGGTGTGCAGGCATCTCTGTCCGGGGTGGACCAAGGCCCACTCAGACAGCTGTGTGTGTGTGTGTGTGTGTGTGTGTGTGTATTCAGGATAGAAAAGTTTTGGCAAGGTTACCCGCTAAATCAGTGGAGAGACAGAGGGGTGTCAACAAGGCCTCAGAGACACCATTCCTCACATTCTGTGTGTGTGTGTGTGTGTGTGTGTGTTTGCATGTGCATATGCATGTGCATGTGTGTACGCATATATGTGTGCATTGTTTATTACCCAGTACGAGCAGTTGGTGAGAAAAAAACAAAAAATGATCATCAATAATATTTCTCTACAAAACTTTGCAACCATCTGTTGACAGCATACAATGGCTTCATCTTATGTTTTTGATGCACATTGTACTATAAAAACATAGAAATAATCCAATTAATTAGTCAATGCTGAATAAAAGTTATTTAAATGGGCAGTGACACTTATGTCTGTACATTAGGCTTGAGTCAGGAGGTAGCTTAGCTTACGGTAGAGACAAGAAAGACAAGAAGTATTATAATAATATTGTTTGTTTAACCTGTACAAAAACCATAATGTAAAAAGTGACAAGTTGAGGTTTTTTTCCCAACTCTTCATGCTAAGCCAACTGACTATTACAGTGTAACTTCACAACCCAAATTTCAAAGGTACACAGGTTCTTCCCTCTGAAAGGCAATCAGAATAGTGCAACCCTGTTTCCAAAAAAGTTTGGACACTGTAAAATTTAAATAAAAACAGAATGCAATGATGTGCAAATCATGTAAACCCATATTTAATTGAAACTGGAACAACATATCATATGTTGAAATGCTGAAATTGTATTGTTTTATGGAAAATATATGCTCAATTTGAATTTGATGCAGGGGTTTTAAAAAATTATATTTACTGAAGAAAATGTCCTCCTCCTGCAATAAACAACAATTGCTTTAGCCTGCACATTAGTCTACAAATAGCTGGCACTGAAAATTTATTTAGCCCCCAGCTTTGCTCATTTAAAGTGACAAGATCCTTTCCACTAGCAGCAGTGATTGGATAAGAGGAATTCATCTCAGCTGACTGAGAGATGATACACACACCACCGAACACAATACGCAGCTCTGTTAATATTTAAAACCTCAGATGTGTTGCCAAAGACTTCTAATAGTTACTTCTATCTCTGTTTTAATAGCTGCCTATTAGTCAATGAATGAACTGATCTTTTATTTTCTTCAGTGCCGCAGTGTGATGCAGACTTCTCTTGTTGATAGCTGTGTAATGGTAGACAAAAAATTGGCAGTTTTTATTTTTCCACCACAAAAACATAAAAAATACCCTTGTTGCATATCAGTTATATTTCATTTTGAATGAAATTGGCCCTAGAAAAGATCACGTAGCAAAAATATTGAATACATTTCAGTCTCTGGAAAGAGGCCATGAAAGAACAGTAAACTGAGAATTGGTGCATACCTCTTTAGAACTGCAAGACGATTTCAGAAATACATTTGTGCCTATATTATTGATTTCACCATTTCATTCCACCTTTCTCTTGCTTCATCATCTCCATTGAAAAAAACACAGGCACACTGGCTGTGTCATCACCTCACCTTTTCATGACTCTCATCTTTCTCCAAGAACAGAGGGATATGTGTTTGCACAGATTCCCCAGAGAGCAGTACAGAGCCACTATTTAAAAAGAGCCACTATTTAAAAAGCAAGGCCTGGTTCTTTATTCGTCTATCTCTGTCCTGCAGTCTACAGCAATTACAATACAAAGATGCCAGCAACAGGAGTTTGGCCTCTGGCTACTGGCCCTGCATTTCAAAGGGTGATGGCATGCGTCAGGGTACACAAGTGGTTCACTTAAGTTCTCACCATTACACTGAGCTTGGCTGATGTGTGAGGTGAAGCTGTCCTTGGGCACTGGCAAGGGAAATATCTTCCTAATCTCCTCTTCATAGCCTTGAAGTGAGTTTTCCACTTGGTACAACATTGATTCAGTCATTTGCATTCATCCTTCATGGGTTCACGAATGGAAACTTTGAATTCCATCTATCCATCCATCCATCTATTATATATAATGCTTATCCATACAGGACCACAAAGGGGCTGGAGCAAATTCCAGCTGACATTGGGCGAGAGCGGGGCATACCCTGGACAGGACGCCAGTCTATCACAGGGATGACATATAGAGACAAACAACCATTCACACTCACATTCACACCTACGGGCAATTTAGAATCTCCAATTAACCTAATGTGCATGTCTTTGGACTGTGGGAGGAAGTCGGAATACCTGGAGGGAACCCACACAGACGTGGGGTGAACCCCACACAGAAAGGCCCCAGGCCCGGGGTTCCTTCTTGCTGTGAGGCGACAGCGCTTACCACTGCCCAACTTTGAATTAGATTGTTAAAATTATGCTTATAATATGAAGCTGAAAGTTTGTGTTTCACTCTAGAAACAGCGCTTGAGTAACAAATCTCACAACAAGGTCCAGCTGTTGATCACGTCACATGATCTCAATTAGCAGATGGATCACTCATCATCCACTAGATCGACTTTGTGATAGCATAGTTTGTTCATCTACTGTTTTCATGGTCAAAAATGAACTTTGAATCTGGTCTTTTCAGACAATGTGGATGTGGACATGTTTAGAGTGCACAGAAAAAAAAATGAAATAAACTGCTCCTTGTGCTGAGGAAAATTGTGGGATATCAGTCACTAGTTTACAATGATAGAAAATACAAGAATATATGAGTATTACTGATTGTTACCTATTGGATCGTCCCATTTTGGGCCTGAGTGGCATTTTGGTGTGTCATCCAAAGAGTGATGATTTAATTAGACTGTATTAAAAAACAAGATGGAGCAGAGTGTTGTTTTCATGTCGGAGAGGGCAGCCATGTGCTCTCCCGCCTGACCAGCTGTTGTTTTTAGACTAAACTGAGCGTGCTGTTAAGATGAGGAAGGGTTCCCACTGGCCAGCAGCTCAGCCTGGCGCTATGATTACTGAGATGGCTGAGGACAGGTGGGGGCTTCATTACACAACTCACACATGTATAAATGCACGCACACATAGGCACACACTGATCCACACGCACAAATGCTTCATTCTCACAAACATATACAAAGACGTGCACATGCATGCTGGAATAAACTTTCACACCCAGAGGGGCTGTAGTCTGGTTCTAGAGGAATTCATACACAAGATCTCCGCTAATTGGCTCCTTTGAGGGAGGGAGCAGACAGAGAGCAGCGACCGGGGCAGATACTGCACCAAGAACAACACAATACACAGAATTCATCATAGGGTGCTTTGTTTTGTGTTTTGTTGAGCAGGACATATAAGTAAGCCAATTGTGATAATACTTTTTCATGCTTAGGTAATACAAGATTATCCTCAGTTGCCAAGATTTTAGTTGAGTCTGATGAATGAAATGGATGAAAATGGAATGACGAATAGTTTCGACAATATAGACTTACATTTTATGCCTCAGCGTCAAGTTAGCGGGGCCTATAGAATAATCCATGGAGCATTTTTGTCTGTCTGTTGTTGGGAGATTAGGGAGGCATGCAGCATGGATCTGCCATCAGGGTTTAGGTCCTATATAATGGAGCCACAGGGCTAAACACCAGTCGTCAGTAAGGCTTGGATATGAGAACAGAAGAGGGAAGCACTTAGACAAAAAAAGCAAGAGGGATACTATGGATACACACCACAAAGGAACAATATGTCCCAGCTGGAATATTATACAGTAGGATATAACTAGCTGGATTACCCATGTCACCAGAGACACACTGCTGAGTGACAAAGATTTATTTCCCTGTATTAGTGGTCTGCAAACACATTATAGGGGAACCACTCGACCAGGTGGAAAAAGTGGAATGGAAGAAGAGTTGAACAGCCTTCTTCACACTGGATGTTTTACACTGCCAAACGCAATAACTGCTGCATTGCGCTGGACTAATTGTTGGAACACATCCATTGTTATTGTTATGAGTTCCACCTGTGCTTTTCCCTCTATGATCGGTCAAAATATCAACTCTGGGAAAGGTCAGTGAATCCTCTTTATTTGCGGATGATGAAGAAACATCAGCAAGACTATCTGTATTCACATTAGGATTTAGTCAGAAAAGCAAAAATGACTGGTAAAGTGCAAGATGGACAGATTGATAATCATCTCCCATGGATTCACTGACAAAGGACAATGAACTATTTTCAGAAAAAAACCAAAGTTATTAGAATTATTATATTAATAATATATATCATTATTATATCAAAGCATTCCTTAATCATACACATTTTATATAGTGAGTGAGTGTAATCAGAATGCTGTTAAACCTAAAGGAGGCACGGTGGGAACCTTCTGTCATTCAGGTTTGTTGCACCCGGACAAAATAAAAAGACGAACTATGGATCCTAGTGTGGAAAACAACGTGAAGGCCGTTAGAAGGAGTAAAGAGGAGAAGAAAGTTCTCCGAAAACAAATAAAAGCCAGTCACATTTTACTGAAACATGAAGGTATCAGCACGGCACCGGAGCCGACCAAGGTAAAAAAAAAAAGAAAACCAGACATGTTTGTAAACAGGAAGTTTATCAGCTGTCAGGCAGGGAAGAGAGGCTGCTACATGTACCCTCCTCTACTTCTGAAAACATGTACCGCTTTAGACGCAGTTAAATGATTCAAAGTTTTTTATCAGCGCATGTGAATTTAATGCGAGTTAAATACAACAGGCTTGATGCCGCACCTGCCTCATTTCCAGGCATTGTTTAGATATTAGCTTGTATCTGCGGTAAAAGAAAAACAATATCAGTTAAGGCTTTGCAGCCAACTTGAGGTTCTTTTTTCCAACCTGCAGTTTTGTAACAATGGTGTCGTCTAGAAAGAGTCTGTGTCAGGTTTAAGAGCACAAGGAATTAACTTTCGTGCGTTGTATTAATGGACAAATGGCATGTCTTGGACTGTATGGAGTCAGTATAATCAAGTAATTACGACCTAGTTGCAAGTTAATGTTAAGTCTCTTCATCTTTGAAAAATAAAGTTGAAAAATAATGAATATGCTAATAACTAACTAATAATGAAATGACAGTTCCTCCGGATCAGGGCATGACATCACAAGAAAAACATAAAACAGAGGCTAAAACTAATGATTACTGTCATTGTCGATCGGTTACTTTATTGATTAATCGATTAACCCTTCTGTCAAAAACATAATAAAAGACAGCAAAGATGCCTGTTAAGGTAACATTTTCGCACCTTGTTTTGTTTGACTGACAGTCCAGAACCCCAAACTATTCAGTTCACTGTTCTAACAAAGAAAAGCATAAAATCCTTACATCCAAAAGCAATACCTCTGTCTCTTCTGCAGTGTTTGGTGGTGGCTAACGGCGGCTTGGGAAACGGTGTTAGTCGGGAGGAGCTTTCCGCAGTGCTGAAAGACGCCGGGGAGCTGGAGACCGTGTTAATGCCCCCACACAAGCCTTATGCTTTCGTCACATACAGGTACGGTTGGTGATGGACAGCATTTAATCACACCAAGAACTTATTTTATACTTTAAGTACCTTTTTGTTCATTGTCTCTTGGAAAATAATAGTTGCATTGTTTTTATTGTCATTCTGTTTCCAGATCTGAGGAGAGTGCTCGGAGAGCCCTCGTCCACCTTAATGGACAAAAACTGCATTGTGGAGAGAACAATGTCACACTCTACCTCAGTTACGTTAACTCAGGTGCTTACCTTAGACACTGATCTGTGCACACATTACTATGATGCTTGTTTGAAACGCACATTAACGTTAAATTCTTATTTTAGCTGAAAGTTGCAAGATGATCACACACAACCATTACATTTGTATGTGTTCTTGTGTCCTATAAGAAGCATATTTTTGCAGCCAGTAGTCTGATCCTTGCTCTATGTATTGTGTATGTTTGTGTACAGTAACTTGTGAGGAGGAGAAGTCTGTTCCTTTGCCGGAGGGATTAGTCTTGGTGGAAGATTTTGTGTCTCCAGAGGAAGAGGCTCTGTTGCTCGCTGCGATAGACTGGTCGTCCCCCAATGACGATGTCACTGGTGAGGGCCTGTGTAATGTGTTGTAATGTTTTTTTTTTTTTTGCTTTGTGTTTGGTTCTTAGATTCTTGTTCTTAGTCTTAGTCTTTAACATTGAAACTAACATCTGCGTAAAGATCACACAGAATAGAGCAGCACTGATGGAAAAAACCTGAATAAAAAATAAAATGTTTTTCTGATGCATCTTTCAAATCAGGCGGGCGCAGTTATGTTGAAAAAGGATAGCAATTGTGAATGTGAAATTGTCCACGGTTAGTCTGAATGAATCGTGAATAATCATCTTTCAAGTTTGCATCATTTCAATGTACATAATTATTCTACTGCTTTGCTAACTTCATTCTAATGCCCTTTAGCTCAAAAAGCTCTGAAGCATAGAAGAGTCAAACATTATGGCTTTGAATTTCGCTACGACAACAACAATGTGGATAAGGACAAGCCATTACCTGCAGGTAATCATGCTCTTCTTCTAATCCAGGCATTTTTTTCCTACATTCTGAGTTTTATGGGTCATATTTACATATGTTTGGCCATTATTTCTGTCACCTATGATAACATTTTACTCACTGATTGCAATGCTGAGATTTTGGGACACTGCATGCTTAGCTTTGCTGTGCTGTCACCAACAGTGCTTTATGGTGCTATTGATAGCAGTAGTTAAAAATCATACATTTTCAAATCCCACACTGCTGCAACAATTTTTTGTTCTCCACTGGGAAATTTGTTTAGTTTTCTTTTTTACATAGAAAATGTGGATTGCATGCCTGTTTTAACCGATAACTCTTTTACTGGACAGTGTGTCATTAGATAACACATTATGACAGCTTCTCATTGTAACGACAGAGAAAATGTTACAGAAGGAAATTAGGCAGAAGAAACAGAGGACCCAATGTGTGAGTTTGTGTGTTTGCATTTGTGTGTGTGTGTGTGTATCCAGGTCTTCCTGAGGTGTGTCTGCCTGTTCTGGAGCGCTGTGTTAGGAGCGGACACATCAACATCATGCCCGACCAACTCACTGTAAACCAGTATGAGTCTGGACAGGGTGAGTCATTTCTCAGGTTGTCATTAAGTTATCAGTGTGAAAATGACTGATCACATTCAGAGACAATGCCAACTAGTCAAAACGCAAAAATATTGAATTAAAAATCGAATTACTTATACCCTTGAGTATTTCAAACTGAGCCAATTACATATTGATAGTATAATAGTTTAATTCAAATGCTAGTGAAACTAAAAGTAAGGTGATTAATCTTTCAGACCTAATAACTAAGCTGTTGTTACTAAAACCATTCTGTTTGATTTTTCTAACATAATTAAAAGGATCACACGAGTAGAGTTTTCTGATTTCTACCACAAGGTGGCAGCAGGAACCTTTGCCACGTGCATTCATGACGACTAAATGCCTTGCTCTTGTTTGTTACGGCTGGAATAAGGAAGGAAGGAATTATTATTAATTATGCCCGTTCTTTAAAGCTCAAGCACATTGACTTAAATTTATTATTACATTTCGGAATGAGTTGAGTTTCATACGTCACAAAAGGGTCAATGACGCCCAGAAGCATCCTTCAAAAACACTGAACCCTAAACAGTTTTACATGTCAAAGAAACCTGATGAGCTTTTGTCGAGTGATTTTCATTGTGCATTTGCGTTAATGATGTTTTCAGGTATTCCTCCTCATGTGGACACCCACTCTGCCTTTGAGGACACGATCCTATCACTGAGCCTGGGGGCAAAGGTAAGAGCTCAGTTCATCATTGAATTATTTAAGCAGCACGAGCTGCTCCACAGACCAGTGAATTGGTAGTTTACCCAACCTTGGGGCTCATCAATCAGCTTGTGTAGCCAATATCGATGGGTGGTATTCAAGGTGCATTTATCAATAATTATAATGAAATTTAAAGATAGAAGGTGTTGTTCTAAAGAAAACTGTTTTCACATTTTAGCATAAAAGAACAATATAGCAGCTAAAAGGCAGATGTTTTCAGATGCTCTTCTCTGTTCGTATACCTTTGTATTTCCTGCTTTTGGTCAATCAGATTAACTGTCACTTCACTGACCAGTGTGATTCATCTGTCTCAGGGGGGTACAGCTATCACGTGTGTGTGTGTGTGTGTGTGTGTGTGTGTGTGTGTGTGTGTGTGTGTGTGTGTGTGTGTGTGTGTGTGTCCTTGAGATTTACTGAGAACATTTTCTCACCTTGCTTGCTACATTATTTCTCTCTAACACACGTACATCCTCTCACTTTCTCTTGCTCACTGTGGCCTTCTCTTTTTTTTAGCGGTGTCCCAGTCTCCCTGCTTGTAATACATTTTACAAACAATGAAAGAGCGATAGATTACAGATTTCCCTTTTAAACAGTAGGTGTTGTTAAGTCCTTGACTGTTCCAGGTGTGGCTAGTGACTATGATGTGACCCAGTTCTGGGATGTCGGTTCAGTCTCTGCTGGGTGACTGCTGGAGATGAACACCCATCTGTCTCTGCTTGTCGGAAAAGGCAGCGGCTCTATTAGAAGTCATCTATCATCTGTCACAGCATCTGTCACACACCCAGGTTGACAGACAGAGAGAGTGTGAGTGAGTGCAGTGTATCCTTTGTCCTAGGACTTTAGTGCAGTTTTTGTGCTACAAGAAGTGTGCAGTAGCCATGTTGTATCAGGTGCTGAGGGAAAAAGGTGAAACAGATATTGTGAAGACAGGTGTTCATTACCCAAAACCCAGAGAGATCAAGTACACATCTATCAGTAGGATGAAATGAAATATCTTTCATTAATCTGTATGTGTAGCAAGTCAATCCAACTGTGATTCGATTCAGTTTTGATTCTTGCAGACAAGACGTAGAGCATCATGAAATCTCCCTTTCAGCCTAACACGTGATTTGATTTCACTTGATTTGATGTAATTTCATTGCTTTCTAATATTAAAAAGAAAAGAAACCGATTCAGTCATTATTGATTTAACACATGTAAAGTTTATGCAAACAGGTTTCCTTCTGTTATGTGAAGCATATATCTGCACTTACCAGGTTTATTGAGCCTGTTCCTGTTTGCATTTCAAAGATGGAGAGAGAACAGAAGTAATTGGCTGTCTATACTGTAGGTGTGTGTGTGTGTCTGTGTGTGTATGTGTGTGCGCACATGGATAGTTTTGTAGTAAAGTGCAGCCACCAGCATCACCATCGATTTAGACACTCTCCACTTGTTTCATTCATGGCTAATACTCCTCAGAACAGCACAGTCCTCTGTATGTGTGTGTGTGTGTGTGTGAGAGAGAGATTTCAGTTGTGGTTTGAGGGGAAAATGTGATCATTTGCTGGTGTTGCATGTACATTGCTCTGTCACAATAATACACAAACACATATGTGTCTCTCCTCTCCACCTCATACACACACACACACGCACGCACACGCCTCTACTTCACAAAATCCAATTTTCCTGCTGTCAGAAGTTGGAGAGATGCAATTTGAATTTGTGTAGATGTAATTTCCCAGCAGAGCTCATGCTGTTATGCATTGTAAGGAAACATTAGGATCAAACACTGAGATGCCTCCGCTGGTTGTTAGTTAGAGAGCAAGTAGAGAGTCTTATCTGGGTGACATCACTCAACTCAACTGTTGAGTAAAAGGAAAGAAGGTTTTAGGTTTGGAAAATGTTTTTTTTTGTATTTCTTTTCTTTGCGGTGTTAGCAGTCTGTAGTCATTGGTTTTCATAAAAAACATTTGCTCCTGTCGAACCAGTATTTGTCCAATAACTAATTTAGCACAAACACACAGGAATTCTGCCTGACCAATATCTAAGGATGTTGTCATGAGTCAAACAGCTGCACAACAATATGGTTCAAATAAAATACAGAAGAAATTGAACAAAACTGAATTGAATCAGGGAACGTCCTGTTGGAAAATTTAAGTAAACAAGACTGAAAATTTGATGAAGCATTCAATGCTTAACAGTTTTTCAATACTTGAAATATGCACACAATTTGATTGGTGCTGAAGAATCAAAGGGTTGACGCTCATTAGCAGCAGTTACATGGCTGGAGCAGCTACAGAATTATGAAGTATGGATGCAACGATCCAAAATATCAGTGCTGATATTGGAATTGGACATTGGCCGAGATATGACCAATCCATTGTTTTTTGTCAACCTCATTATAAGACTCTGTGTTTGCTGTATCAGTCATTTCATCTGCACAGTCCCACTGCTTCGTGGGACAAATGACTGACAGTTCTTTGCCTCTCCATGATTTTCCAGTTTCTTTCTGCTAGAAACACACATGAGTAATTGTATCATGTTGATGTGTGTGTGTGTGTGTGTGTGTGTGTGTTTGTGTGTGTGTGTGTGTGTGTGTGAGAACCTCCCTCAGTGTTCCTATGAATGGTCTGAGAATCTTAAATGCTTGTATATGCCTTTTGTGTCTCATTACAGACAGTGATGGAATTCCGTCATCCTGATGGTCGTCTTGTTCCTGTGGTGTTGCCAGGACGCAGCCTCCTAGTGATGAAGGGAGAGAGCAGATACCTCTGGACCCATGGGTGAGCTGGACTGTGTTAGATGGGTCAGATTATCTTGACGTGAACTTTTGGTCGATTCACAGAGTTCCACTGTAGTCGATGGCTTCATACTATATTTTGTACAATACAATCCATGAGTGAACTTTTGTCCTGATTTTCATCCCTTCACATGAAGATGAAACCAATGACAGGTTCACGGTTTGGTCTTATTCACACTACACACAACAACAGTTCAGATTAGTTGTTAGTCAGTTTGTGTCTGATAGTCAGCTACTACTACAACCGTCTCTCATCTTCTCTCAGGATTACACCTCGGAAATTTGACATGGTGCCAGCCTGCAGCCAACAATCCCCTGCTCATACAACTTCTGACCTTGGGACCAACAGAAATCTCACCTTGAGCAAGAGAGGCACCCGCACCTCTTTCACTTTCCGCAAGATCAGACATGAACCCTGCCGCTGTGGTGAGAATCAATAAAACACACTGTGTGTTTGGTAACAGAAAACTGCATTACCACCATTATATGAATGATGCTAGACAGCCTCCTCCTCAGTCCCAGTCTGCCCAGCAGATCATAGCAACTTGAGTATTTTGAGTATTTGTAGAAGCGACGGCCCCACTCGGGATCAAACCTGTGACATGTTGAATTGTTTCTGAGCTACCCAGGAGCACACGCTGACATTGTAAGTTCTTAAATCTGTGAGTTTGCGTCCTACAAATTGCATGATAGGGAGCTTAACCCCACTCATTGCCTGTCACACACACTCACATAGAGTGATGGAATGTGTAGTGACACAATCTGCAACACAAAAAAAAATTACTTTAACATTTTGACACATTAAACATTTAATATCAAAACTGATGTGATACTTGCAACAGATGCACGAGCATGCAAGGACTAAATGTATCAATTTTCAAACGTGTCTCTTCACAATTTCTCAGAAGCTACTGTATTGTCTTCAATTTGCTTCATTTGTCATTATAAAAGATAAACAGGAAAATAGAAACAGCACAAATTGTCACATTTGAAAATCTGAAACCTGAAATTGTTTGGAATCGCTGCTTGAAAAAAATACTGAAATGATTGATCGATATAGTTAAGTGAAAAAAAAGTGATGAGATTGTTAAGAAATTTACTGCTGGTCAAAGTGAAGTAGCCATGCTTCAGCTGAACGTAATGGGCATTTGGATGTGTATGCGCTACCCTTTGTCTCACCCTCTTCCTTCTCTATCTCTCTCTCTCCCTCTCTCTCTCTCTCTAGCCTTTCCCTCTACCTGTGACAGTCAGGGAGCTGCCTCAGCACCCTCGCCCTCTCCGCCATCTGCCCCCTCGATTCCCTGCTGCCATGCCGACGCAACCCGTCTGGAGGAGGAGTATGTGCACCGGGTGTACGACGCCATCGCCTCCCACTTCAGCAGCACTCGCCACTCGCCCTGGCCTCGTGTTTGCCACTTCCTGTCCTTGCTCCCTCCTGGCAGCGTGCTGGCTGATGTGGGCTGTGGAAATGGGAAATACCTGGGTGTCAACCCAGAGGTGATTGCAGTGAGTGTCCTCATATATTATAGTAATGTCTGTAATTGTGCGATACTTCAGTGATCCCTGTAGGGAAATTTACTTTTTTTCTCCCTTTTTTTATTGCCACTGTGTCTCAGATTATCATCACTGTGAAATACCACACATTTTCATAACGGTCATTTTTGTGTGAAAGTGTCACAGCACTTGTCACATACACAGTCAGCAAGTCAGTTGCAGCAGAGACGACAAACAATGAATCATTTGAGGTCGAACAACTAGGGCCTCCAATAGACTCAGAAGCACAAGCTGACCAAGGCCTTTTTGAGGCTCATAATGGTACTTGCACAAGGCTGTCTGTGCATTAAGTACAGAGATGGAGCCAGGACTTGTTTAGCCTAGCTTAGCATAAAGATTGGATTCACCTGTCAACGCATATAAATCTCACCAATGAACTCTGTGTATCTTCTTTGTTTAATCTATACACAATTGGAAATGTAAAAATGACATGTTATGGATTTAGGGGGTGGATACCTGCTGGAACAATTTCCCAGCAAACAACAGTGTAAAAGCCACCGCAAAGGTCACAGCCTTCGGTGCGCAGCACTCTCTTAAATGTTAAATGAAAAGGAGTAGCTGTGTCAAGTGCTCAGCACCCTGTTACTGGTGTTGCATAACCTCTGTTTGCCCTAGAGTGAAGTGTGGGAGAAGACAAAGGTTTGCATCCTTTGCTGCTGTTTACTTATTTACCTCAAAGTGTGAGTCGGGGTGGTAACGTGGATAATGCTTTAGTGCTACTGCAAGTCATATTGTTCACATGAAGGGAAATATCTATAATCAGTTAGTAGGTAGTTAGCAGTGAAAAAGTTCAACATTACAATGAGCTGCATAATAAACCCAGGAATGATAATCCTTGTCGATGAGGCCTGTACTCCTCTCACTCTGATTTCTGCTGGTTCTCATTGTTTGCATTAGCTCAGTTTCCATGGTAATATCCTAAATTTTCTGTTTACGTATGCACCCTGGGATATTCATGTTTGGGATTTGGAGGTGCGTGTAAGCAGCTTATCCTGACTCAGACCGTAACCGTGATAAATCATTACTAAGAACACTGTGATCAGGTCGCACATAAACTTTCAGAGCTGAGTCCTCCGCGTTTTCTCTTTCTCTCTCTCATGAATTTATTTTATTCCCTCTGCACTTTGTTTTTGTCTTCTCTGTATTCCCCCTCTCCATCTTCCCCTCTCATTCTCTCTCTCGTTGCAGATTAAGACTGTTAACCTTCCCTGTGTTAACTGAAGTGGAAAAGGCTTGACCTTTTTTTGCGTTTGCCTGTCAGTAACAGATTTAGCCTGTGTGTCACTATCTCTTCTCACCTGTGTCTCTTTTGGGAAGAGACCATATGACTTGTGGAGCCTGATTGAATTGCTCCTGTAGACCATATGTGTTGAAAATTAATATAACCTCCATCCAATCCCCTCTGCCCTTTCTTCTCTTGCTTTTACATTTCCTTCCACTTTCACTGTTCTATACATTTCTCCACTTGCTGCATTTGTCCATGTTTTTCTGTCACTCAATCCGTCCACCTACCACAATTCTTCACATATTTTGCTCATATTTCATTCTTTGTTTATTCATTTCCCATTCTGTCTCTGTATTGTCTGTCTTTTCTCTTGTCTTGGCTAAAGAAACAGGTTGTCTCTGCTGCTCTGTGTGATTTTGTAGCACATTGTTAATTGGGTGAGACAGGAAATGAGGAGTGCATCTGTAAATCCAGCTGAGAACAAGATGTTCATCAGTGGTTTTGTTTGGAGCATGTACATGTTTACACTCGGTACCTGTGTTCTTGTTTGTGAATTATTTTTTTTATATATGTGTGTGTGTGTGTGTTTTGTGTCTCTTCAGATTGGCTGTGACCGTAGTGGTGCTCTCGTCCAAATCTGTGCAGAGAGAGGTTTCCAGGCGTTCGTATCGGATGCTCTCAGTGTCCCTCTGCGAACAGCATCCTGTGACGCCTGTATCTCCATAGCAGTCATACACCACTTTTCCACACAGGTATGTGCAGTACATGCACACACGAAAAAATATCAGGTGACATATCCATCTTTATAGAAAGCATTGTATCACTTTTTCAGAGATGGAGCCACACAGAAACACCCAACACAAACTGTAATGCATCACTGGAATCATTTTACTTACTACTCGGGAATTCAAGCTCCATTTCAACTTTTGGTTTCTGTTAACTAACAAATGTTTGGTTTCAAGGATCTCTTTGCCACTTAGCCAGAGACTAAACATTACTAATTGGATGATGATAATGGGATAGAGCTTATGGACTATTTACTTATTCTTTTCAGGGTATTAGGTATTAGGATTTAGGTGTCTTGTGGCTGAAATTGTATTATATGTACATATATATATATGTACATGCGGTGCTTGGGCCCCTACTCAGACGCTTCTGACGCTTACTGGGATGTCCCATTTTCACCAAAACTTCACGTCTTGAAATACAGTACAAATGAAAACACATTTGAAGAAGTTTTGCGGTGTGTTTGTGTGTTGTAGGAACGTCGGCTGGCAGCAGTGAGGGAGCTGGTGAGACTTTTGAGGCCTGGAGGTCGAGCGCTCATCTACGTTTGGGCTTTTGAACAAGAGTACAACAAGCAGAGGTCCAAATACCTCAAAGAGCAGAACAAAGAGCATCCTGAGAACCTCAGCCCCATCAACCACACATCAGAAGATATACAAGAGCCTCAATCCAAAATCCATCCCGGCAGACAGGCTGTTGACAGCATGCAAGATGTTAGCAAAGTGACTGATGGCAAACTTAGTGTGCACACCAACCGTACAGCCTTCAACACACAAGACCTTTTGGTTCCCTGGCATCTGAAAGAGGGAAAAAGACGAGGGGAGGAAGAATCAGGAGAGAGTGGTAAGAAGGACAAAAGGAAAGAGAAGTCCAAAAAGACTTCAGGTGTGAGTTCCAAAACCAGATTAGACTGTAACCATGAACCCAGCTCAGGTTTTGACTCCAGCATGTCCTCTGAATCAGGTCTTGACACCAGCGATGCCACTCACGGCCCAGATTTTCAACCTAAGCCAAATGGTGACACCACAAAGACATCCAGCTCTACCCCGAAGTCTGAGTCTGAGGGCGGCCCAGCGCCTGTCTTCCACCGTTATTACCATGTATTCCAGCAGGGGGAGCTGGAGCAGCTGTGTGGTCAGGTGGCCGATGTCAAAGTGCAGAGCAGCTACCACGACCAGGGAAACTGGTGTGTTATATTAGAGAAGGACAAATATTGATAGGGATGTTTGGAGGCGATGAAAATTCTGCAATGACAATTGATGTAATTATTTTTTAAATGCTGAAGAGAAGAATGACCAGGAAAGTGCTGCAAAATAAATGTGATGAGTTTATAAAATATCTACCATCTTTGTGTACTTCTTGCATCATTTTTGACAATAGGTCAAGTTGGCACTTTATAAGGTCACCAATAACTTTACTACGTTTAAAATCAAGCAAATATGAGATGATTGGGAAATTGCAGCATTTCTTTGACCTATTACTGTTTATTAGTTTGGAAAATGGACTGAGCCTCGAACTTCTGCATTGCTCCATCACATCAGTATGCTGTTTCTGAAGAGAGGCATCTGACATGCCTGTAAGGATTGTGCCTCAGCCCTAAAGCAGAAAATCCAATTCACATGGCTAAAGCAAACTAAGAGGGAGTGTTTGAGGTGAAGAAGCAGACTGAATAGGTATCTTCTGAC
Source organism: Trachinotus anak (assembly GCF_046630095.1). Taxonomy (NCBI): domain Eukaryota; kingdom Metazoa; phylum Chordata; class Actinopteri; order Carangiformes; family Carangidae; genus Trachinotus; species Trachinotus anak. The sequence goes on from NW_027273865.1 coordinate 17,903,024, forward strand.
CACTCCTGTGTAATGCAATAGTACAGAAAAAGGCTCCTCAACATTCTCCACTGTCTGTGTACTGTACAGTTGACCACCAGCACTAATCTTTATTTCCCTGCTTTGCTTCTTCCACTTTTGACCTCAGTGTCTGCTCTGGATTCACTGAGATGTAATTAAGCTGGTAACAGTGTGTGCTCGACCTTTTCAAGTTAAAGCGCCATTGTGTAACATGGCGTTTCAGGCTTTGGGGGATTTGCTCATATTTTTAGGAAGCAGAGCATATATTTCTTTTTCTTTTAAAAAATGTGCCCGACACCTCATGGCCATGGGTTATCGTCTAAAGCATGTATTTGTACATTGATTTATAAAATCAATCTACTGCATCATAGACAGTGTCAGTGTTTGCATACAGATAGATGAAGAATGAATGTGCAATGTCCAACATTTGGATATAACAGCTGAAAAGCAGATAACTTTACCTTTAGCCAGACATGTAGTGAGTACTGTTGCTGAACAAAGAGTTCAGATTCATGATGTTGGACAAAACACGTCCTCTTTTGGAGCACCTGAAGTGTCCCCTCAAGTACTAGCAATGGGCCAATTTGGCAGCACATTTAAAACATTTTTTTTCACTCTGTCCTGGTCACTAAAGTGATAAAGGTCATTTGTTTGGACTGTTTAGTTGAAAGAGTTGAACATACAGTACAGCTTAGAGGAGATTCTTTAAACATTATCTAACTTCAAATGACCGAATTCAATTAAAAGCTGAGCTGCAATCTCAATCCTTAAATTGTCAGTTTTTTTAATCAGTGTCGCAACTGACATCATTTTTAGCCAACCATACAGTCGCTAATGTAAATACAATTTCATTGAAAATGTAGTGCACAACTTGAAATGTGGATGTATAATTGAATCATTGATATTGAATTAGGATCAAATTTAACAGAAAAAAAAATCCTTATTGGATCAACTGATGAGTAATCAATACTGCATTTCACCCAGAATCAGTGTTAATTTGTATAATGTAGTAATACTAAAGTATGACTTCATCACCCTCTCTTTCTTGCACTCACACATGTCTACACTAATCCTGTTTACAAGTTTCACTCGACGGCTGTAGAGACAGAATGAAATGTGGAATAATGGAGTATTGATGATGGCGGAGCGGGGCACAGTAATTTGTTGTGGTCCCTCTGTGGCAGGTTGGTAATGGGTCAGTGGCTCCTGGTAAATTACCCTTGTGGCTCCTCAATCCTCTGTGACCCACACACACAAACAACCACATTGTGGTGCGAGGTGAGGTGGGAGACGGTTTGGTGGCTTTTATTGACAGTGGTTTATTGATTAAGGCGAAGCAGACTTTGTGTATGTGCGAGAGAGAAAGTGAGAGATTTCTTCCGTCGTGTCATGCACATTAATGTGTGTCCTGAGAGTAGTGTTATTGTGCATGTGTTGTTGTTGTTGAGTCTGTCAGCTGATTTGTGCGTGACATTTGGAGAGATAATTAAAATTTAAAGGTGTGCCTCCCCCTGGTATAGCCCATTGATTTGACAGGCTACACAACATTTAAAATCTTCAGCTCACAGGAGTCAAGAGACATTTACATTGAAATAATTTGTAACAATTATTTCCCAGGTGGTTTAGTGAAAGGTGTGTTGTGTTGAAAAGGGAATTATTTCAGTGTGAGATGTAAGAGTGTAGCATAAAGTAAGTGTGGTTCTATATATCACCAAAAGTATGTGAATAGCCCTGTCCTCGTGCCTTTATTAATTTTAGTGTGGGGCTGTTTTTCAAGAAATAGCCTGGGTACAACCAAGGAAAATCTTAATGGTACAGCATACAGTTAGATTTTTAGGTGGGATTGCTGAAAAAGCAATCTGACCTGAATTTCATTTATTTTATTTTATTGTATTAATTTAACTTAATTTAATAAATATTAGCAAATTACATTTTTTTTCTCAACTTAATTTATTTAAGTAAATTTGATTTAATTAATTTCACTCAATTCAACTGAGTTTAAGACACTTGATTTATTTGAGCACATTTATTCAAATTAATGTAACAATTTTATCTTTTTTTATTTGTATCAATTTTATTTAATTCAGTAAATTTTATTTTATGAAATAAATCTCAAGATAATTTAATTCAGTTTTATCTATTTTAATTAATTACATGTCTCAATTTAATTTGATTGAGTAAATTTGATTTAATTCAATTGAGTACATTGATTTCATTTTTTTTAAGTTTAATTAATTGAGTAAGTATAATCAGTAAGTAAGCACAATTAAATTTACTGAACTTGATTTGAGTAAACTTAATCTAAGATTTAAGATCTAATGGACATCAGCTATTAAAAACTATTAAGCAAAATATTAGGAGGATGACAACGCTTTTATTGTTGTGGGGGAGAGCAGACATAATCAAAATAAATATATTCCTGAGTGTCTGCAATTCCTGTCAAATTTCCACAGCAGTGGTTTAAAGAAATAAATACATTTTTTACCTTTTCTATACAGTCTATGGGAAAGACAAAAATAAGTCTGAAATAAGTCTGAAAAAACTTACCATCTCCAGAAAAATGGGCGGCCTAGGCGACCTGAATGTATATTTATATTATCTAGTATACAGTATATATATATATATATATATATATATATATATATATATATATATATATATATATATATATATATATATATATATATATATATATATATATATATATACACACACCAAAATCTAGTGTAGTGTCTAATTTTTTAGTGATGTATTCATTTGAATTCGTTGGGGGAACCAAATATACGTTTGGTACATATGGACTACAAGAACCACGAGTCAACGGTTGACGTGAACGGCAGTGCTTTGCGACATTTACAAAACTATTGACGACAACGTCATGGCAGCGAACGGAGTCAGTTTTGAGAGTTCAAGCAGCATCAAAGAAAGAAAGGAAAGTAAACGACAGGCCCGTCAAGAGCGGCTGGAAAAGGTATGAACTGTGAGGTGTGGGAACAGCAACTCTATGTAACCTAGGACTGTTTCATTGGTGTTGTAATGGCGTAAGTGATACCTGCTCGGCTGGAGTGAAAGCTAACAAGCTACGTGGGCTAACAACAGTTGAGGCTATCGTTAGGAGCCGAGGAGCTTGGCGTATCTTCGCGGAAATTGTCCTTATCGTTGATACAAATTGTTCTCTTTCTGTCGCTTTCCATCCAACCATGTGACTCGGAAAGCTGAGAGCACTTTTGCGTCTTCACATGACCCTGACAACGTGTGGCTGGACAGGCGATCACAGCTAAACTGCAGCCAGTGAGTTGTAGGACAAACACTGAGTGAGGCGGCGGTGTTTATACAGCTTTTATGTGGTGGTCGCAGCTATACACTGTGGTCAGCATAAAGATTAGAGCAGGCCTCGTTGTTGTTATCACATATACACACAGCTTTCCAGTTGTGCACAATCCTTTTGCCGAGCAGCTTTGTTTACACTGTTGCCAGATACACAGAGCACACGGTGTCTCCTGTAGATGAGCAATAAAGGTTGTAAAGACATTATCTCCACAGCTCACCTGTGCTTGATCTGGCCAAAGCAGAGTGTAGCAGGGTCTGATTTATTCGGCCTGTGTTTGAAGAGCAATTGGCGCATAATGATTTTAGTGTCACTTGTTGCATCCAAAAGATATGAATGTGGAGCAGAAAGCACTTTAAGGCTCAAATATTTGGAAATCATGAGTCATCAGCAGTATCGTGGCAACGTGAAGACTGTTCTTACCTTGATGATGAGAAAATATGTCTCTGTTTGTGGACTTTCTGCATATGCTGTTTTCATCAAGCTGAACCTCTTGATATATGATGAGCATGATCGATGCTGCAACCCATCTTGCAGCCTTAGACTAATGCTTTCAACCTGTGCATATCTGGAAAAATATTGGAAGTTTATCTTTACACTTCTAGAGTTTTGTTCATTGATTACTATTTTCAGTCTTCTACAACATTTGCTCAAATCTACATAAAAAATTGCACTTCATAGGAAATTTCCTAAGCCTCCTCCTTCTGGTCAGTGACTTGATAGTGTGTGTATATATATATATATATATATATATATATATATATATATATATATATAATTTTTTTTTTCATTTAATTGTTGAAGATTATTATTTGGAAGACTCATTAGATGAGTATTTCTCTAAATGCCAACCTTTCTTTACTTATTAAAAAAAAAACAGTCTCTGCCACACAGATAAAATGTGCACATTTTGTTTCTTTAAGTTAAACCCCACTCTTTAAAAATATTTTTAATTTGCTTCCCTCCTTACCTTTTATTATTGTTGTTTTTTTCTACTAAGATTTGTTCATAATGTGATTGTAAGTAGGGCTCCAGTGATTGAATGTATTGATTGCAGATTGTAGTCCCATTTTGTAATTTGCCCATTGTGTACCTAAATCTCTTTAAATAAAAATACACTGAACAAAAGAACCTCTTATCTGAATGTTATATCAAGATCTCTATTTCAACCCACACACATCATTCAGCTCTTCACTTCACAGATTTGGCAGTAGATAGCCATGTCTAAAAATGCAAATACTGATGTACCCGTACTTTGAACTGTTCGAATTATTTTCTTGAATTATTGAATTATCTCTTCTATTTCTGTCTTGTTGATCAGGCCAAGCAGCAGTATGAGAGAGAAGAGAGAAGGAAGGAGCTGAAGAGGCAGAGAGGGGAGGACACTTGGATGCTCCCTGAAGTCAACCAGAGGCTGCAGCAGATAGAGGAAGTAAGATACAATGTGCAGACAGAGAAACCAACATTATACAGTAGTTTGACACTTTTATAGTGTCAACACAGATGCTCATTATCCTAAGCAGAAGCAGGAAGACCTTGATGATAATCATGGTCAAAAACTATGATGTGTTCTGATGTGGTCAGTTATACTTAACACAACATGGTCTGCCACGATGGACACACATCAGCCAAAACAATTGGTATCTTAATAACAAACAATAACACAATTAATGGAAAAAAAACGTAATCCATGGAATCTGAACCTCCCACAGGAGGGCTCTGTGAAGACAAAGAAGAAGAAAGAGAAGAAATCTAAAAAGAAAAAGGAGAAGAAGAAGAAGGCCCAGAAGGAGAAGAAGACAGTAGAGGCAGGAGATGGCTCTAGTGACAGCTCAGAAGTAGGTCATTAAGTCATTTTCCACTGCAGAATTTCTTTAAATAAGGTCTCAAGTTAACACCTGAATAATGTCATAATTGAGTGGTACGTTAAGATTTTGTAGTCTGCCATTCCCAGTGAGCTGTAAAGAATTTAAAATGTTACTTTGATAAAGCAAAATTTTTATTATACAGGGATGGAGTTTTTTATAGATCAGTTTTGGATCTTGCCCATCATTTATTGATTTTCCAACCTGTTATTTTGATATGATAATCTCTGGTACTGTTTCCCTTCTTCGTTATCTTTCTCTTTTCTACACGTTTTGTCTCTCTCTCTATGTCAGGACTCACAGGAGGAGTGGGTTGAGGCTCAGCCTCAGACACAAGCTCCTAAACCCTGGCAGGTTTCTGAGTCCAAGCCTCCGGAGAGCAACCCCGGCCCAGCCCAGAATGTCCAGGTAAAAGTTGCCAGCTTTGACGGAGGCTTTTTCAAAAGTCCTCTCTTTTCCTCTTAATAGCAAATTCAAGACAATAGTAAAGCCCCTTTTCCACATAGGAGATAAGTAATCATTCTAAACAGAGCACAGGTCAAGAAATAATACTGTATGCAGAGGTACTAAGTAATTTTGTCACACAGACACACATTGTTTGCTTCTTCTGCATACTCTCTTGTGGGGCCATCCTTCATCACTCAGAAGTTGTGAATTTGTGACTGTTTGTTTTTCTCTTGTGTATGAGAGCAGAGTTGTTACCTGTTAAGTTGCTGTTACTTGGTCATTTATCTTTTCTTAATCTATACATCTTTCTTTTTCTTTGTTTAACCCCCCCTTCCCCCCCTCCACCTCCACCTATAGAGAGACGAATGGATGAGCTTTGACTTCCTGGCAATGAAAACCACGTCCACAGCAGAGAAGAAAGCTGAGAAAGAACGACAGAAAGAGGAGGAGAGGGCAAAGGCTGAGGCCATTGAACAGGTGTGTGTTTGTCTTCTCCACTTTTTAATGTTCACTTCCCTCCTGCTTTGTTCCCTGCTTTTTGCATTTGTTCCCCTGTTGTGTTATTGTAAATATACAGAAATGATTCTAGTGTCTGTGTTTGTGGGTTCCTCAGGCTGGTTTACACAAACTGGAGTTAAACCCGTACTGGAGGGATGGAGGGAGTGGTCTGCCCCCAGAGGAGAAGACTGGTACTGCAGCAAAGAAAGGTAGCAATAGTTTGATATCACTGCCAAAAAAATAGGGTTCATGAATCGCATTTTAAGGACTTCTTATCATAAAATTGACTTTTAATTTTCACCTTTAACCTTGGAAACGGTAGTAGACAAAACAATCTCACCTCAAGGTCCCTTTAAATAGTGTCTAATATGACTTGATGATTGCCTTACAGAGACAGAAGATTTGTGTCACTGTACTTGATCATTGCTCCATCTACTGTAGATGCATGTATTTAAGGACATGTTGAATGCATGCATTATGTTTGACAGCCAGAGTGGGACTACTGTAAGTTAGGGAAGAGATGGAGAGTTTGTTACTGCGCTGAAAGTGCAGGAGAAAGGAAGGGTTCATGGACAGAAGACGTAGAAGCGCAAATAGCTTCTGTGTGAGAGAGCTGGAGAAAGAGAGAGCAAGAGAGAGACAGACAGAGACAGACAGAGACAGACAGACAGAGAATAAGCTGTGTTAAGCTGATGCACAAATGCAGGAATGTGTACATGTGTCTCTTATCGCTACACTGTAGGTACAGTTCCCTCTAGAGTTGGCATGGGCTCTCTGCTGTAAGATTTATTTTAACAGCAAGGCAGAATAAGCTGACACAAACATTACACACATACACAAACACACACACACACACACACACACACACACACACACACACACACTCACACTTGCTTACTCTCTCCTTCAAACTGTGTGCCAGATGGGAATGTTGTTTACTTCAGCTCAGGTTATAATTCTGGGGTTGCAGGAGGTACAGCAGACTGGTGTGTGTGTTCATTTTTAACACTGGATAAACCTTGTTTTGTAAAGAGAAAAAGTCAAGAAAAGACTTGATCAAATAAATGATCAGGTGACATGTAGTTTGTCCCAGGATCATTTTAAAAAGGTGATACACAGCTTGAAGTGGTGTAACAAAAGCAAAGCAATTCAAAAGCCATCTCTGTTTTTGTGGCAAGAGGCAAGAGTGACAAACATGTCAAGAAGGTTTGAATTCCTCCAGCTGTCAAATTTGTCCGTCATCGTTACCCTCTTTGCTTATCAGCCATTCAGTCACACACGCCGGCTGCATTTATTCACACTCATTCAGATTCTGCTCAAATGTTTGAAAACTCTTGATTTTGAAAGAACATTTATTTCCCATGGATTTAAGACCTTTAATTCTCTTTCATCACTACCTTCCTTAGTCATTCCTACTTTATTCCCTGGGTCGGCCTCTCCTCTCTCTTATTCACATTTTTCTTATTCATTTGTCTCCCCCTGTTCCAGGAGGCCCAGTTGTTAATGATGGAGGTCTGAGCTGGCTGAGGAAGAGTTACCAGAGGATGAAGGAGCAGGCAGAGAGAGAGCAGCGCAGCCTCAATGATGTAGTGTCTGAGAGATACGGGGTGAGAACTGGCACTGGCTCACACATTCACACGCATGATTTAGCAGGCACATACGGTTATATGAAAAAGCCACAGCAGAGATGAGGACATTGCATAATATGCAGTTCACTGTAAATGGAGATTTGGACAGTCTGCATTGACCTTTGTTAACTCAATTTCAGCAGTGTCAGCATTTGTTGACAACATAGACATTGAAACTGTCAGAACATTGTGTGTGTGGATGTGGATGTGCACTTTATTTTTCCTTTGTCAGAACTCAGCCTGTCACGGTGCACCTTATTTGTGTTTCTTCTCACAGAGACATCCTTCATACAGTCATTGTACCTCATCAGTCACAATATAATCTATGTATATGTGCATTTTTTGGTATTTAGTTTTTGGTTATTTGTGTAGCATTGCATTATTTTGTATGCATCACTTGCGTTCAAGAAGGAGCTTTCTGATAGCATAATGGTCATCTCTAGTAATTAGATGGAAATTATGAAAAAAATCTACATCCAGTCTACAGACCACTGCTATCAGTTAGACATGCTGTTTTTCAGCCTTGGTTTTTATCCACCATGCACACATTGCTGGTACATTTTCCACTGGACCTCCAGTGAAGAGCCATGGGTAAATGGTTTGGACATTTGTGAAGATCTAAGCTGCAGAACCCAAGTATTTTAATGTGTCTTGTGTTTCTTCTTGTAAAGTCAATGGAGGAATTTCAGCAGAGACTCGCCGAAGCAGAGAAAGCTGTGTATGGGCAGAGGAGAGAGGGAAGAGAAGGAGACGGCCCATCAAGAGGAGGGTGGAGGAAAGGAGAGAATGACGGCAGAGAGAGGTGGAGGAGACAAGAGGCAGATGGTGAAGATGGCGGTCGGTGGAGAAGAAATGAAAGGGAAAGAGACTCATCACCCCGAGACAGAGAGAGATACAATGCTGAGAGGGAGAGGGGAGAGTATCGAGGGGGAGGGGAGGAGAGGGGTCGAGATGGAGACAGGTATAAAGACAAGGACAGGGATAGAGACAGAGAAAGAGACAGAAACAGGGATAGAGATAGAGACAGAGACAGAGACAGAAATAGGGATAGAGACAGAGAAAGGGAAAGGGATGGACGAAGAGCCAGAGAAAGAGATGATGACAGAGACAGAGAGAGGGACAGAGACAGGGACAGAGACAGTGATGGGCTAAGGGAAAGAAATAGAGAAAGAGATCGGCCCAGTGCTACAGCAGCATCATCATCATCTGGTGAAAGTTGGAGTCAACGTTCCCTCTCTCTTGGGTCACTAAAAGGCCGCTTCCTGAAACCCTCAGAGGATGACAGTGGTGAAGGTGGGTTGATATCAAGGCCTTTTCTAATAGACGTCTTGCAGTAAACAGCTTTTGGATCTTATTTGAGTAGTAATGGCTGCATTAAGTCACATATCTTGATCATGTGTGTTAAACCTTGTGCTCTTTTCCTTTTAATTAGGTCACAGAAATCGTGCTATATTTAGTCCAACGTGAAGACTCTTGGAAGCCTTAATGTGCTTTGTAATGTCTTTGCCGCGCAGCTTCAGAGCGTCCTCCTCGTCCAGCTCGTCCCTCCACGGGATTCCTGAAACCCAGCTCTGATGATGAAGACTCTGGTCCACATAACACTGGTGTTCCAGCCTGGAAGAAGAGCAGCAATCCCGCCCAAGAATCTGACGGCTTGGAAAAACCACAGCAGGAGAAAGAAAGGGATCCTGGGAAAACTGTAACTGCTGTTCAAGATGGTCCACGTGGTGACAAAGCTGCTGTCACGACATCAAGGTTTAAAGCTTTTTATGTTGTTACCTTCAAAACAAGATTAGCTACTGAATGTGACATTTAACATTTCTGTATAGACAGAGTGTTCCAGTTTTATTTGTATTTTGGTGGACAATTTATTCAGTTTGATGACTGATGTTATTGGTGGTATGACCATGAGCAGAAGCTTGTTCAAAACATACATATAACAAACTCTCTAAACCCTTGGCAACTGACTTTTAGTCTTTTAAAAATAGTATTTTGGAGTTTTTTTTCTGCTTCAGCAAGACTGATATTTAGAAGGGTAGAATAATGCCACAATATCAATGTCAATTACAATGAAAAATGTCTGTTTTTCCATTCAGTTTCGTATTATATAGAAGAAGAATAGTTCTTTTGCATTTGAAGTCACACACAACATAAACTACAGGCACTCATGAAACTTTTAAAAGACAGTGTATAAAAGTATCCATGCCTGTGATATCATCTTTTCATGTTACAGCCTTACCAGGGATGTTCCTACAGTAATCCCTTCCATTAAACCTGGCTGTGTCTTCACATATGTACTTTATTAGTTTCAAAGGACCTGCAAGAACTCTTAAAGTCTGTATTTGCTTCTCAACATTAGTCTTGATAGTCCCAGGAAACCCCCTCGGTATCTGAGCTCTAAACCTCTGTTTTTTTCTGACTTAATAGCTGTAACATCAGCTTATCTTATTGCTAATTTCCCCGATGCTCCTCCAGTCCTGCTTTTTTGAAATAGTATTTCTATTTCTCTCATCAGCATTCCTCTTTCATGTAACTCTCGTCCATTGTTAATGTTATTATGCATTTCTTCATGCTATATCTGCAACATACAAGAATATGGTGTCTTATTTAAAGTGACACTCTAAATTGTAACGACACCACAAAAACTCTTTGAAACTGAGCCAGGTGATTGCATCATAAGCTTACATGTTTTCATGGCAGTCCAGCGTATAGCAGCGTTGTAGGCCAGATGTCGGCGTCTCGCTGCTTTGTTAAGCCTTCTTAGTTCTGTGCTTTGCCTCATTAGGCTAAGTTGTTTGGGTAAACCAGCACCCGGAACCCCTGCAGCATGAAATGAGTCTGCAGTGTGGCAGCAGAAGGAAATGAGGCTATGAGAAGTGTAATAGCCTAGAACGATGCTTCCCAGGCTGCAGTTCAGATCTTCACAGGCAAAGCTGTAATGATCTCTGTGAGGCACAGAGACTCAAATGAATCATAACAGATACACACTGTGAGAGCTCAGAAGAAAACAACTAAATGCTCAGAACAGAAAACTTCCCAAATGACTTTCCTTTTGAAAGATTTAGGACTATAACTAATTTTAACAAGAAAACCTAAGAAAATTTAAACACATCTGTCCAGTTGGTTCATGATGTTTCTAACACCAAGCCATAGAGTGTCCTCTTCTTGAGAAAATCTCCAGCTCTTCTCTTCCAGATTTCCCCCATAACTCACCTTCTGCATAGCAGAATTCAGAGACTTAAGTTTTTCAATTTGTTATGTCATAAATTGATTATTCATTGGGATTGACATGAGGAAATGTTTGGTCCTCTTTAATTTTTGAATTTCCCTTTTCCTTCTTGGTTTTACTCTGCCCTTGAAACTCTCATTTTAGGAGTGAGAGTGAAAGTGAGGAAGAAGAGGAGGAGGAAGAGGAGGTTCCCCTGCTGTCAGAGGAGGAGATGAACAGACTGGGAGGCGAGTTGGTGAAGGCAGAGATCAGGGGCAAAACGGTGAGCAGGTTATCATTATGTTACTGTCAGTCTCCATGATCTCCAATGGAAATTACACTATTGGCCTGATAACAAGTTTTCCCTCACCTGTTTTTGAGGGGGAAAAACTCTCTGGCTGTTAGTGTCTTCCAGATTGACTTTTTGAGCTTTTCATTGGGAGACTCCACCAATTAGTTTTCTCTCATCAGGAATTTATTTCCTCCATGGCAGAAAAACATTTTACACAAGCTGTCAGAATCTCCTGTAGGTTAAACTGGCCTATTTAAACACTTTTAGAACAGACTAAGAAACTGGTTAGCCTCGCAACCTCATGGCTACAACCCATGATGCAACACTGTCTTTATAAAATGTAGAGTAGAAACCAGTAGAATGTAGTCCTCAAGTAAAATACAGTAAATAACTTTTTCTTCTTGTTTTGTGCCATTATAGTGTTTTCATATTTCATTTACTCATCAGTTTGATTTAGTTTTAGAGTAAGATAGTTTTAAATGGTTGGTGGGATACAAGCTACAAAGATACTAAAGTAAACACAGATGAAATTTACAGTTCATAAATAAAACACAATAAATAATATACTGCATTTGTTTAAGTATTTGCTAAACTGTATAACCATATATATATATATATATATATATATATATATATATATATATATATATATATATATATATATATATATGTGTGTGTGTGTGTGTGTAAAGGCAATAAAATAAATGTCTTTTAGTCACTTTTACTATTACTACTTTATATTTTATTATTGTTTTTAAGGGTGGACCTGCATTAAACAAGCATTAGCTTTATGGATGAAGTGTCAGTTGATTTGCTTTTTCTCAACACATTTCCTTCCTCCTTTGGAAAGATTTAAGAGCACATCAGGGGATCCATTAATTTATAGCATTCATTGATCTGTGCACACACGCACACACAGATAGACACACACTCACACCTTTAATCCTAAGTGTTATCAACCTGACTGCCAGCATCTCCCTACATGACAAAGCAATCAAACCAATATTCCCAAACCGAGTGTGCGTGCGTGCGTGCGTGCGTGCGTGCGTGCGTGCGTTAATATGTGTTAAGTGCCTTTAACTGTCATGCACTTTCATGTGCTGTACATAAAGGTATCGATATCTGTCATGGCAGGGTGGCTCAAGAGGTACTGCATGCTTGAGACAGATGTTTTTTTTCCTCTGCTCTCTTTTTCTGTTTTCACTGTTCAGCCTCAAATCCCTTTATCTGAGAAATGCTTAAAAACACTTACAGAAAAGAAGGTTCTAAATTTTAATCAAACAAAAGGCAGCTATATATGAAAATGCAGCCGATACATAATCTACATACTGAAGTTTCTGTTAACATATCATACCAAAAAAGCAATATTGACAGACTTATACTGACTGACTGTTTAAATGTGCAGACCTTCTTAAAGGTAAATATATATGTGTTTGTGTGTGTTGCAGGACTTGGTTGAGAAGCTGAGATCACAGCTGGATGCAGCACGGAGGGCCAGAGAAAGCCTCGCTGCTAGAAAGAAGCTACAAGAAGAGGCTAAGTCAAACCAGGTGTGTGGATACTGTATGTGTGTCTTACACAGTTGTTATCCAACTAATGTGTCCAGGAGGGGAGACAAAATAATAGACGCTTCTCTCAGTAGAACAAAATATAATTCAGCACCCAATAGCACCTCAAGTACAGTCTTTAAAATGATATCCCTCTTAAACACTTTTAACAAAAACTCTACGTTATAATTTTAATAATGGTAGGATTTGTTATGTTGCAGGCTGTTGTGTTAGACTACATTCGTTTTGTGTTTTACTATATATCACACACACACACACACACACACACACACACGCACACACAGAAATAATGCACAATTTACTGAAACACCCAGTAAATTTTCAGATGTATAATCACAAAAATTCCTAGACACAGACACAACATTCTGGATTGGATATATGCATAAACTCTCAAAACATCCACAGATATAAACACAGATAGATAGATACACAGCCCTTTCCCAGACACACACTCACGTACACTCTCTCACAGACACACATACACACACACACACACACACACACACACACACACACACACACACACACACACACACACACACTGAATCTCCCTGTGTCAGATTTATCTGCTGTGCCTTTCTTTTTCCTCTCTGATAGTCTAAATGCAAATCCAAACACTCAAGGCTATATAAAACCAAGTCCTAACCCTCAGACAACCCTTTGAAGTTGTGAAGACCGGATAAAATGTCCTCACAACGATGGTTTCAAACCAGAATTTGTCCACACAACCATAGAAAGACATGCACACACACCATCTCTCACACCATACAACAGGCAAGAGAAGTGCCTCACACACTCGTCTTAAGATGAAACCAAACTCTCTGCTGTTACATCTGACTGCTTTTAAAAGGACTTTGTTTGTTTGAAGTCTCTTTGCTCCTCAGCTCTTACGACTCGGTCTCTGTATGGAAACGGCTCCTGTTCTGCATTGTAGCAGACCCTAAAGGGAACAAATGTCTTTTAGTGCTGACAGTGCTCTCCTACCAGAGGTCGGTCAGTGTGCCATGTGTTATTTTGCGTGTGTGTTTGGAAAAAAACAAACAACAGAAGAAAGAGACATAGAGAGTGTGTGTATATATATATATATATATATATATATCGTCCTTGTGTTTCTAGTGTAGGCAACTGTGCCCTAACACCCCAGCACTTGTGTAGCTCCTCTCACCGTCATTGCACACACACACACACACACACACACACACACACATTCCCGTGTAAATGGTGGCGTACTTCCGACATGAGCAGACTCCAGACAGCTTTATAAACACATGGAAAGCAGGCTGTGATTATTTATATGATTATTTATATAACCTGTTTATTATCACTTGTAAGTTAGGCCAGATTTATCCCCAGTAAGGCTGGCCTGTTCAAATTAGAAGTCTGGGGTGAAATCCTCCATAAGGTTTCTGAGAAAATGTCATAATTCTTAGGTTTTAGTGCACTTATCAACTGAGAGGTACTTCAACCCTCTTAAAGATGGAGTGCTGTTGATTTGCGCTCATTCGAGATCCTTCCAGTCGGTCTTGTTATGGAGGACTTCTGGCTTACCTTCACCACTCGGTGTTTTTTACTCTTTTTGCCTGTCTAGCTCATATTTAGTGTTTTCACTGCATGTGGCGCCTTGGAAAGCCTGACTGGGCCAATTGGAGCAAAGGACATATTCTCTACTATCATAGTTTTTCTGACACCCATCTTACTGTCTGTTTCAATTTTCCATGACTGTCTCCCGTCCTCTCTGCTACTCCCACCTTCTTCTTGTTTCTTTTTTCTTGTTTGTCTGTCTCTTCTTGTCAGTCGATGTCCAGTCTTTTATAGGCTGTCTAATAAAACACTGTCTGTGGTTACATAACACTTTTTTTCCTGAATGTGGTCAATCTCCCAAGAAAGTATTTAACAGAGTGTTACATAAAATGATGAGATAAAGCGTCTTTTCACTTATTTGTGACTCAGATTCCAGCAGCTCATGGCAAGTAAACTTTTTGATCTTTGAAAAATACGCACTTGTGTTGAGCACTAAAAGTCACTGAAGCAGCAGTTTCATCAGAATATTCTTCTGCTGGAGGTTTTGAACAGAAGGCAAGGCTTCTGTTTTTTCTCCCTCAATCCTCGTATAGTCCTTTATTCTAGGGTTCCCTCAGAAAAACACACCAATCCGTCAATTATACTCTAACAACTCTCTAACAACTTGAATCCAACCAGTTGATCATACACAGGAAGTACAAATTTATTATTGACAGATTAAACCCAACCTTCTCAAAACTAATGACATTTATTTGGAATGAGACAGGTTAATTGAGTTGTGTATATTTTGTGTATTTTTATTCTGATGGATCCAGGGTTGGGCGGATATTCAACAATATTGAATATGTTCTATATGATAATAACATATATTGCAATATTTGGGCTGGACTGTTCTGAGATATTAAATATTGGATAGTCTTGATGGAGCCTCAGTTATTACTGGGATGGAAATTAAAAGTAGCCACTTCCTTTTTGCTGGAGACAGTTGACTCGTTCAGTCGTTCATTTTGCAGTTTGATCCTGAGGTTTGATGCTTCAGAGCGTAAAAAGAAAGTTTCACATTTCTGGGAATGACATACAAAAAACAAACAAAAGTGATAATGACCTGGCTGTGTTTTGGTTTGCCAGGTGCCGGGTCGCTCCACTGAAGACCAGGAAGTCCTGCTGTTCAGGACAGATCAATCAGGTCGGGCCTGGCCAGTCAAGGCCCCATCTGGACCTCAGGAGCCCCATGGAGGACGGCGGAAAAAGAAACCGGTAAAGGGAGAGGGATTGAGGATGGTATGAAAGCAGGGGTAAAAACTTTCAGGATACTGGGGAGGGAAGTTTTCTACAGAGCAATAAAATATTAAAATCCACTAGTACGCACATGGAAAAAATAAATCTTGAACGGCATCAGAAAGCCACCACTTAGGAGGACAGAGAGGATCCTGCACACTCCTGGAATTACCAGATGGAGGTATTGAGAAGCAAATGAGCAAATGAGATGTTTGTGTCCTGCTATTTGTTCCTTGTCATTTGGTATTCATCAGAGTGTGTAATGAGAGCAGGGACTCTACCTGACTCTGAGTTGAAACGTTTGTAATGTAAACAAAGCTCTCCAGTCCATTGTCTGTTTGTGGTTATTATAAATGTAGTGAGTAGCTTCGTCTCCTTCACTGTCTGTCTCGCCCTCTGTTTCCCTCACGATCAGTCTCTCTCCGTCTCTGATCTGTCCTTTTCTTTCAAGGATTTCAGTCTGTTTCCCCCCTTCATACACTCATCTCCTTCTCCCTTTCTCAACTCTCCACTGTCCTTTGTCTCACGCTTTCTCGTCCCTCCTTTTCAATATATTTTAAGAATGCATTTTTTTTTTCATACCCAATTTCCAGAGAATCTTCTTCTCCGCCACCTTATGTCTCCCTGCCTATTTGCCTCTCTCTTCAGATTGAGACCCATGCTGATGGCCAGCGCGTGCGCTATTTCCAGGATGATGACAATGTTGGTCTGCAGGAAATGGTGAGGAGGGAGAAGATGAGCTCTGCACAGGATCAGAATGCCCTCTATTCTCGCATGGCTGCCAAGGTAAGAAAGCTATAGTTTTACATATAGAGTGTGACCCAAAATAAAGTTATTTGCCATAAAGTGCAATTATGAAGTTTTACTAGTGCAAGTACTAGTAACACATGATCAAAGCAGCCGGATTACATTCATTTGCAATGGATGCAATGCTTTGATTTTTTAAAAATATTTTTTCAAGTTTGACTTTTTTGTCATTTGAGCTTCAAAGCACACTTCAGGTTGCTCTGTAGCACACTAGAGAACCATTGCTCTGGCCCTGGTGGACTTCCACATTCTCATAGACAGATTTAGATGTTGAATTAATTTTGAAAGATTATACTGTTATACTGTCTCTGAGCAGTCATATTGGATGCCACCCTTAGAGTTGGAGTGTACTCAGCATTGTGGCAGCTTCCTCATCTTATGAAGCCAAAAGAAAAGAAATATATCTATTGTGGTCACAGCAGCTTCATTGGGTTGAACATAATGAATCAATGCAGGACAGAACTATCTGTACCTGTGGTTGGTAAGGCGGATGAAGATGGCTTTTGTCAAGTTGTTGCAGGTGCTATAGGTGCATAGCTATTATGGATAGTTGATGGATGGATTTTAGTCATTGCTAACCTGTATTATTGACTCTCAATTCATACGTTTTTTAAATTTTTTTTTAATGATTTATTACTTCAGGTAGCAGAAAATGTAGAAAGGGGAAGTAAAGTTTAGGCTTTGTTCTGTTGGGTTGGTAGGCATTTGGCTCTGTGCCGTTATCCATTTCTCTCTACTACTACTTTTACATCTACTCGTCTGTCTCTGCGACTCTCTCCTCCACTGTGTGCTCGAAATAGACACACAGCAGCAGATGGGTACTGGCAGGTCGTGGTGCGCGTGTCAGTCAGACTGCACTTTTCCACGAGCTGGGACACATTTTCCTTTGTCCTTCTTCTCTTTTCTACTCGTTTACTTCTTCCCTCTCTGTAGGTAGGAATATAACAACAAGTAGTGTAAAAAATCTGCTGACAGGGGTGTGTGTGTGTGTGTGTGTGTGTGTGTGTGTGTGTGTGTGTGTGTGTGTGTGTGTGTGTGTGTGTGTGTGTGTGTGTGTGTGTGTGTGTGTGTGTGTGTGTGTGTGTGTGTGTGTGTGTGTGTGTGTGTGTGTGTGTGTGTGTGTGTGTGCAAGCAAATGAAATGCAAAAGCATTAGGAAACAAAGAAAGAGATGGAGGAGTTGCCCTGACAAATGCCTTGGCTTAGTCCATGATTTTCCCTTTGCTTACTTCCCCTTGCTTGCTTTCACTCACTCGTTCATTTTCCCTCACTCACACACATGCACACACAATCACTTGCCCTCATATATATTCATTACACTTGCATTTGTATATAAAAATAAACACACACACACACACACACACACACACATATTCTGCACCTACAAACAGTGACACCAAAAATACATCTACAGTTACCATGGCAGGGCTTCTATAAATACCACTTTTAATCACAGCTATAGATTTATGAGAGAGAGAGAGAGAGAGAAAACTGTATTTTGTCCAAGCTGCTCCCTCCCATCTCTGCATCACACTAAACTTCTCTCTTTAGCCCTTCCTCCCTATTTCTTTCTCTGACTATAATTATCTCTTTAATCCTTTGTATGTCCATTTTTTCTCTGTTGTATTAATCTGCCTTCTTAAACCTTTCATCCATCTTCCTTTCCATGTCCCATCTGTTCTGTATCATGTAAAAAAAATAAATAAATAAAAAAAATAAAAAAGTTCACAATAATTGATCAGTCAATTGACAAGGAATGTGATTATAATTTTGACAATTATTGGATTTACAAAAATATGAGTCAACTGTTGGTTACAGCTTTAAAAATGCAAAGAGGTGCTTTGTTTGTAATAAAAGTGGTAGGACTAAAATATAGTGATGTCAGGCGACCCAGATGTCAAGTGTTTGGTCCAGAGCAAGATATCTCCACAGCTACCGACCAGCTGCTGACCAAAGTAACATGAAATTTAGCTTGGAATAAAAAATATATATATGTAGTAAACAGATGGTCAGGATCCTTACTGAACAGATTCATGCTTCTCAACTGATGACACTACACGAGCACACAACCTGTCTCTTAAATTAATATCCTCATTGCTGTTAGAGTTGCCAAACATGTTTATACTCTTTTAATTACACATTTACTATTCTTTTTGCTCAACTCAGTGTCTTGTTGAAGTCTGTTTTAACAAGATAAATGCTGGGTGTCTTGCACTCACATCATCTGGTGCCAGGAACTACATGGTTGAAATGTTAGTTCACTTTTTTCCCACTTATTTTTCAGTAATCATTATGGACATGTTGTGTTACATACAATGGCTGTTCATTTTCCCTTCCTCCTCTCAATCCCCTCTTCCATGTCATTTGTCCGTCTTTTACCTGCTGTCTTTCTCTTTAATTCTTTAATTCTGTTTTGTTTTTTTTTTTCCTCCAGCATCCAAGCTCACTTCCTGTTAGGGTTGTCACATTGTCAGAAATTTGGTAGTCGGTACCACAACCAATGAAATTCCATGATTCTCAAAACATAATTCGACACCACAGCAGCTTCTGTACGTCAGATTGGTTGTAATGGTGTTTCCTTTGTGCACTAAAGGGTGATGTAAGGCTGCAATTTCAGTTTCAGACAAAGCAGACACTGAATTTAAAAGAACTGACTGATTGATTGATTGTTTATTGATTTTATATTACAGAATATAAGAGCATATCTTCCATCATGTACTTTTGCCAGTTTGTTGCTCTCAGGTTTTATTCTCTACACGGGCATTTATCAATAATGAATGTGTGTCCAGAAACAGAAAGGTGCAGCTCTGTGTGCCTCTAATGGCTGCTGATTGTGGAGACACCAGATAGATGTTTCTTCACCATCTTTTTTTATCTCAGGGATCCCCTCAGAGTAAAGTACCTGTAGGTATCTGTACTGTCCTCATTTAGTGAAGGATAACACCTTTTTTCGTAGGGAACACAGCAAATCTTTTCAAGTTTTATGCATTGGTCAGAGACAGTTAAATTAGCAGACTAGCACAGTCTGGAGATTTGGTGTGGTGCATTTTTTTTAATTTTTATTAATACATGAGTAGTGTGCCAGACGTGTTAATCTCCTCCACTCTACTGCTACATGCTGTATCACAATCTATAATTTAAACTGCATCAGGAATGTGTCCATTTATCATTAGCTGAGACTATTAGCTGAGTGAATGTGAAGGCTGACAGCATGGATGTTGATTTATTACTACTATATTATGTGTAATTAGTCTACATGTAAGTGTGTGAGAGTACCTGTAATGGCATGTGTGTGTAAGAAAATAAAACTGTCTGCTCTTGGACAAATGCAGCATGTGCTGCTGCACACTTATATAGCGGTCCTTAGCACACATTCACTCAAACACACACACACTAAATAACACTCACACACACACACACACACACACACACTCTCTCTCCCTCTCCCTCCCTCTCCCTCCCACACTGTCACTAAACTAATCCAATTTTCACTCTCACTCACACACTCTCCTACACAGCGAGTCATGCACACACACTTCAGCCATGCTTGCCTCTCGCTCTTTCACATACACACAGATTCCAACCTGTTGCCCGGTCGCCATGGTGACAAGACTCAGACGTAGAAACACCATAGTCGATGCTCGGTATCCTGCCTCACACTGTTAACACACAGAGACCAACTTACAAACAGGGCAGTTCAGGCACATCACACATACAGACACACACACTCAGAATATGCTGTGGAAATGGCAGAGACAGTAATATTGTGTTAGCACCTACATCCACCAATAAGTGAAGTAACCAGACACTTTCTAAGGACAGTCTGTATCTCCACAGTAGTTTTAGAGGATTACCATTACTTCCCCTTTTAAGAAGTGCCAGTGTGGAATTGTTTGTTTGTTTTAAGCCTGAAATGAAAGTGAAAGCTACATCCAGTCTCCTTATCATTAAACGTTTGCAAATATTAATACTTTAGCATGCTCTCGCATCATTTTTTGTCAGATAGAGAAAATATAGCAGATTTGGCCAAATATCACACTCCTGTTTAACACTGTTCACCATCTCTCTCCTCCTCTCTCCTCCACTGCGTCTCCCGTCTTGCACTTCTCTTCTCCATCTCGCCTGTCGTGCCCGCTGTCCTCACCACTACTTCCACTCCACTCGACTCTCCAGATGATGGGGAAGACAGACGGTGACAACTACACGCTGGATGACATGTTTGTGTCGAGTGCAGCGCAGCGGGAGGGCGAGGGGAGGGAGGAGGAGAGGATGAGGAGCAGAGCCATCGGGGAGAGTAGGAGGCTCGCTGCCTCTATGGAGAAATGCCGGCACTGCTTCAGCAGCCAAGAGCTCCAGAAGCACCTCATAGTGGCAATAGGGAGCAAGGTAAGGGATCATGAATGTAGGCTGTTTTGTCGCTTTGTCGCTTAACTGATTCAATATTGTTGTGTTTCAGTGTCTATCAGTCCAAATCCTAAATACACTTAGTTTACAATCCTAAAAAAATTAAGGAAACCAAAACATTATACCCATAATTTTTAATCTGGAATCAGGTAATTTTGACATTTTTTTTCATAAAAGACCATTCAAAACCATCAATTGGTTATTACAATTATTTATAATGAATTTTCTGTCAATAAATAGATATATTAATTGACATATAATTGTAGGTCTAAATTGAAAAACTTTTTTGCACTCTTTGTTAGAAAAACAAGCTATTAAAAAAAATGAATCCATGCATTTCAGAACTTTGTCTGTAATATGTATGTGTTTGCGATCTTGTGTCCAGGTGTACCTGAGCCTGCCTGCGGGAATGTCAATGACAGAAGGCCACTGTCTAATTTGTCCTCTCCAGCATCACTGCTCTGCCACCGGAGTTGACGAGGATGTCTGGTCAGAAATTCAGGTTAGCCAATCAGCGCTACAAGTCCTGTCACTCCAGGCTAAAGCGACAACTCCTCCGACTGTCATTTTACAGCGGTGCAGCATAAAATCAGAACTAAACGCTGCTTTCAGTTTCAGTGTTTACTTCAAACAAGAAGGATTAAAATGCTGCTTTGCTGTCCTCAGCTGTTCCGGCGTGCGTTGGTGCGTATGTTTGAATCCCAGGAGCTGGACTGTGTGTTCATGGAAACACACATGAACCCACGCAGAAGACAACACATGGTCCTAGAGTGTATCCCACTGCCCCGTGAGCTGGGCGATATGGCACCCATATACTTTAAGGTCCGTGTGTGTATTGTTTCATCATTCTGATAACACACATTTTATCCAGTCCTACACTGGAAAGGAGTATTGTAGGCATAGGTTTGAGTTTAATGCATAATAATCAAATAAGTATCATGTCAAGTGTAGTTCTACAGCTGTTTTCTGTGTGTCTCCAGAAAGCTCTCATGGAGTGTGATGAGGAATGGGCCATGAACAAGAAGATTGTTGACCTCTCTTCAAAAGACATCCGCCAAGCTGTATGTTCTCATCGTCTTTTTTTCTTTATTTCTTGCCCTTCCTATGTCTTTCCTCGCTCTTCTTTCTGTTCTTGTATTTCCTTGTCCTTGTTAAATGTTTTTAATTTTTTGTGTGTTGCCCTCTTAGGTTCCTCGAGGTCTGCCCTACTTTGCTGTAGACTTTGGACTCCAGGGAGGGTTTGCTCATGTCATTGAAAATGAACAGAAGTTCCCCCATTACTTTGGCAAGGTCAGTTTGTGTATTCATCATTATGTTGTTTTGCTTTTTTTAAGCTTGTTTAAGCTACATTTCAAAATATTCAGTTACGAGTCGTCCCAATGTTGCTTCACATGAACATTATAAGGATTTTGAAGCTATTCTTTATTTGATTGTTGTGTATTTCTGCAATGAAAAAATAAATTCCAATTAATTTTTCAGCAATATTTTTAAATGATCAATCCTTCTTTTCCCTCACAGGAAGTGGTGGGAGGCATGATGGACCTGGAGCCACGACGCTGGAGGAAGTTGGTCAGAGAGAACTTTGATGATCAGAGGAAAAAAGTCTTGCAGTTTGCAAAGTGGTGGAAACCATACGACTGTACCAAGACAGAAGGCTAGCTGGACACACAATAGTGAAGACAACACACACGAATCATGTTGGTCAGTCTGGTGCAGATACTGTTGTACCTACAAATTCAGAATTTAATGTAAAATTTATAAGTTGTTATTGTGAGGACATTTTTACTTAAATAAAAAATAAATAATTTGATTTGTGTGTTTCTGCTATTTGTATGTTACAGAAATGGTTTCCTATCACAATATTTTGACACTGAAAGAAACCCAAGACCAAAATCTTATTCAGCCATCATATATTATTAACTTAACTTGGAAAAACTTAAACACTGCAATTTCTGTGTAAAGGTTTTGAAGCTATTTCAGTATTAAATCTTTTATAGTTTGCATCAAAACATTTGCATATTTTTTTCCAAAAATCTACTGTGGGTGACAGTGTAAATTACTGGCTTGTGTTAGTATCAAACACATATCAAATCATATCAAACACAGACAGCAACTAATAAACGTGATGGGCTGACAGTAACAACAGTATTTCCAATTAACCAGAAATGGAACAGGTCACACTGTTTGATTGTAGATAATCTACCAATTACAGTTCCAGTCACAGTGCAACACAAAACGTAAATTTATCAGTATTTTTTGCCAGATGCGTTTTACAGCAACATAAGCAGCTGTAACTCTGTGAGCACTACTTGGCAAACGGGAAAGAAATGACATCTGTCCTTGGGTACATCCCCAGAACAACAGGTTTTATACTCTAAATGAAATAAATACTCAAACTGAAATTGACAACATATAGGCCCTAATCTGCATTCTGCCTCTAAAACCACAGTGTGGCTGGCCTGCTCTAGGGATGCTTGAGCATATGACTACAGGGGAGATTGTTTTTCTTTTTTTTCTTTTTTTTTGAGTGAGTTTTCCAACATAGAAAACAAAACAAACAAAAAACAAAAAAAACACCACATGTTAACCAGCATCATTTTATACCACATGCACATCTGACTTGGCTGATAATGGAACATCTATGAAAAAGTTTGTTGCTGCCAAGACTTGAATTGGAGCCATTTATCTATGTGTCATAAACCCTATTTTTCTAGCATCTCTCGTCTGCCCTCCCTGCTCTCCAGCCCAGAGATTTGATTTCTTTCTCTGTGGCCTCATGATCCTTTGCAGCTGTCACTTAATTCTGAGAGGTTTCAGTGTCATCACAGCCACATGGGCAGGTGTACACAAGCAGACATGTTGCAGCATCAAAGCCCTCACACCTAGTCTGACACGCATACACTCCTCATGAGTAATCAGCCACCTTGTCTCGGCATGTGACCTCATCTTTTTTTTTTTTCATCTATGTTATTGGTTCTTTAATTAACTCATCACTTTGGAGACCCATCTTATTTCCAGGTTTCAACTCATCATGTGGTGGATGGATGCAGCTGGTTAGTTCTGAATCTGTGTGAATCAAAAAAAAAAAAAAAAGAGAGAGTTTGAATTGGTTTTTATTTCACCGTTTGTATATGTGGTCACACAGGGGAGACGGGCTTCAGAGTGAGGGTTTTCTCTCTCTTACATGCTCTGCAGTCATTAGAGAGAGTGCTCTCCTTAACGAATCAATCCCTCTTTTCAGAAACCTGAGGGAAACACTGTGGGAGTCACAGAAATAGATCCCATAGGTAGATTCTGTAGTCAGTACATTGTTAATGTAGGATAATCTGTCTCTATAATCATCATGTGTGGTACATTCTAAACCCCCGGTGAGTACAATTTAATTACTTTCTGTCTCTTGTGATTTTAATATAAATGGGTAAGTATTTCGAAATGTCATAGTAGGAAAAAGATGATCACCCTATTTAAAACGGCCTCACCACATGTTGAACAAGCTGGCAGACAAAATTGTCTTTTGGTATGATAAGGCTGCAATTAAAGCCATTGTTAAACAATAATCTGAATTCTACTTTTAAATCCAGTTACTGTTAATATCTTCATGTATACTAAGTCATTGTATATTGTGTGAACAGATTTGAAAAAGACCTGATTTAAACCACTGTCACTTAACCTAACAGTGTTAAACTGATCTAATGTCCAGATATATTATTAAGATAAGATCATTTTAAACAAGTGTTAAAAGTTATTTTCTAATTATTTGCTCTTAACCAAACAACAATATTCCAACTTTTAATAATATGAAATGTAATTCCTTTTGCTGTTGACTATCCAGTATTAAAACTACTGTGCTGACTCCTGATTGGCTATATTCATTAGCAGTTTTAACATTAAAGTAATTGTCCCACTCAACCAGTCGGTTGGAGTTTAGATGGAGATGGAGTTTATGTGGATTATAATTGTTTTTGAAATCATTTTTACAGTTTGATTTCACTGTAGGCAGGTGGAGGAGGAACTGTTTAAGTAAAAAAAGAAAAAAAATCATCAGTTTATGTGGACTGGACAAACTGTTTTGGTCTGAAGTGTGATTTGCCAAGAAGTGTATCACTTTACCTGAGATCACCCCACTCCTCAGCTTGCAATTATTTCGAGTCACATTGAACAAGAGTGTTTACACTTAGTAACACCATCCTTCTCCTCCTCCTCCTCACCATCGCCCTGTCAACAAGGAAACAGGGACATGCAGAAAATTAATTTCCCAGAGGTGGAAGCATTGTGCATTGTTATTATTTATCATTCTTATAACATCACCTCGGTAAGGCCTGTTTCATTGTAAAGCTCTGCAAACCATGAGCACCATGGTTTCTCTGCTGCTGGACAGTCAATGCACTGTGGATTACGTATCGTTCATATGTGCATCAATGGGTCATTTTCATCATAAATCAGCAGCAATTCAGTTTGTCAGCCAGCTCCATTGCCCACCAGTTGACTATGATCTAACGGCCAAAAAAAAAAAAAAAAAAAGATATCCCATAATCAAAATGTGTTTTAAATGGACAGAACCTAATGTGATTGTTTTGGGGAAATTCAGGTGAATCTGTAATGCAGTTTTCAGTGTAACCCCACAACATGCAATTAGCTACTCTTTAACCTTGTTTGTTCAGTAGAAACCATTCCTTGAGACAGGACAGTAGGTTATTTATATTGCACAAGTGACAGAGAGGCCCGGGTTCACGGTTAATACCAGCAGAGTGGCGTGGAGTGATGTATGGTTATGGCCAATTACATTGGCTGGGGGCAGATTTATGACTGAGACAGCCGTTTCTTTTTCCCCGTCTCTGCTTCTAACACACATCTTTTTTAGTGTTATTTTGCAACCCCCCCCCTCCCCCCCCCCCAAACACACACACACACACCATGCTGTTTCGTCTTCTGTAGGTTTGTTCTTTCATTCATTCTCTGCCTCAGGTTCTCTTGTTTCTTCTTCATTCCCTTTCATACTTCACAAATTCATTCTGCATGATTAGCAAGCAGGAGACATGTATTTGACAGAAAGATGAGGCAATAATAAAATGTCTTCTGTGTCACAAAATCGAAGCTGACACGCCTGCTAAAACACTTGACACACACACACACAGGAGAAATAAATGATCTAAACTCTAGTGACTACTGCTAAAACCAATGAAATGCTCAACTTCTGTGTGTGTGTGTGTGTGTGTGTGTGTGTGTGTGTGTGTGTGGCAGACACATGGATAAATGTAGAATTGTTCTTTATGTTTGAGTTTGTCTGCATGGCTGTCTGCTTATTACTGGGGAAAGGCACCTGGTTTTGACTCACTGGTGTGTGTCATGGGGCTGTATCTCTTCTTATCTTCCTGCATTCCACAACTACTAGTATTTCAGATTTTGACGGAGTAAACTCTGCTCAGTGTGTGTGTGTGTGTGTGCCAGTTTCTGATGTTTTTTGTCTATATATGGTTTTTTCCCCCTTTTTTTCATGCATTTCTTTGAAATACCTATGTGTTTCTGTGTTTGTTCCAGGCTGAAATGACACTAAATCTGTCTGTAAAACATGCCGGTAATCCTTCTCTTCTCATTTACTTACTTTTTATGGTCCTATTTACTGCAATGCTGTAAAATGTATTGCCTGTTACTTTAATTTACTCTTAATTAATAATGTGTCTGACTTAAAGTAAACTAGTGACTTACAATGTCTTACTTATGTTGTTGAAATTGATATTTCAAACCATCCAGAATAAGGGAAAACTCCTCAACTCTTCAGTACATGTAATTTCATATTAATGTTTTGGCGCAGTCAAAGCATGACGCCTTTCTATATTATGAGACCAAAGGTTGGCGATGCGCACATGGGATGCTACTCGAGGAAAAGGTTCATTTCACCAACAATGAATTGACATTTGAATCTTTCTGACTCTCAAAATTAGGAAATACTGATTGCAATATCAGCAATACTATATGCATGAGCACATCAAGGTCACCACTACATATAAGTTCCATCATTTTATGTCAGTTCTTAGGAGCAGTATCACTGAGAGTAAGGATGGTATGGTGCCATATTTGTGATCATAATTTCAATTTGATGCGATCCCTGTTAGATGTACCTATTGAATGAGATTAGCATGATACACCAGGAGGTATACTCTTCCTATCTGTTCAAATTCCCTGATAGCACAGTTGCTGAGCCATTGCCCTGTCTGCACTCAGCTAGAGATGGCAGGCTGCCAGCTCAGGGCAGTCCCTCAGCTAGTGGCCTTATCTTCTCTGGAACATTATTTCTTCCATTGTAGTGTTGGCTTTATTAAATGCCCACATTATTACTGATGGATGGCAGAGTGATTGGTAAGAGCAAGCGACCAGATAAGGAAAGAGAGATGGAGACTGTGTGAGAGAGTGTGTTTTAGTGTATGTCATGTGCTAGTGCAGGCTATGTGTGAGAGAATGAGAGAGTGTGTGGGTGTGTGTTAGAGAGAGAGAGAGGGAGCAAAATTCTATGCAATGTATTGGGGTCATGCTGCTCCAGAAAGTCAAATGAATTAGTAGGCACCTCCAGGAAATTGCACTGTGATGTGTGTGTGTGTGTGTGTGTGTGTGTGTGTGTGTGTGTGTGTGTGTGTGTGTGTGTGTGTGTGTGTGTGTGTGTGTGCACGCGCGCGCACATGCACATGCATGCACTTGCATGATGCATCAAGTCTGTTTCACTGTCTTTCAGCTTGTCCCTTTAGGGCCCTTAATGAACAGACATGCTCTGCCAATCAAGGTCAAGGTCATGGCTGTGATTAGTGCCAGACATGAGCATCATTCTGTTCTCTGATGGGAGGCAACAAGCGTGCACCACTGCTGCCAGCTCCATTATCTTCCCGTGGAGCCATATTTGTCCTTGTATACCTGCGTTGAACACATCTGGCACATTGCCATCAACTTGGCTTATTGGCCATGACTGTTGTTTGATTACTATCGGATGTTGCTTGATTGCCATTTCCAGTTAGTTAATTGAGGAACAATCACCTGTATGTTGCCTGCAAAGATAGTATAGGAAAGTGCAAAAGACACTGTGTAGGATATAATGTCATTTACAGTTATAAACAGGCTACATACAGCAGGACACACTTTAAGTCTGGCCAAATTTTTGACTGGTACTGTATACAGACATGGTTGACATGCAGTGAGTAGTGCAGAGGATGCAGAGGAGCTAAACAGCATTTAGGCCATCAAAGGAAGATATCATTTGCATTTACATTTATGTTTTTTTTTTTTTTTTTTTTTGTTTTTTGCTCAGGAAGAGTTTGTATTGTGTCATTTGATGACAGTGGAAGTCCCTCACATAGAAATGTATAAGCACTGGAGATGTGGCTGCACAGGACTTAATGCAAAATTTGGGGTGGCAGGATGTGAAGAGGAGGTTGTTTATGAGGGCCAAAATTTTTTTGCCCAGGGGCCCCTTATCTATCTATCTATCTATCTATCTATCTATCTATCTATCTATCTATCTATCTATCTATCTATCTATCTATCTATCTATCTATCTATCTATCTATCTGTCTAGCTCAGCGCAAGCTCATCCGCACAGCTCATCAGCGGTGACCGCACTGTCTCTCCCTGTTCCCCCCACCTCCACTCGAACCACCTCCGCTCCAGCCACCTCTCCTGCCCAGCGCACACACTCCCTCCGAGCGACGACCAAGAGACACACGGCACGACAGCAGCCGAGGGCCAGCGGCGAGGGGGACACAAGTGAGCGATGTGCGAAGGATGAGAGGACGGTTAGTTGGCAGACAGACAGGAGAACCGCTGTCGCAGAGGACGACGACGAGGAGGAGCAGGAGGTGGAGGAGAGGGGACGGAGGACGGAGGGAAGCAGGCACATCTGCCGTGACTTTGGGGATTTCTCTCTGGCAAGAGCGGGGAGAAAACGGGGAGACGCCACATTCTTCGGGTGCCCAAATTTACAATGTACGAGAGGAATAATTATCGTGTGTCGGAATTACCGCGGTGGACCAACATGATGTCGATTTTGGCGACCTTTGTCATTTTTCTGTTTTGCAATTTCGCCACTTAAAGCAACATCTGCTTCAGAATAGTTTGCAAAGATATATATATATATATATATATATATATATATATATATATATATATTTTATTTTTTTTATTATTTGAAGCATCCTTTTGGAGAGTGTTTTGCATCCCAGGGAGCAGGTTGGATTTGTTTTGGGGGCAAAGGAGGACGGTTTTTTAAGAGGCAATACCCCCACCACCTCCTCCCCCTTACATAAATGTTTGCGTGCCGTTAGTGCTCCAGTTCTCGTCGACCCCCCCCCCCCCCCCCCCCCCCCCTCTGAATAGGTTGTTGGGTCTCACACGCAGACAGACGCACCTCATGCACACATAGACACAGACAGACCTGGACATTATCTCTCTCTCTCTCTCTCTCTCTCTCTCTCTCTCTCTCTCTCTCTCACACACACACACACACACACACACAAGTCATATGCATACATAATTATATAGCCAGACCTCACCCACCCAACCCTCTCACCCCCCCCCCACCCCTCATCCCCCCCCCCCCCTCACAATCTGATGACTCCCCGGCGTAGAGGTGGACGTGGTACGGAACCGGCTGTAGCATCATCACCATCACCATCACCACCACCATCATCACCATCATCGTCCTCAACACTACCACTGCCATCATCACCATCCTCCTCCTCCTCTTCCTCACCATCACCATGTCCTCGTCGCGCAAGATCTCCTCTGAGTCGTTCAGCAGCTCGGTGGGCTCGGACTGCGGGCTCGAAAGCCCAGGGGGAGACGGAGGGGACGGTGGTTTGGAGCCGGCGGAGGAGAGCCGGGGCTGCCCCTTCTCCTCCTTCCCTTCCTCGCACAGAGCGGTGCTCTGGAACGGCCGCAGCCTCGCCGAGAGGTCGGCGTGCCCGGCGGGCGAGGAGCAGCAAGGACCCGGTGGACCCCACAAGAGGGTCACCAGAAGGAGACGGGTGAACTTGGACTCGCTGGGAGAGAGCCTGAGACGACTGACCTCACCCACGGTAGGTGTCCAGCTTAGGTCTGAAGGGCTTGACTGTGCCTTCAAGAAATATCATTTAATTTTCCTACAGAAAGTTGTGGTGCTGTATTCATGAAGGTTTCTTGTCTCAACTACTTTAATAGTCAATAGGGACCTCGCCAGTGTTTCAGGCTGCTGAAAAGTCAAATATTCATGGTAATATCCTGTGCCTTATAACCAAAAAGTTGAAAAGCAGTCTTCTAAAATCTGTTAAAATATTTTAGGTCTAGTTTGTGTGTCATACTTCGCACAATTGGAGGCGGGCATTATTGACCAAATCGGTGACTGTTGCTCTTCAGATGATACACAGTAGTAAACAGTCTACTTGATGACCAAGCAGCCAGAGGCTAGAGCTGTCTCCACAGTTCAGAAGACTACAGCATTTGATACCATGGGAAAAGGCAACATTCAAACTATTCCACCACAGTGTGATTCTTCAAAATCCCAGACAATATCTCATATTATGACATGATGTGTGCTGTTCCATCTATGAAAAAAACAGAAAACAAAACTGTTTTCATCCTTCACCTCTGATAGCCTGAATCATCTGGCTGATTATATAATAAGTATGTTGTTGTGAGGAAGAGACAGAGATGCCCATGTCTGTGTATATGAAATGAAACGATGTGAGGAGTGTGACGAATGAGCCCCTTTCTGTGTTTGTGTGTCTCGGCTCTATCCATGTCTCAGTTGTATTACAGGCTGTAATGTAATAAAGCAGCTATTAGAACTGAGCAGAATTGTGATAGATGGCGTGTGATTAGGGCATTTGCTATTGCATAGTTGGAATTTGATTGCATCTCCTGTAATGTGGCCCCCAGTAGGTAGCTGCTCAGCAATAAAATATACCGGGAAGTAGACAGATTGACAGACAGATGTTCCAGATGTGGACAAAACAGAAAAGCCATATGAGATAGGATATAAACTTTCACATGACTAAATCACATTAAAAATTATAGTAATTAAAATCATAATTTTAAAGCAGCTACATACAGTTAAGACATATTAAGCTGAATGCCAATTATCAATACATGTACTTCTGACCATCACAACCTCTTAATAATTCATGCTTTGTTCTATTTTCCTTTTCATGAAAGAACTGATAATGTGTCAATGAGACCAAGTAGCCTGTCCTCATATTCCTCATACGCCACTGCAGTACAAACTCCAAAATGTAAAGCGGCATCAAGAAATGTTGCACTTGTGACTGCTTCATACTACCAAAGATACCAATGATATGAGAGAGGCTGAAGATCTGACATTGTTTAGTCCAAACTTCTTTTAGTCCAGAGCATAGATAAGTCAAATATGTAAAATTTTGTCTCTTCTACGGAGGATATATACGCTCAGCAATATCAAGCCAAAACAGACAAACAGTGACAAATATAGACAGACACTTGAAATGTCACAGGAACTTTAGCTGTATTTAAAAGTCACAAACTCCTTGGCAAAAAACGTATTTTTTTTCTAGATACTGTACCTCAAAATCTCAACCATTAAAACTTACTTACACATCAAACACAAACAGCAATATCAGCATCTCAATGTAATCGCCATGCCGGTCACCTGTAGAATCTGAATATCAGGTGGCACTGTTTGAGTTTTCTCAGGCCAGATAACCAGAACAAGAGCTGAAAGTGAAAAGTATGGTGTTGATTCTCAGTGGTACCAGCAGTACTCGCAATCACTGTACTTTACTGAGTCATTCGATTCAATGTTGATATAAAAAATATTGCCCAATTCACATTCAATGTATATTTTAGTTTTAATTTAATCATTGTTGAGATATTAAAGAATAAACTGAAGACTGTTTTGGGGTATTGCTTCCTTGACTGAAAGGTGTCTCGGCCTATTGCAGTCAGGCGTAGTTTGGGCCCCTTGCCCATCTCACTTAAACTCTACCAAGGAAACTCCAGGAGCCCACATCTTTTCTGAATTTACATAGTCCACATTTAATCACAGACAGAGACAGAGACTGGTTGATGAATAGGTAGAAGGATTAATAATAAATGGGTAGATAAACAGTTTGAACATTTTAAGTGCTCCTCTTTGCTTCTGATTTAAGAGTTTTGATCTCACATATGTACCAGGTCTATTTACGTTAGTTCCCAAGATAGTAAAAGCGCTGCTGTGTTTTCATTAGACTACAGGAGGTTGTGGGAATAGGTTTCTCCGAACTGCAAATTCTCAGACCCTGTGGTCCCATTCCTGGGAGAAATAGATGTTGCAGAGAAATCAATATAAGAGAGCAGTGATTGTCAGTCTTTTTGCTGCCCAGGCACAACCTCTCAAAATAATGAAATTCAGCAGTTAAAAATCTGAAGTTAGTGTATATTGGAGAGGGCTAGTGAGAGGCAACTTCAGCTCTCAGCTGCAGCTCTTACTGGCCCTGATCTTTAATAGATCTGTAAAAAAAAATACAGTAGAGGGAACACTTAAAGACAGGTTAGTATCACACTCGATTGTGATGATAGCCATCATTTACATGTGGGCAATATTGTGGATGTTTGTGTGTTTCTGTGCTTCAGTCTGTCTGCACGAAAGGATCTGTTTGTTTACCTGTAAGTGCAATTACAGGTATCAGCTGAGCATAAATAAAGCCTTTTTTAAAATGTAAATTTGTAAGGGCCATTATGGTGATGTGCTTCGGTCATAAGGACAGGGAAAGAGTAAATGTCCAAGGTCTTTTCACAGTGTTTGAATCCACTGATACTAACAGCTCCATCAAAACATTTAATTGTTGCCATATTTAATAACGTACTGAAGCAAATTAGCCAATGGACACATAAATATACTCACTCACTCACTCACTCACGCACAGTTTATTATGTTTTTGATTCCCTTTCTTTCTCTCTGTCACACACACACACACACACACACACACACAGTGGCTGCGTGCAGTGGCAGTGTCTGTTGTTGACTGCAATGGACCATGACAGAGAGAACAGGGCATGCTCTCTGTGGTTGTCTTCACCCTCACCACACTGACCCAGAAGCAACAACATGCACACACACACGCACACACACACGTGTGCAAACATTCGTTTTCTCTCTGCCTCTCTCAGTCTTGTGTATACACATGGAAGGTGGCCATTAGCTTAGTGACCCATGACGCTGATCAGAAGGGCCTGAGTGTTGGCCACAAATATGAAAAGTGTGAGACAAGTGTGTGAGTGGACTAATGTGTGTATTCTGGTAAATATACATCATAAATTTGTGGTTTCATCTTCCCTGTCAGGAAATAATTTTATTATGGAGTAGATCGACCTAGCTTTTAGCTGGATATAGGGTGAGGTCATTGCTGCAGCTGTACATGTGCTGGCTGTTTCCATCGAAATTTCTTTACTCAACATTGTATGAGTTTACCAGAGTAAAGAGTATGAGTTTGAAGTTTGCTGTTCGGTTCAGTCCACACATCTGTGTTGTTTGTGTACTTTGCACAAATGGGGCTGGTTTCTTCAAATGATGTAAGAACATGTTGATCTCCACACCCTCTGACGATTGAATTCCCACCAGAAAAGAATATTGACCAGCAGCGACAGCTTGTGGCTGGTATTGTTTTCACCTTGTGAGTCTTTGCGTTTGTGTGGTACTGCTGGGGGAACTACCACAGAGGTGGTTTTGAATACTTTAGCAGGTGTTTATTTTTCTGTCAAGGCGATAAATGTCACAGCCGTGTAAGTTACTGTCTCGAAACCTTACAGGTATTTAGTTGATATCTAAATGAAGGCTGAGTTTAAAGATGTGTTTGGTCCGACCCACTGAGCACTCATGCAATTATGTAGTGATAATGTAGAAATGACTACTGAGTATTCATGGACCGAAACATCAGCATGCTAACGTACATCGCAGCTGGTGTGATCGCATCGCAAGATGGTCTTTAGTCATTCGTAGCTCCACTGGCCTGTTTCCACTCTCAAATGAATAATGAAAACAACGTAGCAGGACAGATTTTGGAATTGTGTCATTTTTTTCTTTTTTTTTGACATACAGTACTGGCCCTAATGTTTGAGAACGCTGGTACACATTTTTCCAGTTTTACGTGAATTTTCAGCAGTTCAAGTCCAGTGAATAACCTTAAATGGCGCAAAGGTCGGTGGCAAACTGCCCAAGTTAAAAAAAGAAAGTCTACATCACCAAAAACAGAAAAGTCATATAAACTTCATAGAAAGATTTTGGTTGACTTACAGCTTTCCTCCACCAGTGGAAGTAAAGAAGCCTTGAAAGTCAATTCAACAGTCCCTACAGGGCCTCAACCCTTGCTGATAACTCACAAACCCTCTGTCTGTAGGCAGTGTTGGAACAAACTGGCTTTGCACACAGTCTTCATTCAGTCTTTATTATTTATTTGTTCCATGTTTCACTTGCACTGTGTAACTATGTTAATTTTCAGTCACAACTGGAAAAATGGAGGTTTTCAAAAATGTATGGCCAGTAGTGTTTGAATGACAAACTAACTAATACAAATATTTCTATCCTTTTTCCTTTGATTGCACAGAATGGAGCTAAAATAAAAAATGTCCCTTTTCAACTTCATTGTAACATCTGTAGTGCAGCTAATGAAAAACATTACATTAGCTGCTAACTCAGTTGGACTACGGGAAAAAGGCTACCCTTAATCTACTGAAACCTTCACTTCAACTTGCATGTTTTCCTTCTTATAGATTTTTAAAAATACATTGTTGTCAACCCATCTGGTCAGAATTTACATTAATTTACATTCATTCTTGTCCAGAGAGATTTACATTAAGTCCATTCAACTTTTAACAGGGATTAACAGCTAGATATAATCAAGCATTTAGCCCAGCTAGGGCAAAATATTTACCCCTGCCATGTCCGATGCACTGGCTGCGTTATACCCATATAAAGCAGATTGCAACAGCAACTGTTTTCTTTGTGCCTGCCTTATTGCTTGTTTGCTCTCTGACAGAGAGGTCTGATGTGTCTCATGCTGGGATTTATCTTGCGTGGTCTCATCTGGTGTATGAGTTCCTATTTCCTTTAGTAGTGGTGGCAGCTTTCCAACTGTGCTGAAGCACCAGTACCTACTGCTCTAGACCATAGACCACACCAGTTCATGCTAATAGAAATTTGGAGGAAGAAGATGGAATAAGAGGAGGAAACAAAGAGCTTGTCCACTGCACTGTGTGTGTGTGTCTGTTTGTGCTGGAGGGAATCAGTCACACAAAGAGACAGAAGAGGCAGATTCACCTACAGTAGAGAAAAGTATAACTGAGCCACACAGAGAAAGCAAGGCAGAGAAACGGAGAAACAGAGCAAACAAAAGAGACAAAGTGGTTTGGATAAAGACGATGGGACCTAGAGAGAGAAAGGATAGATATAAAGTATAAGAAGAGTACACGTGTGTGTTAAAATAAAGCGAGCACTTGAGAGTTCATACCCCAGTATTTGCTGGACATTCTTTCATCTTAATGGAAGATCTGTTCACCGCCACCTTTCACCAGTCTACATACTGTCATCATTGCAACGATTGCATGATAATATTTTAAAAATCTCAATTCAGTTCAAATACATTCAATTTCCTAGCATGATCCTGTTGCCGTCAGTTTAGATGTTGTGTGCTTTAAAAACCTATCCCAACAAGCAGGTGATCTTGACTGGTCCACTAGCTGCTAACCATATCCTACCTTTAAGCATGTTTGTGTGTGCGACAGAGTGAGATTAATGTGTGACGGGCTATGGAGTTGTGTGTACAGTAAACATGCCAGCGATTGTAACAATGCAGACTAATGATGATGTATGTGTACAGTATGTTTGCACATGTGTGTGTATGTGTGTGGCTGATAACAATTTGTGCCTGTGTGTTTGGTCATGTTGTAGTATCTTGTGTGCACACACTACAATGTGCATGCTCAGTGGTAAATGAGTAGCTGAATCAAGGTTGCAGTTAGAGGAGACCGTCATGAGAAAACACAGTTTCTGTTGTCACACATGCGCGCACACATATACTGTAGACATCGACACAAATGTGTAAGTGGGGAACAGAGCGGTGACAGGGAGTAAAAGCATGTTTTTTTTTCTCACAAATAGTCTGTAAAATTTGGCTCACTGGGTATTTTTTTCGCTATCAGGTGTGGACAGTTGCTTGTATAAAATGCCCATTTTGCTCCTGTTGTTGCTAAGTTGACGTGTGGCTCGCTGTAGCTAAAAGAGCAAATTATTTTGTATCAGCAGGTGTAGCTTCAAGCGTTATAGAGGATACGTAGAGTAAATACAGCATAAAGACATTTATATTACTTTGTCCAGTTGGTTAGTAACAATATGATGCCTGAGAGAACTGTATTAACCTTTAAAACACGTAGATTTGTTCCCTGACCGTACGCACACTGTCTCTCTCTTTCCCTACTATCTCATG
Organism: Trachinotus anak; assembly: GCF_046630095.1. Lineage (NCBI taxonomy): Eukaryota > Metazoa > Chordata > Actinopteri > Carangiformes > Carangidae > Trachinotus > Trachinotus anak. Next base: position 17,939,319 of record NW_027273865.1, read on the forward strand.
TTTTTGCTTGACAATCTGTCTCACTCCCTCGCTGTCTCTACACACACACACACACACACACACACACCAAATAGCTCCTGTATCTGTCCGGAATGGGCGGAGGCCTCAGAGTGACCTCTCCAGCTGGCACACTGTGTTCTAGTATTGTCACTACAGCCCAGCATTTGAGCCGCATCACAGATAATCACATTGGACCCGCCCTCTCAAGCTTAGGCTGTCAGTAACGCAAAATACGCCAGCTGCACACATCCACAGATAAACACACACACATACACACATACGCACATGCACAGACAATCCAGGAGTATATTATGACATTTTTAGTCAACAACAACAACAACAACAACATCAATAATAATAATAATTATTATTATTATTCTTACTTTAAGTTTTTTTCCAGACCTTTGAAAGATGAAAAATTTGAAACAAATTTGAAAAAAAAAAATGTAGGTGATAACAGCAGTAGTGGTTTTTCTCAGTAATTACACTGTGGAACCGACTTAGACTCAAGCAAAATGTTAAATATATTTTATAAATGTATATTTAATGTGTGTTTGCCACTGTGGTCTAACAGATCACAAGAAACATTTTACTTGTCATAGTAGGAAAGGCACAGGTGTTAATAATAACAGATGGCTGTGTTCTGTTTGTGTGTCCCAGTAAGACCTGACAGTGTGACAACAGCAGGATCAGGAAACTGAAACAGCTACGCACAAGTTCTTACTTGGACAAGTCAAAATGTCTTCCGTGTTTTGCCTGCAGTAACACTTCAGGTGACACGTTAGCAGCGTTGTTGGCCTGCTTAGATGTGTGTCGTGCTCGCCTAAGCCTTAACAGCAATAATTATGGAATCCATAACCAAATAGATAGTATATGTTTGCTGTATTATGGATTCAGGAATGTGCCCTCATGAACGATAGGAGCTATTCACAACACAAAGAAGGGAGGCCACCAATCTCTGTGTGATGTATTTCACTGATTTTATTAGAAGGGATTTGCTGAATATGTGCAAAATCAAAGCTTTGAGGTGCAATAAATACAATCACACACAGATGCACAAAAAAATGCACATACACACATACATGTAAAATGTATTCACTTCTTCTTACAGACGCAGACTGTTCAGGAGGCTCTACAGCGAACTCTACAATTCTACAGACAACAAGAGATCAGGTAAGACTGTCTCCCTCGCTTGCTGTCTGCCTCTCTGACTCTCGCCCTCTTTCATTAATCTTCATGCTCAGCTACTCTCTCTGTGTCTTGCAGTCTACCTGCTGTCTTGTCTTGGTGTCCCCATCTCCCCTTTTGCCTCTATTTCTCTCACCTCTCAGTCAGTCAGTCTGTCTTTCTGTCACACATGCACATACACACACCTGTTCAGTCTCTGTGAGCCTGTCACTGTCTCTCTGCTACCCCTCATTCTCCCTGTCTCTCTGCTTTCCCCCTCTCTTTTTCAGTCACTCAGTCACTCACAGAGACATACTGTATGGATGTACTCCTTCAACTCTTGTCTCTGTCTTTCTCTCTCACTCCCCCCCCCGTCAAAACCATAAAACTCTCATGTACTAACATTATGCATGAAGCACATACTGCCTACAAATATAAACACTGGATTTTTATTTTTCTTTGCTGATTTTCTTTTTTTGTTTGTTTGATTTTCTGATTTTTATTCTTTTTCTGTGCTTCATTCATGTATAATTCAAGTGAGCTTTACTTTAAGCAGATTACATATTGACACACATAAGTCTGTTGTGCAGTGCCGGCCTTTTTCTCTGGCCTTCAGAAACTTTGTTACACTGGTTTCTGTTTGTCTCTTTGGGGATATGATTGCGTGACTTGCCAGTAGTGATACTTCATACTGGGTCTGTGTATTTTAGGCCTGTGCTAATAGAAACATTGGTATGATTATCTTGGCCAATGTTATTGTGTGATACAGTATCTCTATAATTTTTAATCCAACACCCCCACCCCCCCAAAAAAATCTACCTGAAAAAAAAAAAAAATTCCTCCTGTTGGACAAATGTGTGTGGAATAAATCTGTGTGGGGAGGTGAAAGAGCATTGCTTGCTCCTTCATTATTACCATTGTTGAGATGACATTTTGGCACATTTCCCTGCCTTTCTGTTGTCCAGCTGCCTTAGTGGATCTGCTTAGTGACCAACAAATATGAACCTACACAGGCTAATCAAAGTGCCAGGTCACCCAAATAAAAAAAACAAAAAACAAAACAAAAAAATTAATTGTATTTAGCCATGCAGATAGTGACTTTGAGATTTTTGCCACCACCACAACAAATTGGAAGTGGATGAAAATCTTAGCAGCAAAGGGTTATTCCACAACAATCAATCTACTTTCTTGTAAAGAAAATAGTCCTAAAGAACTGGTGACAGAACAGTTTGTAGTGAAGTATTATACAGTCAGATGGCTGTTGGCATAAAACAACTAAAACAAAAAAAAAGTACATGGTACATCTTAAAGTGATAAAATGTTCATCCTGTTATTAGCTTATGAACGTTATTAGCTCTTCTTATTTGCAGATCTAATGGCTGATCATGGCTTATCCTGTGTGTGTGTGTGTGTGTGTGTGTGTGTGTGTGTGTGTGTGTGTGTGTGTGTATGTTGGGTTTGTGTCTTTGACAGGTGTCAGGAAGTTGGCAGTGAGGAAAGGCGACAAGAGGAGAGAGAGAAGAAGTGTCCATTTCTAGAAAATTCTGGTTCTGAGGAGGATGTCCTGCAAATCCTACAGTACATGGCCACCATACTGGGTGAGTATGTGAAGTAAAGTAAGATGTGTGTGTGTTAGTGTGAGAGAGGGAGGGCAGGGAGGGAGGGGCTTCATACACATGTCTGTATTGTGTCCTCTGTACATGAGTTAATGTGGTCATGTGGTTGTGTATATATTGAGTATATTGTTCTTATCCCTTTGTTTCTGGCTGTATTGTTGTTTATGTTACTGCTTTGGATCAATTGTACTGTACTTTGTTTTTTATTGCATGCTAAGACACAAAAACCAAATACTCTCTTTTCCCCCATGCATGTCCTACAGTAGCAGCATTTTTTGTTTATGTGTGTGTGGACACTTGTGCGCACATACACACAAAACCATCCCCAGAGGCTACACCTGTAAAACACATTGCGGACAAAAAAAAAACAGAAATACAGTATCATGGCCTAGGTATTGCGCATGCAGACACAAATATACAACTATTTAGACATGCAAAAACACACACACAATGGATGACTCACTCTGGAGGCTTCTACTGTCTCTATGGCCTAATATGAAAAAAACATTTCACACACACACTGTCCTGGTGAGTCACCCCGTACAGCTTTGTCCTCCCTCTGTGCCATCTAAGATCTCTTCCTGCCTCTATCTGCAGTCTCCTACCTCCTTCTAGTCCTCCTCCTCTGTCCTGTGCTTTTGTTGTGCAGAGATACTGCCACTGCATAACTGGTAGCTACCACTGTATTTGTTAACTCCTGTGAACTGCCTTTGCCTACAGATCACCCTTTCCTCTCTCCATCTCCTTCTACCTTCCTGTCTTGTTAATGTCTCGTTCCTCTTGTCTCAATCTCTCTGAGTTGTGACAAACATTTTGAAAAAGGCCACTATTACATAAATAAAAGTGTAGAGCAGATTTGTGGTATGCCATTCATTCAATTTGTGCATGCTGTCTGTGTATAATTATAGTGTCTGTTTGAGCAGCTTGATACACAATCAGCAACTGGGACAGCCTTCCGCGAGTAAAGCGGAGCTGACTTGGTGTGGTGTATCCATTCATCCGTCCATTTTATGCCACTCATCTGGGTGCTAGTTATGGTAGCAGACGTCCTGCTCCCCAGCCACATCCTCCAGCTCTTCCTGGGGGATCCCGAAGTGTTCCCTGGACAGATGGGATATATAATCCCGGCAGCATGTTTTGGATCAGCCCTTGGATATCCTCCCAGTTGGATGTGCCTGAAATACATCCGCAAGGAGGCGTCTCGGAGGTTTTAGTGCCAAAGACTGCATCTGTGCCCGTGCCACCTCTGCTGAGTCCTTTCAATTTGAAAAAGCAGCTGTTCTACTCTAAGCTCCTCTTTAAGGCCCTCATTTGTCCCCAACGCTGAACTCAGCTGTCATGTGAAAAAAAAATCCTTTTGGCCACTTGTATATATGCAATTTCATTCTTTCAGTAACTATTATTGCACACCGATCTGGCTGTCAGTAACCATCGTACCTCTCTCGCCTGTGTGTGCTTCTCTAAATACTACGCGTCATGTTAAACTAATCAGAGTTTATGAGTTCAGTTTTGAACAGACACAGGCAGTTTGTGAAGTCGTGCCCGGTGATGTCCACATTAGTGCTTCCCAAATGTTGTTTATATTCTAGCACATTTTTGGATTTTTCTGGTTTTGTTGTTTTTTTGGTGTCATGTTTTATTTATATTCAATGTCAGTTTTAATTTTGCTATAATCCTTTAATCCTATTTTTTCTCAGTTATTATTCAGTCAGTAGGCATGTGACATGATTATTTTATCTTATCAATATTCATTATTTTAGCAAGGCTTTGATGTTTGATTACTTTGATTTTCTGTGGTCGATATGCTGAGATTATTTTTGCTGAATTTAAATCTTGGAGCAGAGGTAACATTAGGTTTCTTGTAAAAGGCAGCTGTAACAAGGCATTATTATACACACTTATGGGTTCAAGTGCAGAATTCTGCATTTAGAAATAGTATTGAAAGACAGTGACCCAAGATGCAAGCCTGTGGAATGGTTAACGGCGTGTCACCTTGATCATACATTTGGTATTTTTATTGTGTTTGTTGTGTATCTTTGTCTGTGATATTGATCATTTGTGTGTATCCTCAGTAGAGTGCGATTCTGCATTGCTGACATTGGTGTTTTGCATCCCCTCTCTCCTAGGAGTACCATTCTGTGAGCTGCGAGAACATTTCGGAGAGGAGTTCTTTGGCCTCTGCTTTGAAGAAAATGAACGAGTGCTTCGAGCTGTCGGTGGCAACCTCCAGGACTTCTTCAATGGCTTTGACGCCATTTTGGAACACATCCGCACCTCCACGGGGCGCCGCGCCTCATCTGAGAGCCCCTCCTTCCAGTGCAAGGATCCCCACGAGGAGGAGAAAGGGAGAAGAAAATTGGACAAGGTTGGAGAGAGAGGAGAAAGAGGTGGAAGAGGGAAATTGTTGCTTCTTCATTGTTTCAACCCTGCTCCTGTTGTTGGATTGGTTATGCCAGGGCTGATCAGAGCTGTTGCCAGGCGTATCTTTCATTCAGAGGTTGAGGTGGAAGAGGTACCACCCCTAACGCCCTTATTGCCCAATGAAGATACAGAACACACAGACGGTGACTCCACAACCCCGACTCCAACTGCGTCCCCCACTGCCTCACCCTCACCCTCCTCGTCCCCGTCCCCTCCCTCTCCTTTTCCAACCTCTGTTCCCACAGTTTGCTTGTCCTTCCAAATCCAGGAGACATGCCCTCCTTCCCTCTCCTCCCTCCCAAATGCTGCTTCAGTGAGCACCAAACGGCCCCCCCTCTCACTCTCCACCAACCCCAGTGATCTACGCATTGGCCTGGCCACGTTTTGCCGTGCCTTTCCATTCCACCTTGTCCTGGGGCCTCGCATGGAGCTACTGCAGCTTGGAGAAGGACTGAGGAGACAGGCTCGCATTGAGCCTCACCGGAGCCTCTCATTCAGGGACTGTTTTGAGATTGTCTCACCCAAGATGGAGCCTTCGTTCCAGGGTATCCTGCTGAGGCTTGCATCCCCATTCACTATTCGTACCAGGCCTGATACCACACAGACTGGCACCAAGGAGAAGGTAATGATATCAAACATTACAGATGACCTTGTCATTCAGATCCTACTTTTTTAGCACATTTCTTCATTTATTTATTTTTTGTCATTTGGCTGCTTCCCTCTGGGGTCACCACAGGGGATCACCACATATTCTAGTCTGGCACAAGATTTACGCCAGATGCCCCTCCTGACGCAACCCTCAGCGGGGAATACTTTTTAGCACATATTATAGAGAAATAATGCAGGGATAGTATGAACCGGGTTATACTAGAAAAGAAATGTTTCATGTGATGTGCTGTACGGACATTATAACCAAAAGTATTTGTATGTGATCTGAATGGCTACACTCAAAGGTATGGGTGAAAAGCCGACTGTTGAAGTGATATATCATGATATTGTTTAGAAATGGTGATAATAGAGCACATTTTCAGACAGTCTCTCTAGGAACACATTCATAGTGCTGCACTCAATTGGTGTGAATGATGGATTGTTGGTTTTGAAAAGTTACAGAAATGGTTGGACACACAAACCCCATCAACTGACATGAAAAAAGTGTGTGTGTGTGTGTGTGTGTGTGTGGGATGGGGGGTTCTGACCACTTCACTGGTTGGTAAACTGGAATCAAAATAGTAATGTTGTTGTATTGTTGGCTACTTACAAGCAGGACAATTCACAGTTGACTTTGGTCATTTTATGGGATTATTGATTATATGATATTATATGATTATATGATATGATAGATTCGGGGTGAAATACAGCAATTTTATTGCAACCTTAATTAATTGGTAAGTTGTATTTTTTTTTTTTATGTATGATTTATTTACTCTGTCACAGTCAAGCACAGAACGCTCTGTACTGGGAAAAAAAACATAAAATAGCGACCTTAAGCGTCTCATCATCTGTGTGCTGTAACATTATCAATGAGAGTTTGCAGTGTTTCATTTGAAATAAGTGGAACGCTAGAAGGACACAATTTGATTCAATTTCCAGCTTGTTACAAATGTTCCAGCTAGATGCTAACACACTGGTTTCCATTGTGTTATCCCCGAGAGGATGAATGTCAAGACAAAGTGTTGTGTTTGAGTTTGGTATAGTTGAATATATCAGTTATTTGCTGAAGCCCTCAGCCTTGTAGCGAGGGTATCAGTGTTGTTGTCTTTTGTTAAATTTTGGTTGCACCATCTTCAATAGAAATCAGACAGTTTATTATTAGACTCTCTGTATGCCATACATGTTGCAATCACAACCGCTAGCCAGTGATGTTTTGCAGGAGTGAGGTTTGAATTGGTTCCAATTTGCCAGAAACAATTAATCAATTTGAGTTGTATGCTATATCCAGCTCTTTATTGATTGGATGGTCTCTGCAGGCTGTCAGTGACAGCACCAAACATCCTGATGCTAAACAGAACTGACAGAGAGGAGATTGATCAGCCCAGTCGTGGTGCTCTGCTGTGTGTCTTTGTATTTGTGTGAGGGCGCTTGGTCTTGAGGTTAAGTCACACACTCAAAAATAGGAGTATATTTGAACTAAAAAAAAGTGCTGTTTTCATAGGCACATAAAGGGCCCCCATAAGTGTGAACTAGTTTCTGATAGTTTTGGTTACAAAATTGAACTAAAGAGTTACTGAGGAAGCACACTGACTGAGGAAGCTGGATGGTACTGGGGAAAAGACATTTGTCTACTACTGCAGAGACACTATTCAGCACAAGTGGTGCTGCTGTTGGGTGGGAAGCTGGTGAGGGATCATGTCCCTTCCACTAGCAACTCCTATACCCCCCCACCCTTCCCCTATGTTCCCCCTCCATAGTTGTCTGAGTGCTATAAAAATTAAGCAAGTAACAATGAGGTAGGTTTCTCAATAATATTTAATATCTATATAATATCTAATTTTGAGGATACAAATAGAAGTATAGTGTCAGTATAGTGTGTATAGTGCCACTGATTCTGAGGCAGTTCTCACTCACGACACAAATCCTCAACTGGGGCATTTAAAGATTGTGTTTCTTTTTTCATGCTGTGCACCGTCTTAGAGGTATCTTGTCTAGCTCGGGGCTAGTTCTATGCGTGAGCAAGATCAGATAAGGAGTTCTAAGAATGAAGAGTGCGCACTGCTAGGTCTTATACAAGAACTGTTTGGCTGTTTCTATGCATATCTGCTATTTTTGCTCATGCAGGCAAAGCAGAACTATGAGCAAAAGGGTGGGTGAATATAAATGGTGTAAGTACTGGAGGGTATGGTGGTAAATCATTATCACTTTCAGCAAGTTACTTCACTTGTCTCATACTTTTTAAATGGCTGTGCCAGGCACAGTGGGGCATGATGAAAATGACCTACCAAATAGAGAGATGGCTTCTCCAAATAGAAAAATCATGTTATTTTCATACACAGATTTGCAGCCAAAGGCAACGCCCTGCCATGTCAGGTATATTAGTATTATTATTATTATTTTTTTGCCTGTGCTTTAGTGCTGTTTGCAATCGTGTTTGCCCTGGCATGTAAATAGAACCCACAGACAGCTAGCATCTTCACACCACATTCAAACTGGTTAAAATACATTTATATACAAACTTGGTACAGTTAGCTTATGCAGATTATATCAGTAATTGGGGTGTGCTGCAGTTCCATTTTAATTGATATCATGTCGGTGCTGTCGAAAATGTTTTATGTTCAAAGGATTATAGAGAGAAAAACATCTCCTACGTTGTATTAAGGCACGTGCTGCAAACCACTACTGCCCTTATCTGTTATTTAAGGCTGCAACTAACGATTATTACCACTAGTGAATTATTTCCATTACAATTTCCCAAAATGCCTTAAATGCCTAAAATGATGTCTTTAATGTCTTGTTTGATTCTGCCAAGAGTCCTAAATCTAAAGATATTCATGTATTATCATGCATGGCACAGAAAAGCATCACAGTCTTACATTTGGGAAGCAAATGTTTGGTTATTTTGATAACTAATTGATTAATCAACTAATGTTGTAGCTCTGCTATTCTTATAGTTTAATAATATTTTTAGTGTACAAATTACATTGCCCATGGTTGTTTGTAATTATAATTAGATGTGGTGGTCAGTATGGCACAACCTGTGAACTTGGAGCTATGAGAAAATTTGTGTTTGAGTGAACACCACAATGGGCTCATTCATAATGGCTCCTCTCATGAAAGATGTTTGAACTGCAGTGTAAAGGCTGGTGTTTCACCTTTGTGTACACAGAGCTCTAATTGGGTAATTCTGGTGATGCTTTGGCCAAATAAATCAATCCCAGGGTTCTGTGCATTTATCTGACAAGATGACAGCAAAACAGGGCCACAGATCCTCCATACATGCATGCAGATGCACATTATAACACATTGCACACTGTCCACAGTCAGCATGCCCTGAGGAGCAGCAGTATGGTTCCCCTCTTCACAGTCTGACCTTCACTAACACTACAGTACACCTCCTCTCTAGCTTTCATCTTGTCTCGGTCTCTCATAAATTTACTATATTCGCTCTCCCTCCGCTGCTTACCAACTTCTATTTTTTTTCCTCACAAAGCTTTCCTGTTTCTCACATTTTAATTTTCTCCCTCTTATGCATTCAGGCTGTAAATTAATTTAAAAAGAGTTTACAGCTGCCAAAAATGGGAAAGCAATACCCGCTGCTCAAAAATGCTTTCTCTGTAATGAATCCTCTCCTTTCTATTGTTTCCACTTCTCTATTAGAGTTCCCTGATAAGACAGACTTTACCCTGCTGTTTTCCCTTTCACCTTGTGTTACATTTCGGGGTAGTTTGGATCGCTCACAAATACGATATTCTACTGTATCTGCTGGTAAGATTTTTCAGGTTATGATGGAACAGTCTAACATTTTAAAATTACAGTGTTTTCAATGATATCTGTTCTGTACTTTGAGGATCAGATGAAATGCAGTTGTTCTTTTAATGTAATCTCTCATATTTCAGGAAGATGAATGTATAGTGAAGCTGAGGTTTCTTATTTGAAGAGTTTGCTTTTGCATCGGCTTTGTTCAATTCTGTTGATTACATTGTATATCTCTGTTGCCTCACTAATCAAAACATATGCGTTCATGGCTGTTATATATAAGATTTGAATTCTTGCCTTTTTTTAGATGCCAGGCGCGTGTAAATGTAAGTTACTGACTGGAAATTCAGTCACAGGGCTGTGTTTTAGCTCATGGTCATCTGAAGTATCTGTTTTCTGGTTCTGTACAGTGGCCTCGTGACCATGTGTCTCTCTCATCTACTGCCCACTGGTCAAAAAGGTACTTCAGCACATTCATGCTGTTCCACTGAGTCAGTGTAGCTGCCTTTTCTGTTCCATTTTGTGTGTGTCAGCAGTGATCATGTCAGCCTGGCGCTGCTGAAGTTTAAGTTAGACACTGCCTCCGAGCTCCAAACACCACCAACCAGACACTTGAAATTGATTTGTATTGCAGTATGTGTTTGTGGAGCAGGTGGGCGGACATCGTTTTTTGCCATATGAATCTTGTGTCACCTGGGCAGAGAAGCAGAAAAGGGAGAGAGAGAAAGAGAAGGACGGGCTGACATTTTCACTAGAAAGGGCAGCAAGAGAAGGCGACAGGCCAAGGTAAAGAGGCCACACTCCCCTGTGCTGCACTGTGTGTGTGTGTGTGTGTGTGTGTATATATATATTTGAGTGGCCTGTAGTGGATTTTCAGTTTGACTTCTCCCAGGGACATGGGCCGTGCAAGAGACATCCAAAGACCTACTGAAAAGGTCAGATCTTCTCTTTCTGCCTCTCTGCTTGGTGTGAGTGCTGTGGTCAGCACACAGGGGAGTGAACACGGGGTGCGCCGTCAGAAACTCTGCTCCAACCACTGCATCATCTCATTCATCATGTTTCCTTCACACTACAATTTCTTATATCCTTAACATAACCCACCTCTCTTGCTGCGTCCGTCACACAGACGTGGAGCAGGCTTTGACATGGAGTAGCCAAGTTTTAGTTTAACCAGGAATAATAATCGCTGATATCATTTGTTGGAGCCTTAAGCTGTGGATGCAGGTTTACTTGAATGCAGATATTTTCTTTCTCTTAAAAATAAAAGGGTGAATAAGACAGCGAATCCATGAATCACAACACCTGCCTCCACAGTAGTGATGCTATCGCTGTAAATATCCAAAAGTTCCCAGACTCTTGGGGTCAAAGAGTCATAATTCTGGTTAGGATGAGTCAGTGCTTTTTTTTTAATATGGTCCTGAAAGTCTAAGTCAACAGCATGTGTGGAGTGTTGAGCAAGTGGAGCAAGAGCTGGAGCCTAAACCTGCTGCTGTTGCGGCTTCAGCCCATTTTCAGCAGTTGTTGACATGTTTTGAGTAATCAACTGGAAATCCTGCTCTTTCCTTTAATGTTTGTGTACCCCGTGTAACAGGCTAGTTAAATGGAGATTAAGAACAAGGAAGACTGTGAAGGCCAACAAATCCGCAATATCATACTTAACATTTAACAAATGCTTCTGTATTGTATTTGTAGGGGGGTCTGAATGGGGTTTGTTCGTGTGTGCATGTGTGCACCTGCGTGTCTGAGTACAAAGAGAATCTTGACATTAGCACCACCTTTGATCTGTTTCTAGATAAATCAGTGCCGTGATGGCTTGTTTGTTCAGTGGAGAGTGCTTTGAAAATCACTGCCCTCTCTGCCTCTGTCTACTCTTGATAAATTTACAAAACAGGGTGAATGAGAATACAAGGGAGAACAGAAAAGAGGCACAGAGACGAAAAACATGATGAGTAATGAACATGACAAAGATATTTTTAGTCTGACTGTTGAAACAAAGATAAAGAGAAAAGAAGTACTTTTATTTTTATTTTTATTTTTTTTTTTTTACTCTACTCTCTCAGGCACACCACCACTTGAAACAAGAAAGAAAAAAAGCTTTCTACTATCTTGCAAAAGTCCGCTTGAGTTTTGCCTACTTCACCATTGGTGAACACTGGCCAACACTGGTGCATTTACAGTGACGTTGATCCGTGTGCACTGACAAGCTGGGGGTGATCTGTCCTAAAAATGACCATGGCCTGTTTGTTATTAGACATATTCAGATGACCGTTCAGATGGTTTGAGTTTTAGGTTTTTCTCCATGAAACCAGAACAAGTTATGGGAGGGACCTTGATCACACGAGCCAGAGATCAGATCCAATCAGGGGTGGTGATGTGGACCACACACCATCAGTTATAACTTTGACATTACTGAGAATTTCTCCACTCTGGCTTTTCAAAACGAAACTGTTGGTCTAAGAGTTGTGCTACGATATCCGTTGAGCATATTTAAGATGCAGCAGTCTGACTGTGATGTTGGTCATACAAACAATACATGTAGGTAATAAGCAATGTGAACAGTGTTGACTCACGTGGATGAGTCTCTGAGATTTGTTCAGCATTTGCTTGCATAGATCCTCTTATGGGACACTGTGCGCTTGTTTCACAAAGACTCACATCAACCTCTGATTCAAGTATCAAATGAATTCGCAGGTGTGATTTTGTTTCTAATGTGATATCAGCATTTTTAAGCCCCTGCTGACTTTTTCATCTGAAACGGCAAAGTACAAAGACACCGCATGTCCATGTACCTTGCACCCCGTGTGTGTGTGTGTGTGTGAGAGTGTGTGTGTGTGTGTGTGTGTGTGTGTGTGTGTGTACTTTTTTTTTGTTTTTGTTCTGTGGGGTTTATCTAGGCTACATTCTGCCAGTGCATTTGTGCGTTTCTGATTGCGTACATGTTTTATTGTGAGAGTGGGATGTACTGTAAGAGTACTGCACAATATAGCCAGGGTCTGACAAGATTGTGTGTGTGTGTGTGTGTGTGTGTGTGTGTGTGTGTGTGTGTGTGTGTGTGTGTGTGTGTGTGAGAGAGAGAGAGAGAGAGAGAGAGAGGCTGACTCATTGACTCTTTGCTGCTCGGTGCTTGCTCATGCAAATGAGAGTCTGTTGACATGCAGAGTCTGCTCACAAAAGACAATCCATTAGCTGTCCGTTCCACCTCCTGCTATCCTCCTCTCTCTCGTACCTCTCTTCCATTTTTCAAGTCCTGTGCATCTCCCTCTCCTTGTGTGTCTCTCTCTTGTCTCCCTCTCTCCTTACTCCTCCTCTCTATCTCGGTGATTCTATTTCCATCTCTGGCCATTCCCCTCCCCTCTCTCCTTTTCATCTACCTTCGGCTCCCTGTTGCCTGTGGCGGTAGTAACCTCAATCTGTACATTTTGATAATCTGTAATTCGTGACATGTGCACATCACAGTGTGTGCTGCTGCTGCTCAGTTCTCATGAATACCAGGCACAAAAACGATTACATAGACTTGTGCATTACAGCCCAAACCTCAAGCATGCATAAACACAAGATGCACAGGAGTCATATGGGACAAAGTAAAGTCACAATGCTTCAGGACAGCAGTCAGTAATACTTATAGTAGCTTTGGTTATAATACAAATTTGCTCCAGTGTCATTTTCATAAAGAAAAGTCTGGAAATGATTTCCTGACAAATCAAGAACTGTTAGAACAGCTAGTTCCCTGCTGACCTGTCGAGCTTTGGAAAACTGGTTGCTGAATTAGATGCCTTGTTTTGGTCATGTTTAAGTGGATACAGTAAGTGTGCAAACATAGTTTTGATCTTAAATTTTTACTTGTGATTAATTTGATGAAAAACAGTATCAGTGTAGGGTTTAAATGTGCATTTGATAATATGTGCATCTAGTAGTTATGTGCAGAAAAAATATCGATGAAACTGTTGATTTTTTTGAACCAGACTACCAAGGACACAACGGATATATTGGTTTTCTTTTTACTGCACCAGCCCTCCGTACAACATGTTTTCATGTCCTGATATGTAGCATTATAAACAATCTAACACGCAGCTTATCTGTGAAGATTTCTCACAGTTACAGGTGTAGAACTACCTTGAGAAAATGTTCATCTCCTTGTGGTGACGATGCAGTGACCTTGAACACGTGCTCAGTGTAACAATCTGCTATAATAATAATAATTACCACTACGTACTGGACCAGGTTACAGCATACTAGCCTCTTCTTACAGTTTGCTGTGTTTTTATCTGCCTTGATAAACGCCCTTCAGTCAAGTCTTATTGCGTTGTTGTTTCCCTCTGAATGTTTTTAGCGTGTTTTCACTCTTTTCGTCACTTCTGCATTGCTGCTATCTCTTAAAAGATTTCCCCAGTCCCTTCCTTTTTTCATCCAGCCTTGCCACCTCACCATCTCTGTCTCCCATCTGTCTGAGCTGCTTTCTTTTTTACCGTTTTTTCCCTTCCCTCACTCACCTCCTCGCCTCGCTGTGATGACAGAGAGGCAGGCAGAAGGAGAGGAGAGTGCTGAGTTGAACAGAGACGCACAACTAGGCCAACACAACTGCCTCCAGGGACGTGTGAATATGTGTGTCCGTGTATGTTTGTATCCATGCATTAGTGTGTGTGTGTGTGTGTGTGTGGCAGAGTAAGACAGAGGAACAGAGACAGACACAGAGAGTAAGGTGGTGAGACACTGGTATAATTATATCTACTGTACACGATCAAAAAAGCCACAACAACAGCTGCTGGATGAAAATTCAAACCTTCATTTTGGAACAGCGAAGCAGTGAAACACTCACAGTAAAACAAAACAGGACAATATTGAGAGGAGATGCAGGAGTTGCTGGCCTCTGGCGCCGCCCGTCTCCTGATGCTGTGATGCAGGGCAATTTAAGCATTACAGTGTTCACAGGACACTGACTAAGACTGGACTTAATAGTGTAGTGACCTTTGCTTTACCTTGGGTTTAAGCTTGTCCCGATAAGGCATTGTTCCAGTGCTTGTAAAGTAACGGCACACCTAAAGTAGCAATTTTTCATGTGAATAACAAGTTGCACGAACTGCACAATCTTTATTACTGGTCACACTGCTACTATACTAGACTGTAGCAAATCAGCTTGTAACAAACAATTAAAAGTACATAACCTGTAACTGTAGCAGTCTCATTCCACAACATCTCACATTTATTTTTCCATCAGATAAAGACACTGACATCCTTCTGATACTGAGTCTTCAACAATCTACAAAACAGTTGTCTCAAAGCATAAAACCAATCTCCATTGTTACCCCTGTCAAGGAGGTTATGTTTTCATCCATGTCTGTTTGTTTGTTTGTTGGATTATAATAAAAGCACTGAACCGATTTGCACCAAACTTGGTGGATTGAAGGGACAGTGGCCAGGGAAGAACCCTTTTAATTTTGGTGCTGCTCCATTCAAAGTGGTGGATCCACAAATCTTTTGTATCACTCCCTTAAAAAGGCATTTATTGACATTTTGGTTGTAATAAACTGTGAGAGATCAATTTGTAATTTAAGCTTTACATGAAACCACCCTATTTTTTAAAAAGTAAACCTTTCTAATATTTTGTTAACTGAGTTCACAGACATATGAGAGTGACAGACAGAGTAGAGATAGATAACAGAGAGAATAGTACATTTATACAACTCGCATTTGAGTATGTTATTCATTTTTTCATCTGGCTTCCCTTTCACAGTCTCCATGGAGATGGTTGATAGTAAACTCACGTTCTTCCATACAGGCATATGTATATATATATATATATATATATATATATATATATATATACTTAATCACACCAAGCTGTGTTTCAGGGGATACTTGTGGTTTGAACTCGGACCCTGTGGATTGTAAGCTGCATATGTGTATATGTTTGCATCTGTGTTTATATATATGTATGTCAGTGTTTCTGAGAAACAGACAGTCAGAGATGTGTGTATGTGTGTCTCCCTGCTGGATGTATTCTTTGTCTTGTGCGTTGGGAAATATTGTGTGTGTGTATGTGTGTGTGTGTAGATGTAGACTGTATGCATTATGCAGACCTAGGAGAGCCTTGTGCTATAAATAAAACAGGGCTGCAGTGTGCTCACTGGCGGAATAATCTATCTGACACTATGGAGAAAAAGAGAGAGAGGAGGAATGGGGGAGACAGGAAGAAGAGGAGCTTGGAGAGGGAGAGAGGCAGGAATGTAAGACAGGTGAAGATGGAAATAGAGGGCAAAAGAGAAACTAAAGAAAAGGAAGGAACAGGGGCAAGGAGTGAGTAGGAGAGAGAGAAAATGTGCTGAGGGAGAGGGAGAACGGTGGTTTATCCACAGGGCCTAAAGCAGAGGTATGCCATGCATGCCTATTTCAATCTCTCTCTTCTATATCTGCGAGGAATAAGAGGTAGTCTGTTTTGTTTGTGCTCCTCACACCTGTGTTAAGCGGGTCCTGGACATATTTGTTATCACGTGTAAGTGCTTCTGAGCAAAATGTCAAGAAGCTAGTGAAACAAATTCTCATTCATATTTTTCAGATATAATTGGCAATCGTGTTGCAATTGTTTGTTAACCTGCTGTCCTCTCAGGGTTCGTTCAAAAGTACCATGTCTCCTGACAAAAATAGCTGTTGTTCAAGAATATATGGGCGGACTGTCTCCTTAATAGCTAGGTCAACAGTTTACCCAGTTTTCAGCATGGGTAAGATATACCAGACCATGTCTTTCTAAGTGAAATTCAGTCTCAGTTTAATTAGAGTAATCTGCTGCAATTTCTATTATATATGTTTTGTATTTACTGTATATACGTGTGCATTTGCATACATATAAACATCTGTATCTTTTAACTTCTCTAAGTGAATAACTGTTACAAAAGAACTTTATAAAAAAGTCCAGACTTTCTTAATCCACCTTTCCTTTTCCCTGCCAGGTCATGGAACTGAAGGGTCAGATGATCCATGTGCCCGAGTCCTGCTCCCTGATGTTTCTGGGCTCGCCACGTGTTGATAAATTGGAGGAGCTGATGGGCAGGGGCCTCCACCTTTCAGATATCCCCATCCATGATGCCACGCGGGATGTTATCCTGGTGGGGGAGCAGGCCAAGGCCCAGGATGGCCTGAAGAAGAGAATGGACAAACTGAAGGTAGAATGGTTGATCGTTAAACATGGGTCTGTTCATATTTACAAAGCAGAAAATCTCAGTTTATTAGACCAGTTTGCCATTGTGAAAAAATAGGCTTGTCCGTACCCAGCCAGATTTTTTTGCTTCTTTGTAACTTCTTGTTGTGTTACATGAACATATAGTTTTTGCCCGAACTGTTTGACCAGCATGGATACATTTACAGTAAGCTGATCACATAAAGTGAACATTGCTTTACAAGTAGGCACTAGCTTGTGTTACGGCACAGGTGACACTGGTAAAATGGGTTATTGTTAGGTCTAGGGGATTGAATTACCACTTAACTTTACCTGCTTCTAACAGGCCACAACATATGCCGAAGCCCCCCAAGCATCCTCTTGTGTCACCAGTCATGACCCCTGAGCTCTGCACTGGTTAAGTTTATTTAGATTAACAGCAGATGCAGACAGAAACCAAATCAAAAATACTTTGAAGATGAGGGATAACAGTCACTGTCCATTATGGTGTACAGTTCTCGACTATAAAGAACCTGACGCCATGACACTAAAATTGTGAAGATATACAAAAATATGTGTGTAAGTATGTTTTGTAGGTGTTTATTTTAGTTTTCCATCATGCGCAAGATCACACACTGATGTTAAATCCACTGCATCAGCTGTAGTGAGTGAATAAATCTCAGCGTTGAATCCATTCTGGCTGGAAGATCATGACTCCTGGGACTTGCTCTCATAATTGTCTTTCAAAGTACCTTTGAGCAAGTCGCTGAATCTTGACCCAATCCTGTGCATCTGCTCGCTGCATCACTCCCTCACTGCAACTACTCCCCCAGGCCACTGTTATAAATAGCTATATCTTAGTCGACATGCCGGCATGAACAATGGTATAGCACTGCATTAGACACAGACTTGGCACTAAGAAGCTCGCCCACAGACACAAATAAGCATATGCAGATACGCACAATCAAAAATAAATCAAACTAATGCATAACTACGTCCACACACACCAGCAGTTTTAATTTGGCGCAGTACTCCCACATCTCAGCATTGTTGTCATCAAAGCAAAGAACACAGAACAAAACCTCTTAATCTCCTTCTCTCCCCTCCTCCCCCAGGCCACATTAGAACGGACTCATCAGGCACTGGAGGAGGAAAAGAGGAGAACCGTGGATCTCCTGTACTCCATATTTCCAGGTGATGTGGCACAGAAACTGTGGCAGGGTCAGCCAGTGCCGGCTCGCAAATTTGATGACGTCACCATGCTGTTCTCGGACATCGTGGGCTTTACTGCTGTGTGTGCCCAGTGCACACCTATGCAGGTCATCTCCATGCTGAATGAGCTTTACACACGCTTCGACTACCAGTGTGGCATTCTGGACGTTTATAAGGTCAGTAGACAGAAAGATGCACACATTGATGCTTTGTGTGATGCAATAATACCTGTTGACTTGGTGAGGTTTTCGAGATTGTTAAAACATAGGGGTATCATTTAGGAAGGCTCTTAGAAAACTGGAATTGCCCACAAAAATGTAATGGCTTTAATGGTTTATGTGGGCACCTGTGCAGAATGACGTCATCAACAAAGAGCAATTATTTTCCAGGAAATTACAGTTTCCCACCTCTCATTTCTTAGGGTCTTTAAAGTGTTAGCACTTAAGTTAGATTGTGTGTGTGTGCGTGCGTGCGTGCGTGTGTGTGTTGTGGAAAAACGAAGTGATTAATGGCCAGTCTGTGGGAGCTTAACAAAGATGTGTCAATATTGTCCATCTGACAGTGTTGCTTTGGGCCTAGTTACAGTCATCACTGTAGTCTGCTGTCCGCTCATCATCCTTACCTTCTATCATCAGATCACTTTCTCTCTTCACTCTTTCCACGCTTCCTTCTCTCTGTTGTCACCTTTGGCATCATCTTTCCTCTCTATCTCATTTCCTCAGTCCCTGTGACAACAACATGTACTTGCCACTGTCCCATAAAGACATGCTTTTCCTCAGTGTTATCTCTCAGAAATGTGTCAGATGTCTGGAGGAAATGAAGAAGAGATGCAAAAAGGCAGACAGATTGAATGTATGTAAGAGGATTTATGTGTATAGCTGTGGAAGAGAAAGCAGGAACAGGAGGACGTGGCGAGGAGATTGAGGCACCCATATGTTACCATTGTCATGGTTACTGTCGACATGATTTAGCCAGCGGCAGGCCTAAATGAGAGCAGTTTGTCTCTTAGTTTTCCTTTTTCCCTCCTTTTCTCCCCCTGTGCCATCAATTTTTTTTTTCTTTATAAGGACCATGTCAGCTGTCACGTCACCTAACTTACTTGTTCTCCTGGAAATGACAGTGGCACTGACTGTTTGCTCTGGCATAGAAAACCCAACAAAGACTTAGCTTAACCCTTTGCTTTTGTTTACTAGCATTTTAAACAGTTATAACATCCTGGGACATTGGTACCATGTGAGCGGGTATTCTCTGCTGCGGGTCTCACAGTTAACAGACGCAGATCAGACTAAGCCCACACCATGACGACATGTTGCTATTTCTGAATGAAAACTAGTAGATGAGCTGTCCGCTGTGGTGATGACTGAGGTCTGTCTAGCCTGTTTATTTTATTTTTTAGGTCTGAACAATTTCGACTGCAAGTTTCCGTTTGGTTAAGCTGTTGGCTGGTTTTGATGATTAATCAGCTGAGAGTGGAGGAGGAAAAGGTTTACAGCGCTCGTGTGTGTTTTCATTTTGCTAATCTGGTCATACATTAGAAAGTCTGGCTATTATCTGTTATTTATTTTGATAAGTTATTTCATATTTTTCTACATGAGAGAGTCTGTTATGCCAGTTATACTCAGTGCACTCAGTGCCAGAGGATTCGATATTTGTTTTGTTTGCAGACACTTTACAGACAGCTATTGGTCAGAAAACATATTTAAAAATGACTATCCCTGGTGGTGATGACTCTATTTGGGTAAGTTACCCAGATCAGCTCTTCACTGTGTATGGAAAATACTGCATTACTGCTTAAAAGTGAGATAATTTGTTATGAATTTCAGCTGATAAAGATGACACTGAATTGATCCAAAATCCAGTATTTACTCCTGTTTGAGAGACTTTTGCTAAAAACTACAATGCCTAGCAAGGATTTAACTACATTTGATAATACATTTGTGAGCCGTTTTTAAAGATTTATGTCTTCAATAGGAACCAATGGACTTAGGGCCAGGAGCCACTGACAGGGTCGGGAAGTCATAAAGTATCATAGAGTACTGCTATATTGTTGGTTTTGACTTTTTCATGAGATTTGTTGACAATAAGAAAAGTGTGGAACAAGTCCAGACTTATCATTTAATATTGTTCATGCTTCCTTTCAAACAAATAAAATAAAATATACAGTCTGATAAAATATGTAACCGACTCTAAAAACACTTGATAAGACTTGAGCTTTGGTGAATTTGGACTCTATATATGTAACAATATATGGTAAAGGTGACGTGGCATTTCAGTGAATTGGTGCTGTGTGTGTCTGCAAATTGGTATTTTTTTATGTTTGGGTTTTTTTGACTTCTCAGACTGGTTGAGAAGCAGTGCAAGCTGCCATAAGTGACTTTACCAAAGCTCGCCAACTCGTACTGTGAATGATGTAGGCCAAGAGACAGAAACAGATACTGTAGTTCTTATATTACAAGAGGACTGAAGGGGTGCTTTTAATTTCTGTTACTCAGTGGAGAAGGTATGAGTTGTTGAGTTGCTACGTAGTTTCACCCGTCTGCATTATACTCACAACCACACTTATTCGGTTTCCGCCCCTCCTCCTCCATTTCTCATACAGATCGAGACAATAGGTGATGCCTACTGTGTGGCAGGAGGACTTCACAAGAAGGTTGATAGTCATGCGAGGCCAATTGCACACATGGCTCTGAAGATGATGGAACTTTCCGAGGAAGTGCTGACACCTGACGGGAAACCTATCAAGGTGAGTTTTCATTTATTCCCCACCATCTGAGGCAGTTACATACATAACTGGCATGAGGCTGGTTGGGTAGTTACAAAGGTCTGTGAGGTTTCTCTTTATTCTTTGAAGCTGCTGTGTGATCATTCATAGAAACATGCAGGGACTTAACTTTAAAGATAAGAAAGGATGCAGCTGCCGGTTTTGGAGCGTTCAAGGGAATCAGCTCCAAAAACCTGATGCTTGATGCCTGATATTTATTTAACACAGAAATGAGCTTAAACTGTCTCCCTATTTGTAGTTTTACACATCATATTCCCGCATTTCTTCCATCTTGTATTTTACATGTTTATATTTTGCTTCCCTTACAGTTTTTATCCCAATCCTTTGGACTTCACATTTAAGAAGCTATATATTTGACATTGTTCCTTAAAAAATGTTTAAACAATTATTTGATAACCAAAGTCATTGCTGGTATAATTTTCCAGTTGACTAACTAATTCATCTAAATGTTGCAGCTTTAGAAGCAGATGTTCCTGCTGAGAACAGGTTCCTTCACTCTTTGCCTTTAGACACGAGACAATTGATGCTGTAATTCGAAGACATGGACATTGTACATCAAGAGAAATCGTGCATGTGTCTGTTTTTGCTTGTATCTAACTGTATGTTTTCTGGTTCTAAATATGTTTGTGTTGGTATTTGCACATTATTGACTATTTCCGAATGCACATGGATAGTCAAGGTTATAGCACTGCAGTGTCATGTGCAGTTGCCATGGTGATAACAGAATACATTATGAACTGGAAGGTTTTGTGCTGTGATTGGATGGGTTGATTGATGAAAAAGGGCAGACGGTAGATATCAGAATAGGATATCTGAACTAATGGATGGATGGATGATATTTTAAATAATGGATTAATTCAGTCTGTTTTCCTTCAAAGAGAGAAACTGAAACTTTCAAGGTGGTAGGAAAAAAAAAACATGATTATACATTTAGCTTTGTGTTATTTGAGGTGGCTGTTTATCAACAATTACCTCTTCCCCATGGTTTCTGATGAAAAATATCTGGCACGTGTATCTCATTATTACACTCTGTTTTCTCAGGGAGAACCTGATTCAGAGCCAGATAAAAAAAATATATTACATTAATAAAAATAGCAAAGTGTTGAAAAAAAAAAATTCAAATTTCAATCGAAAACTGAGCATTTAGAGAGTGCATCTAAATGCTCAGTTTTGATTTTCATCAGCAAGTTAGTGTTTAGGGATTATAACTTATTAACAGACCAATTAAGATGTTAAAACCCTTTTGGAACAATAACAGGGGTCTTAAAATGCAGTGCACATTTTAGTAAAGATTCAACACAAAACCGTATGCTGTAATTCCACTTCAAATGTGAATTGGCAATTGTTAAGTGTTAAGACTTTCATGACAAAATCCAGAAAACTCTCAGTACTATCATCCATCTTTTATTTTATTTTTAATACAAATAAATCACATTTCCTGTAGTTTTAAGGGGTAAGATGGAGAATAGAAAAATATTATAGGAAGAAGTGCTGTTTAACAGAATAGATATTTTAGTCGTTGTTGCTAATGGTTTTCATGAAATGAGGCAAGAGACATGGTGCACCTTAATAGAATGTGTCTCTGTTTGAGTTAAGCTTATTTTCTACTAGCCGGCTGCATGTGTCATTCAACACTATAGAATCAACAGTAGGGTTACGCACAGTATGCTGCCATGTTTGTGTCTGTGGATGATTTTTTAATGTAGATGCATTTGTTTTCACAGTGGACACATAATTATATGTGCCTGTGTGTGCTGAGTGACTGTATGTCTGTGATGTTTTATGTTACTTATGTACCATAAGTTTCCGAGTGTTGTGTGTGTGTGTCTGTGTGTATGTATTGGTTGTCGGCTATCTAGGGTTGGTTATTTTAGTCTACTCTCACTCCATCTCCCTTCCTTTCTCTGTCTCACACGTTCCCATTTTCTTAATTTTGTCTTCCCTTTTTTTCTATTCCTCTTTCTCCATTTCGCATTGTATAAAGATGAGATATGATGACATGGTTTCGCTGTGCTTACAGTGTGTTCACCTTACAAAACCTCCCAATGGTTCCTTGACATTGTTGCAGGAAACACATTTTCAAATGGTTTACTCTTTTCTGTAGTTTATGTTTGGTATTGCACATAAATCTGCTGTATTTTACCCCTTGCCCTGGACAGTATAGCATACAGTACAATATAACATGCTCCTTTTGGTTTATCTTATTTTTACTGTCATGGTTTGTTTTTTCGTGTTGGCAATGGGACACATGAATCACTTATGTTATGTTAAGTTTTAATGGTAGAACTGTCTGTTTTTCATCACATGCACTGCAGCTGGTGCTACGAGTGCTGAGTCCACCTTCAGCAGGTACTATCATTGTTCACTATGAACTATCATTGTCAACTTTACACCCACACAAGTTGATGATCTTGTTGATAGTGCTGCAACCTCACTGTGTTGTATACAACACTAGATACTGTGGCCCCTCTGAAAAAGAGGGTAGCGTGTCAGAGGATGCTAGCTCCGTGGTACAACTCACAAACCTGTGCTATAAAGCAGATTTCATGAAACCTAGAAAGGAAGTGGTGTTCCACCAATCTGGAAGAACTTCAGAAAGCTTGGAAAGATTATGTATTAATATTCAAAAAAGCCCTCCATAATGCCAGAACCTCCTATTATTCATCATTAAATATAAGAAAACAAGAACAACCCCAGTCATAGCTCTATTTAGCCATATATTCCCTTTAACCCTCAGTAGTAATGACAGACTGCCTTTCTCCTATAGATCTCTCTGAGCTCACTTCAACAGTTTCTTCATCAAAGCCGCCAGCTTGTCTTCTAGACCCTAGCCCGAAGAGGCTGTCCAAGGATGTTTTTCCTATAATAACTACTTCAATATTAGATCTGATCAGTGTATCTTTATTAACAGGTTATGTACAGTAGGCTTTTCAGGTTGCAGTAATTAAACCTCTACTTATTCCAGATGTTTTAACCAATTACAGACCTTTCTCCAGACACCACTTTATTTCTAAAATCCTTGAAAAAGTAGTTGCACACCAGTTATGTGATTATTTGCATCGGAAAGGTTTGTTTGAAGATTTCCAGTCAGGATTTAGAGACTATCATAGCACAGAAACAGCACTGGTTAAGGTTACCAGTGATCTCCTCATGGCCTCAGACAATGGATTTGTCCCTGTACTTGTCCTGAGAGATCTTAGTGCTGCATTTGACACCAATAATGACAAGATCTTATTACAGAGACTAGAACATGTCATTGACATTAAAGGAACCACAGTAGGGTGGTTTAAGTGATACTTACCAGATAGATTCCATTTTGTTCATGTTAATGATAATAATGCACACAAGCTCAAAAACTAGTCTATGCATTTGTTACCTCTAGACTGGACTACTGATGTCCCAATAACTCAGTGAAAAACCTGAAGGTCTATTTGTAGTTCCTAGAGTTTATAAGAGTAGAGTGGGAGCCAGAGCCTTCAGCTATTAGGCTCCTGTCCTGCTCCCAGTTTGGGTTCGGGAGGCAGATTAGGCTTAAAACTGTCTGCCTTATAGTTAGGTCTGTCTTAGGTGAGCCCTGAACCATCCCTTAGTTTAGACTGTTGGGGGAACTCACATGATGCATTTAGCAATCTCTCTCTCTCTCTCTCTCTCTCTCTCTCTCTCTCTCTCTCTCTCTCTCTCTCTCTCTCTTTCTCTCTCTCTGCATTTATATCATACAACACTTTATGACATTAACTTTATATTTTCTCTCAACGCTCTACAACACAGCACTCATAATAATAATAATAATGATAATAATAATAAAAAGAAGAAGAAAAATTGATAACATCATTACCTATGGATATTACTATTATTATTTCGACAGTGTACAGCAGGAACAGCCCCCCTCCCCTCCCCCCCAGAGAGAGAGATCCAGAGAAAAGATGATTAAGTATGGAGGGAAGGCAAGAGTCATAACTGAGGGAATTGAGTTTAAACCTCTCATGTTAATTCAGTAGAATGAAAAGGGGACACAGGATATCATTTATTTATGTCTATCCTCAGTCCAGTCTCTGTCAAGGTCACCCATTACTCTTAGGTTACCATGGCAGTTTTGCAGGCCAAGGTGCTTACTTGCAATGATATAAATATGAGTCAAATTCATACAAAACATTTTTTATTAGTTGTGGTCGGCATAGATCATATATGAAACAAAGCCCATAAATGCAGCATAGCAGCTGTAGACCCTCACAAGTGCACTGTTTTCTTCTGTTTCAGTAACATTTGCTAAAAACTACAGTGGTCTGTTCTTTCAGAATATGAACATATGAGCATTTTCTTAAAAATGAAACTAGATATTTGCAGCTTGTTTTTATATGTTCAGAAGCATTAAATGGGCTTGGAGCTGAATGTCGTAGACAAGATTATTTGGAAAGTATTAAGGCATTGTTCAAGACATTGCTTTTGGTGTTTTGCTGGAATTAGTTGATAATAAGAAAAACACAATTTGCTACTGAGCACATTTGGTTTTAACTTGTTTAAAAATATGCATAGAGAATATAAGAATGACACAGATTGAGACAAAACGTGAGCGGGAGGCTGAGACAGATAGCTGCTGAATAACAGGCAGGACACTGCTCTGTGTACTGCTGTGCTCCCAACATTCATCTCTAAATAGAAAGGCCTTGCCAAGCTTGGCCTGCTCTCTTGCTCTTCCACTTTCTCTCTCTCTGCCTTTCCTCTTCCCCTCTTTACCTCCCCCCCCCCCCCCCCCCCCCCACCTCCTTCATTTTCCTCTGTAGTTTCTTGTTCTGTTTTTCCATACACTACACTCTCTGTTATGCTCTCCCCTTTCTTATCTCTCTTTACTTTATGTTGATATAAAGAAGAGTTATAGAGATATTCAACACTTCAGCATGATAAATGCTGGTCAGTGAGTGCACTCAACTCCAGCCAGTGTTGCACTGTTATGCAAACTAGCATGAGAGCTGTGAGAGAGAACTGAGAAAAACTGTTTAGTGAAAGAGAGAAACAGGGAGAGTGAGATAGAGAGAGAGAGATAAATACACAGAGGAGTAAGATGTCAAGAGAGAAACACATATAGAAACCAAACACTTAGTTGTTTTCATCTATATTACTGTTTCAGTGATAGCATTGTAGCGTGATCTTTGTATCTTTGTGTGCTTGTGTGTGTGAGTGGGTGTATGAGTTGATGAGTGGGTGTCGATATCAGGGACATTGTGCTAATATTGTTATGGTTTTCCTCATTACAGTAACCACTGTAGAAACTATAGCATCCTCTACACATGCTCTGTTCTACACTCTCTGCATGCAGTTAAAAATTCTAACAGGACTGAATTTTTGAGACTTGTTATATTTTTTGCACATCTACATCAAAATTGAAATCACCATTTTCTTCACATAGTGATATGAAGGTATCAAGAAAACTGGTTTAGCATAATAGCAGTTCAATAAATAACATACTATAAGTACTGTACTGGGGATTAAATGTAAAATAATTACAGTTATTGGATTACATGCAAGCTAACTGTAATTAAATATCATCAAAGCAAATGTTGTTGCGTCCATCAGTCACCTTATTTTTTTATGGAATACAGAGGACCTGCAAACCCCTTAGTGCTGTAACTAACCATTACCTCCAGTGTCCATGAATATGTTTACCTTTACAGTTTTTCAGTCTATTGAACATATCTATCATATTTTCCCTTATCTTCTACTGATTGCTTATTTTGTCTGACCAAAAGTCCAAAGCCCAGAAATATTCAAATTACAATGATATAAAATAGAGAATAGCTGCAAATCCTCACATTTGAGAGACCAGCTTATGATTGTCATTTTTATAGACAAATTGTTTGATACAACCTACTGTTTTTTAGCTAAAATTAATGCAGTGTCATACAGCAGTCTTGCAATAGATCCTGCCTTCATGAAGGTTATATTGTTCAGTTTGTGTTGAAACTGTTAACTAGTGTTGATTCCACTTTGTGGTGATTTTGGAGGTAGCAGTTGGGGATGATGTTCGGTGTATCTCCATCACTTTACCCATCTGTCAGCTTGGCCAGAAGCTAGAATGTGATTGGTTGTCTGTGCTGCCACGCCGCTTGCTCATTGGCTTGCTGAGGCCCATGTGTCGTGGATGCTGACTCATAGCAAAACAGGAGGGGAAGAGTGTATGAGTGTTACTGTCTGTGTTTTGAGACTAAGAAATAAAGAGGAGAGTGGGCGCTGGATACAGATTTGTTTGTGTGTGTCTGTGACTGGTTGTCTGTTGTAGAGACAGGCAGACAAGTGCATGGCCTTCTGCAAGCAGTTTAGCTGAAAAATAGGTCACAGTAGTGCACCTACTAGCCCATTCTCTCTCACTTTCTGTCTCTCTTTTTTTTATCTCTCCTCTGGTGATGTCAAGGTTTTGCCATCTAATTATAGGTTTATTTTTGCCTCTCTCTCTCTCTCTCTCTCTCTCTCTCTCTCTCTCTCTCTCTCTCTCTCTCTCCATTGTCTTCCTTTCTGTCTTTCTGTCTCTCTGTGCTTTCTTTCTACTTCACTACCCCATTGCCCGTTGTTGCCATGACTACCTTGCAGTGTGCTGGCATGCACAGTGGCGTTGGTTACCAAGGTGATGAGATGCTCAAGTAGATCATTAGAAATCCACTGGGTTCCACTGGCTTTTGTGTGTCTGCATATGTGTGTGCACATGTATGTGTGTGTGTGTCTGTGTTGCCTGTGTGATGACTTGTTCCCAAGTGGAAGAAATCAATAGTTGGTCGAGTGGCAATGAAGTGGGACGGTCAAGCTGGAATGATGGCTAGATGGCTTTCACTTTGCCTCCAGCCATTTACAGATTCATATTTCATCCAGAATATAACATGAGCACCATGTTGCTGTCCTATATCTGTTACCAAGAGGAGATGGAAGCAATTATTTATTTGATTAATTTTGCTTTCTCACCCTTGCTATTTTAGGATTTTCATCACTGAAAATCTGATGCCATGGGATATCAGATTAGATAAGAACGGCTACACAAATTTAGCAGTATGATTGCTACGGTACATTTTTCATTCAGTGGATTAATGCACTTCTGTTTCAAAACAAGATGGTCTTTGTGCTGCAGGACAGGCAGCATATGAATGAATGGTATCAGTTCGGTTTAGCGGGGAGATGTAATTCAGTAACATTCACAGCATTGTCAGGTATGTTGTTGTGGTACAGGTTAGTCATTTTAGATGCCAGGATTGATTAAAGTGCACAAAACAAGACTTTGCTCTTGTTGCTTACAGATCTTCAAAGCCAGACATGAGATCCACCCAACAATCCAAAACCCAAAGATATTCGGTTTCCTCTCATATATAGCAAAGAAAAGCATAAAATATTTACATTTGAGAAGCTAGAATTAGCAGATGTTTAGCAGTATGCTTGATAAGTGACTTAAATAATTAAATTATCATCAAAATGCTTGATTGATTAATTAATTAATCAACTAATCTTTTCAGCTCGAGGTCAAACTTTACAGATGACAACATAACAGCCATGCTGCATGCACATACAGTTTAAAGAAATGAATATAGACACAGACTTACACAGTAACAACAGCAGCTGCATAACTGCCATTTTCAGGCCAAGTACATATGCCTTTGTACTTGAAACACCATTTAGACTCTTTTCACTTTTTGAATCCTGATGGTTATGTTAATGCCCTAATCTCTCTACTTCCCTTCTAACTCTTTTGTTTTCCCCACAATCCTCTCCCACCTCCTTCCTCCTCCTCCTTTTCTCTTCTAGCTGAGGATAGGTATCCACACGGGCTCAGTGCTGGCAGGCGTGGTCGGCGTTAAAATGCCACGTTATTGCTTGTTTGGGAACAATGTGACACTGGCCAGCAAGTTTGAATCGGGGAGCCATCCGAGGTGTATCAATGTTAGTCCCACAACTTACCAGTAAGTGACTGCAGTAGGCATACAAATATACAGATATGCATGTACACAAACATACATATATATATTGTACATCACCTGATATTACAAACTTCTGTGATCACTCCTGACTTTGCATAGTACTCCAACTCTTCTCTTCTCAACAGGTTGCTGAAAGACGACCGTTCGTTTTCATTTGTACCTCGTTCAC
Organism: Trachinotus anak; assembly: GCF_046630095.1. Lineage (NCBI taxonomy): Eukaryota > Metazoa > Chordata > Actinopteri > Carangiformes > Carangidae > Trachinotus > Trachinotus anak. The sequence continues at coordinate 17,968,198 of NW_027273865.1, forward strand.
GACTGGAGCTCCCTGAGAATTTTCCCAAAGAGATACCAGGGACATGTTACTTCCTGGAGGCGGGGACATCTCATAGTCATGCCTCGCTGACCAGCTCTCGCTCTGCTCCCCCAGCCTCTATGAGGAAAGTCTCCTACAGCATTGGGACCATGTTTCTAAGAGAAACAAGTTTGTAGGTCCCATACCCAGACTAGGATGCACAGATACATATGCATTATGTGAGAGGCTGGATTTGTACCTGGGGAACATGCAGGGAAATGATCACTCGGATCTTTGGATATGCAAATGCATTACGTGAAAACTTGGATTCAGGTCTGTGGGATGGCCTGATTCAATCAAACTTGAAAAACAAAAATGCTTTCATCATAGGTGAAAAAGAACAACATGCCCTCATCTCCCTTGTGCACGGGAGATATGGTTCAAAAGACCTGAGGAACAGCAGCTGTGCTAGTCTCACATGGACCCTTCCCCAAGGAAGTGTACTGATGGGGCAATTAGTCAAGACACCTTAATATAAAACTTAATATCTAGCTGGATTCCTCAGCTCCATACCTGGTGTCCAGCTCTCTCCAGTGGTACCCTGACCTGGGTTGATAGCAACACCGCTTGGAGAAAACCTGGAGAGAGACCATTTACACAACCAGTGTTGCACTCATTAGCAATGGAATTGTGCAAATAGAACAAATCTACTTTCCATTAACAAAGTGGATGCTGAGGAATGAAACTGTATGAACTTTTGGAAGATGGCTACATTGACACAAATGTTTGCTGTGCATCATGGCCTCTTGTACAAGGAAGACCACCACTGAAGAACAATACAATCCGCCTTCTAACTGTCCCTAAATCATGCCATGCTTTACTAAACATATTCCTAACATCTGATGCTTGTTACATTCATCTGTCAACCTAGGACCAGTTGGGTGGGGTGGGGAGAGACAAATGAGAGGTATAAATAAGGAGATGGGTTTGAAAATGGGTCATCAAGAGACAAATGCCAAAAATGCTAAGCTGATTTTAGAGCCTTTCCTGCTTCTAACCCACAGCAAACTATAACCAACAACAATCCAGCCATTTCATTGCAGGTAATATGTGTAGGACTAAAAATTATTCCCAGCTCAGTGCCTTTTTACCGCTCAAATCAGGACAAAAACAAGATGGATTCATTTGAAATATTTGAAAAGAAAAAAAACATAAGGAGCGCTTCATTTATCTTACGTTTCCACTTGTTTGAAGATATTTTCATGACATTTATGTGCCATTAGCTGCACTGGGGAGTGAAGGATTTGAACGAGGAAATGACATGTGCCAAAATTTATGAGCCACATTTGAACCCATGATCTTGCAAGTGAGGGGAACCTTATCCCTGTGAGCCATTATCCCGAATAGTTGTGTATTTCATTTTGAGACAGGCATGAGTGGCTAGCAAAATAAATCAAGTGCTCCTCTAAAGAGATCAAACATTTGAAATTGTATTCATCTGTGTTTTGTCCAGATCAACCAATAATACACATAATACAGTACTGATAATATAGTACTATAGTAACTTGTACACCTAGTCACAGTATGCACGCTTGACACGGTTCACATTTACATATATAATCTTTTTTAATTCCATTTTTTTTTTTACCACATGGATATAAAAGTATACATTAGCCCCTTACAAATATAAATAATGGGATTCAAATTCAAGTCTACTAGTTTGGTAGACTGAGGATGATATACTCAGTGGAAATCTCAGGCTCTTCAGATACTACAGGGTAGCTCAGTAACCCAGACATGGCAAAGTAAATGTCAGGAGTTTTCTTCATAAACTGTCATCAAAAAGTGGGAAGTGAAGGGTTGAGTCTGGATCGTCTTTGAATATTTTACAGACGTGGCACATTTAGGGAGTCATTTAATCTAACTTATATTACATTGCTGCCATTGTTCTTCACGAGTGAAATACTAATCAAAAATCAACTTTATATCACAGTTTGAGTAACTGGCTGTTACAAGCCCACAGACATTGTTTTACCTGAAATATTACATTTTTCATGTTGATAGAGATATTTATATTATCATTAAGAAGTACATAGAGATTTTTCACCATCACAATAATTTTATGACTTAACGATGACCAAAAAAAGAAAAAAAAAGAAAAAAGAAAAACCATTCTGAAATAATCAAGGTTATGTAAATTAAAGGTGGTGTTTACCTTCTTGGTGTAAAAAAAAAAAAAAAAAGGGCATAACAATATGACAAAATAACTTAATAACTAAACAGTTAATAATTGCTCGTCATAAAGGTATAATACATTTTTGACAGAGGATAAAAGGAAATATCATATTGACAATGACATACTAATTGCTGAACCTCTAAAAGATAAAATGTGCCATTTTAATTCTGACACTCCACCAGCACAGGCTGCTTTTAAAGAAAAGGTGTGGTTCCTTCTGTCCGTTGTCAGTTGTTAAAGGACGAGACATTTTAATAGCCAAACACTTTGGCAACTCACTGGCCTTGGTGAGAACAGGAGCATGTGCTCCTGTGCGTGTAAAACAAAGCATGTAGGGAAAACACCAGATGGATAATTTACTTCGGACACAAAAACTGAGATTGACACCAGCACAGTAAAGTAATGTGCCATGTTAGAGGAAAAGATGGGAGAAGGGTGAAGTAGAAAAGTGAACTAGAGATGGGTACAGCTACCAGAAAACTTTGGTCATAGTACATTTGTGCCATTATTGCATAGCATCAGAAACATTTACAATATATTCTGTAAAGATCCTGATAGCAATGAAAATAGACAATTTTGCTAATAAAGAAAATGCAAATATATTTTTGAGAATATTTTTTCCATACACCCCATACTCTTATCCATATTCACTGTAAACAAAAAATAACTAACTAAATTAAATAACTTTTCTTAATTAAAATGACTTTTAATAGTTTCCTGACGCTTAAAGTATACTATGCAGTATAGAACTAACTTTGGACTAGACATAATAACACCTGAAGATAAATCCAAAACATGAGAAGATAGTTTTTAGCCTAAAAATATCAGGAATTGCAACAAAAAAAAAAAATATGTGTATTAACTCTGAATTAGGTGCCATTGTTTAGTAGGTCAACCTTGTAATCTTAGGCCTACGGAAGGTATCTACAGTATACACTGATTTAAACAAGATTTAAGTCAGTAGATTATTTTTAGTGGAGGCCTCTTAGAAAGCAGTTGCCCACATTTTGAATTTGTTGCCTCTTTGTGGCAGCAAAGCCAAAACAGTTCCTGAAACCAAAAGGTCTGTAATATTGATATTTTTTGTGTTAATATAAAGAACCAGAATCTGCAACACCCACCTGAGACATCAGTGAAACATGCATCCTGTATATGTATAAATCAGTGGTTCAGAGGATCAGCTCTTAGACCTTTCTATTTTTAGTGACACTGACAAGCCTCTCCAGCAAAAGTAAATTCCGGTTCAGTATAAATTGCCAAGTACATGAGAGAATGGTTCACCAGGTTTTTCAAGAGCCAGAGGGTAGTTTCCCATGTCTCCAAGGCCTGGGAAAATGGTTATGTTGGGAGGCCACTTGGATCATTTTATGAGGACATGAGTTATTCAGAGGTATCTGAAGTGTCTTTAGCGTTATTTTAGTTTGATAAAACAATTACATATAGTTAAATTAACCCATAAGTAGTCCCTCATGCATAAGCTTATTATTGTGGGTCAAACCAGAAACATGGGACAAATGGCAAATTGATGTTACTACTGCAGGGTTCAAGATCCACAATACACTCCAGTCCAGGAAGCAAATAGACAAGATTAGATACAAATAATTGAAGAATGGTGAGGAAGTGCCAATAAATGATGATCAATTCTGACTACAGTGTTAACAATGAAAGCCATGGTTGCTATTTTATCTGACTAGTTGAAATTGCAAACCATTTTCACAATAAAATTACAATTACATTAAATAGTGCAAACCATGTTAAATCCACTATGGGGAAAACACTTCTTTTGCTGTCTATCCAGCAGTAAAAAAAGACTGAATTTCCTTAGGGTCCTTGCAAAGAAGTTGGACCACTCTAAAGCCTGGGCAGGGTTTTTTCCAAGGCTTTCAGATATAGAGACACGCAAATACTCCGTGGCTATTATCCTGGATATTCTGTTCTGCATACATGCATTAATGTATACTTAATAGATCTATTGTAGCATAAATGTAGTGCAGGTGTCGTTTACACTCAACTTCAGCAGTACCTGAATTCTGCATCTAGGCTAAATAAAGTACATTACACCAGCGTTACACCTACACCCACATAAAGTTTTTATGTCTCCAAGTGTGTAAAGTCCTGGAATAATATTAGACGTTTGGTCAGATCTTACAAGTCTTGCTGTTATGATGTGGTGCTGCAGGTACTGGTTCTCTACGGTGTTGTTGTCAGTCATGGACCATTGCACTGCAGTGCATACTGTAGGTGACTTACTCATACACAGGCACACATCAGAAGTTACAGTGGCAATACAACTGAGCTGTACTGTATAAACTGTGTCAAACAGTGAACACATACACATATTGTCATGAGCCTGAGGTTAAGTGTGGGCGGGTCCAGTGTCCAGTGAGGCAAAGCCAAATACATCCATAACTCCAGCAACTGTGTGAGTCTGTCTGTGTGTGTCAATATGAGAGCATATTGAGTTTGGCAATGTACAAACATAATAATTTGTTAATGAAAGCCCACTGTATCTGTAACAAATCTGTACTATTTAGATATATTGAATATATTTAAACTGAAACATGGACATTATGAGAAAATTATATAGCAGATTTCTTTTTGGTATAATTCACAAAATGAATTGACACTTTCACATTTTCCAATGCTTTGTTGTCCTTTTTCTATTTCAGCCAGATCCTACATTATGTCAGTATGTGTGCCATCTAAAGCCAGGCTGGTTTTCCTAACATGCCAGTGTCCCACAAAACCTTCCTACCCTCAAATAGAGTCCTTTTTTTCAATAATGAAGAAAAAAAATGGTAGATTTTTTTCATTGACACTATTGTAATTTTTTCATTCTGCGTCACATTTTGAATGATTTTTGTTAACGATGGATTTATGAAATATTTTCATCAACTGAATGAGCATGACACTGTCAATTTTTTGATAAATAAAGTTGCTTAACATATGTTTTTTGCAGGACATTGTTATAAACTGTCTTGTTGCCAAGATCAACTTCATCCCCACTGACTTACAGTACAGTGGGTCTAAGGTGATGGGAAACTGGTCCCAATTGGTTTAACATTAGCCTGGTTTTAACAGCAGAAACAAACATGGTTGATGCTTGTTGTCCATGTCCAGGGTCCTCAAAAGGAAAAAAAAAAAAAAGAAAAAAAAAAAGCATATTACTCCACTGATCTTCAATCTATACAACTTCATCCACTTGAGAATAGTAGCTTCCATAACATTTGTTCATCAGCTTATTTTAAAACAAATAAAATACATAAATGACATTTACCAAATCATTATTTCATAGGGAACACTCTCAGACCTCACTCTGGGAACCGCTGGCCGATGTCACATGTTGAAACATTGGTCAGTGTTTTGTACTGTCATGTTAGAGCTGACCCTGGACAAGAACCCTGTTTTACCCTGCTGTTGGAATCAGGTGTGTATGTTGCAGAGGCTTGATGACAGCTGTTGGTTTCTGACTGACATTAAGGGCACATCTTCTGTCTTATATGATGTAAATAAAAAAAAACCACCAAGTATCTTTAATAAGGAAGAAAGACTGTGGCTGTTATTGATGCATTTATATGACTGATATAAGCATGTGAGTCTGTGTGTATGAGAAAAGTAAAAAAAAAAAAAAAAAAAAAAAAAAAATATATATATATATATATATAAATATAAATATAAATATATAGATAGATATCATAGTTATACTGCATAGATGTTTATATTAGCATTCATTTCTCTTTTTGATTTTTTTCTCAGTTTTAGACCTACAATTCAATATGTTTGACAAGTGTGTAGATGACATCGCTACTGAAACACAAGGGCTACTTTTCCAGAAGACAGTCTGAAATCAGTGTATCTACAGATTCCATAACAGCGTAGCATAGAATTACATAACACAGTGCCAGACTGTTCCAGATGGATCTGGATCACTTGGCAGGATGAATCAGAGGAGACTGTCCTGCTGTAAAAAACGAGCACATAGTTCGTTTGTGCGGCAGGTTATTGTGACCCATAGCTATGCTTTGTTGTTATGTGACATCTAGCTGCCGTAGGAATTATGACAGTATGACAGTAACGTAGTATATGGAGCGACCAAGTCCATGGGTGGATGGACGAGTCAACAAAACACAGGAGTATGACACAGTGTTTGATTCCCATGTGAAAGTGGCAGTTTATATTATTTCTATTATTCGTGACTGATCAAGAAAGTTAATCTCATTGTTATTAGTGTAACCATGACAACAAAGGACCAAATCAGAACCAAAATCATGATCTTTCTCTAAACCTAACCAAGCCCCTACCATTATTTTAGTAAACATGGCGACGATTATTATTGTAACTATGACAACTGAGGTCCAGTATGCCTGCTGCCATAGGGGCGCTATTTCAGCAGACACTGGGTCGTACTGGGTCGTTTTGCAGAACTGGGCAATATTTTTCTTTTACTCTTGTGGTCTTTGATGATTGGTAATCATTGTGACACTTTAGCTTCATCCTTATGTGTCTGGTTCTTAGGTGCTTTTGTTCCTCAACTTCAGTGAGACTTCACTGTGATCATTGTTCACTGTGAGAGATGGCCTGCTGCCCCCTCCAGTGTGATACCAGCCTGTTGGATTTAATAAGTCTTGGCCTTCACTTCTGAGCCATCTCACTGTTGAGGAGTGTTTGCTGATGCACATTGGAACTGGTCCTGGATTTCTAGAGCCAATGAACTCTTGAGTCTTGAATCAACAAACTTGTCTCCTGGAGATAAGAGTTGCTCCAGGACAAAGTTTAATTTTAGATCAATTCTATTAGTGATTATTTCAATGAAGATGAATGAGCACCACAAGCCAAACAAGTTCTCTCAACAGATATTTTGACTTACCACAGGTGTTGCTAATATCATTAACCATGGCTCTGTTTTGCTCCAGTGTCACAGTGAGCCAGAATGCACAACTGAAATGAAGCCAGTTGTCTTGCATGTGCAAACATAATGCATTGGATATAATTTTACTGCTGAAGGCCTGCACTGTTGTCGCCTTCCTTCTCACCTTATTTCAGAGGTTTTCAGTATTGTGTTTGTAAACCTTTCATTTCTACCAAATGATCAGATTTTTATGATTTTGCATCTTTTATGTGCAGCTTCAGCATAGTGCTCTTCCTCTCACTGACAAAGACTAACACTGTCAAGATGTAACTTAACCAGTTTGAACAGAAAACCACTGATGTATACAGTATGTGTCAAAGGGAAAATGTAGGCCACTTTATTAGTGGGTACTGGGTAATTTCAGCCAACCAATCTGACTGTTCATGGATGCTTTCAAACTGTGTTGATAATTTCCAGCCTGCATGCAAAATGCAAAATGAATCTGGTTGCCATGTAAACGATGGTAACAAGCAGGGTTTTTTGTTTTTTTTTTCCTTTAACCGTCAAAAAACACTTAAGGCAGAGTCCTGCAAAACGTTCAATGGCCTTTCAGTGATGTTGTTCATTTCCCTCCCATGTATTCTCACAGTTCACCCTTCTTCTCTGTTCAGTTTTATCTGCTCGCCTCATTTCTCCCACCCTCCAGCCCTCCAGCCGTCCTTTCTCCCTTTATCTTTTATCCCCCTACCACCCCCAACCCTTCCCCCTCCTTATATGCAAATACACTTCCATTACACTAATTGGCTCTGGGTGCTTTGAATATTTTACATGGACACATATTTCACTGCTCAAGTGGGTGAGTATGGGCTGTGGCATAACATCACACACAACTAACATACTCGTAGAAATCTCACACACACACACACACACACACACACACACATTAGGTATGAATGAATGAACAAAGGTCATGTAATTTACACACTGTGCCTGCCATATTAGCCAAATGAAGCAGGGCTGAGTTATGGGGGTGCTGAGAGTATTAACAGTTTCATGTTAAGGAAGTTATGAGGGGGCTCTGGGGTTAGGGTCTGTGTGTCAGACCACTCCGCATCAACATGAATGATGCAGTCATTACTCATGGTAATGTCTGTACAGGAGATGCTCTCTGATTTCAGTATGTGTTGACCACACTGAAGGTCACAGAGGTCTTTTAGTTTGACCTCTTTCTAGGAGAATGTCTGTGGTGAGGACGATACACAAAATTGGGTTGTGGTCGACTACTGTTTCTGTGCTATTGAAGGAAAATGTTAAATGTTGTTTCTGGATTTTGTTGTTTGATTTAAACAATATTCAAGTTTTTATTCCGTCTTGAAACTTGGGACCTACCCTTTTTTACCTTTTTTCGTTTTGTGGTTTTGTGTAGCAATTTCCTAAAATGCCAAACCATTCCTTTTAATTTATTATAACTGCTAACTACTATTAAGAGGTTCTGAAGATCATAAACAAACAAAACTTCGCTCATAAACAAAAATCAGCATTTGGCAGTTGACACTGTTGACACTGTTGACACAGGAGGAAAGTAGAGCTGAAACAATCAGGTGATTATTTGATTAGTTCATTGACAGTTCATCATTATCAGTCATTAGTACTTTACCTTGCTAATTTTCAAGCAAAATACCAAACATTCCCTAGTTCCAGCTTTTCAAATGTGAGTATTTGGAGATTTGCTTTGTCTAATGTCTTGGTAAACTCACAATTTTGGGGTTTCCCACAATTTTATACAATTTTATTGACAAATTGACTTATTGAGTAAATAACTGGCAGACTAATCACCAATGAAAAGCCCTGAAGTTGTCTGCACAATTTGCAGTAGCAGTACCTTTGACTTTGTCACGTGTTTCAGCGAATGCACTTGGCCATTTTTTCAGCCTGGGAGGCCAGCGAGGGATCACATCATGGAAACATGTTGGTTATTTACATCCCTCCTTTCTAAATGAGGACAAAACAGGGAAAAATAAATGAAACTAGAAACAACACCAGTGAGAGGTGCAGCAAATAAAAAGGTGTCACACTTCTTAAAGAGCAAAGAGAAGATTCAACAGACAGGCATGACGTCTTCATTAGATTAATATGTATCAGTTTGCTGTGAACATGTAGATGAAGATGAATGAAGAAAGGATTGACCTTCATTTTCCTTGTGCTTTTTGTTTGGTAGTAAACTGACAGACAGGCTGGCTGACAGGGCGTGTCCACACGCCCCCTGTCACACACCCACTAGACCCTGCCAACCAGCAAGCGTGCCTATCTTTGTATATATATGTGTGTGTATTTTGTAGCTGCCGTTCAGCCAAGGGTCTCAATAATGAATTACTGCCGCCCTCTCATCTGTCGCTCTGTCCTTCTCTTCCCTCCAAGCACTGTTCCTCCCTCATCAGCTGGCCTGTAGATTTCTCTGTTATTGCCATCTTTCCATATTGTTTTTCACCCCTTCATTTGAATGCCAGAAATGAATGCCATACAGAACTCAAAGTTTCTAAACATACCACATACGACCCCTCGATATTGTGAGAAATATTTATAAGATAATACACATCATGAATATTTTTATTTGATAGAATAGTGCAGATATATAAAAACAAAGCTACTTACAGTAAAAGGAAATTTGTACAATAATGGGTTAAATGGCACAGAAAAAAGTTTGCAATATGAGCAAGACTAACTGTTGAAGAATATTTATGACCAAACCTAAAAGATACATGGTCAAATCATTTTCACTGGGCTCCGAGTGAAAGAGATGACTGAAACCTCAGACGACTTTATCCCAAACACGCAATAATCCACACATCCTGCCTTGCTCTGATATTTCCCACCAGGGTCACTAGAGTGGAAAAGAGATGAACAGGATTGGGGATTAGTGTTGATCCATGCAAATTAAAAGATCATAGAGGCAACCTCGCAAGGCCGTGTGAGTAGGCTGCCCTTTGCGTGAATCTGCTTGTGTTTTTGTGTGTGTGTTTACAAGCTTCTGTCTGTGAGAGCTTGTAACCTCCCCCGGCACTTTCACTCCCCGCATGTGTGCCTTTTTACTGTGCTGTGTGCATTTGTGTGGACATTTAATCTTTACAGGATAAGCAAAGTGATGCATATTTAGTTGACTGGAACACAAATTTATATTTTTCCTCGATGTCTCTGCAGTTGCTCATACGTGAAATCCTTGTTAATCTCAGAGATCAGTGTGTAATATTGCTGGGACAACATTTTTACCTACAGGATTACTAGAAAACACACCATTTGCATCAGAGTTGCAGCAAACTAATGTCCACTGCCCTAGAAGGCCTGGATTGTCTGTAATAATCTGACCTGACAGACTGAAATCAGACCCTTCTCAGAGGTTTCTTGGAGCTGAATGATACAACGCAGGCCAACTGTTCCTGTGGGAGTTCATGACTTACTTCACTTCTCTGTGATTGACTCAGCAGCAGTGGGAAATATTCATTTAATAATTTTTCTCTTCTAATTTTAATTTTAGCCTCATTTTCTATCAAATCTGCTTGAGAAATGAAAGGGTTAATGTCCCAAAAAATGAAAATAGAGTTAACCAATCAGATTTTTCTTTTTTTTTTTTTGTCTGCTTGGCTGTAGGTAGAGAAAGTTTTAGCTGGCTCACTCATTGGTTACGACTTCATAACCGGACAGTAGGCCTGAGCCCCTGCAGCTGTATGTGTTGAAGTGGCAGGTGAATTAACAATCACATTTTGATTTACTTTAGGTGGGGCCAAAAATCATTGCCCTAGGTCTTCCTGAAGGCTCAAGGCCTGAGCTATCGCATGGGGGAAATCAACATTGGCTTTTTGAATAGGTGCAAACTAACAAAAACAAGCATTTGCAAAGCCAAAATGCAAAAATTGTTTCCATGTTGGAGTGAAGTGAAGAAGAATAAATTGCCGACTTTCTGCAATGGACTTTGCATTACGATATTGTATTGTATGTATATGTATTACCTACAGCTATTACCACTGGGAAATTAGGAATTATAGTTTTTTTATTGCGCATTTTGACAAACCTGCAACTCTGGTCTCAGCTCCACAGAACATTTTGGCATCTCTCAGCATCCGCAGATATCAGACTTTTTTACACGTTCACATTCCACATAGGAAATATAATATGTTAAACTGTGAACTTTTGAGTTGCTAGTGGGTGGAGTGTGATACCCTTGAACGGAGACAGGCTAGCTGTTTCCCCGTGTATTTATACTAAGCTAAGCTAAATGGCTGCAGGCTCCAGCTGTACATTTACTATGCAGCCATGAGAGTGGTGTCAGTCTTTTCATCTCACAAGAAAATGAATAATCTTATTTCTCAAACACCTTGAACTATTCCTTTAAAATGTACATTTCTGCTTGTTGTCAGTTTGGATGCTTGACCTTTCAAAAAAAATGTTGTTTTGATAAAGCTGAAACAGGAGATGATACACACTGTCCTCATTTAACACTCTAACACTCTGGGGACTAACTGTATCTAATTGTGTGTGTGTGTGTGTGTGTGTGTGTGTGTGTGTGCGGCTTTGAAGTCAGTCCAGAGCTGTTCAAAGGATGTAGCTGGACACAGACACACAGCTGATGAAACAAACTGTACGTAACTTGGTGTGTGTGTGTGTGTGTGTGTGTGTGTGTTGTCATGAGTGTGATTTAAGAATACACTCTCAGTAACCTCCTACTTCCTGGAACATTGTGTAACTTCATTACCATGCTCTCATTAGATAGTCATTTAGACCAATCAGATTGCTCTGTAATCTAATCATGCCGCATAAATTATGAGAGAAATCCATTATTACTGCAAACATTCAGGTAATTAGAAATGGTACACACCACCTGCTGTGTGTCTTTGTATATTGTTGGGGATTTAGGGGATTTACACTGTTCACCTCTTCACTGAACTGTGTGTGAAACAGAAACATACTATAGTCTGCTGTAGATATTACTGTTGTTTTGTTGTGTGTGTGTGTGTGAGACCATGTGAATGTGTGTCCTGACTTTCACACTCCTGATAAATGACCAGTCCCTGTAAAGTGAGTGTTATGGACAGAGAGATGACAGTCGGGTCGTGTGGTGTCCTGGGAGCCGCTTTGACTTTGATCATTGATGCCTCAGGAAGTCTGTGTGTGTTCTCTTGTCACTACAGTCTATGTTTGTCTGTATGTGGAAGAGTGAGTGCTCCCTGTTTTTTTAAGGTCACCTTTTGACATTTTAATTTTTTATTTGAAAGCTGGAAAACAGGAGCGTCTGGGCTCTTTAAGGAGAAGGGAAGAGGAGGACAGAAGTGATTGTGAGGAGCAGAAATGGGATGTGGGACTTTGGCAGATGCCTGTTTGAGGAGGGGTTTACAGTAAGGTGAGGAATGGGTGTAAATTAATTTAGGTGATGTTTAAGAGGTGAGCGGGAATGGGAAATATTGTGGAGGAGAGGAGAAAGTAAAGAACATGACAAAAAACAAAGCCAGTGATAGAGAGATGTTGAAAAAAAATGAAAAGATTGAAAGGAGGCAACAAGAAACACACATGCACAAATCTAAATTTTAACAGGACTGTTCATTGAGCAATCCCATTGCATAACTGTACTTGCACTGGTTGTTATCTCTGAAACAAACAAATTAAGACACCGTGTCAGACAGCTGAGAGAAATGATCTTGGAGATTACTTCTCATCGGTTTAAGAAAAATAACAGGGGAAGCCATAAATTATTTGCTAGTGGAGATTAATGAAGAAATAAATATATTAAAAGAGCATCTGTTAAAGGCTGAGGGGGGATTTCATTTAATCATCCTTAACATTTACGAACCAGACCAGCAGTTTTAGCCCATCAGTAGCAAATTATACATACTTACATAGACTACTGCCATTTTCATATGTATTTTGTTCATTTTAAATGCACAACTGAAGGCTACTTACCTCCAAAAACCCCAGTACAGTTTAGTTTATTGTTCCAAGAAGTGACGTCATCTACAGGTTTCTGCGAAGATGTTTTGTCTCACCACACTGCCAGTTTTTTTTGCAGTTAGAATATCCAAATTCAGGCAATGTGGTGGTGCCGAGGTGGAACCAGCAATCTCTAGGATTAGCAGGGACTCAAGGAAACACGAAACCAAACATTCTTCTTATCCAGCTTCAATATCTTCCTTATGAAACAATAATTTTAGAAATCATCCCCAAGTGAAATCAGAGAAGAATTTAAAGCTTTGTGGCTAAGCAACAGAATCTTGGATTGATCTCTGCCAGTGATGTACCGTGTGGGGTTTCTGTTAGTGGAACATCAGTGTTCAGGTGGAAAAACATACAAACAGGCAACCATGACGTCCCTGGTTCGAGGGGAGCTCTGTTGCATATCTGTCCCTCATTTCCCTTCATCTCTCTACCATTCCAGCCCGACACTAAGTATAAATCCATCCTCAGACTAGTCACTTGCATCCTTTCCCTAAAACTGCACTGTAAATATGGTGTGTTGCATATAAGAGGGGGAAGATGGGTTGCCTTTTCTACATCAACCAAATTTAGCAGCCATGCTCAGTGTAAAAATATGTGTACATGTGCCAAAATAACATCTCTTTAGAATCCAATCCCTCTTCCAACAAATCTAATTTATTTATTTTTTTACTCAGACAGCAGTGTTGTGTCACAGTCCTTGACATTAATTTTCTCTTTCATGGATAGTTTGATTCCAATGAAAATTTACCACATAAGAAAAATAACACAAGATTCATAAATTATAAACAGATTAATGTGAAAACATTGGATTGGAATGTTTCTTCCTCCACATTCACCCTCTTCATCCCTTCATGTCTTCTGCTTTTTTTCAAATGTGGAAGGCTCAGGCATACACACACACATTCATAAACACATATTGAGTATAAACAGATACTGTATGTAGTATGTAGTGTAATGTCATGGACATCCATGCTTGTGCGCCCACAAGCACGCACAGAGTTTAAAGACAGTTTAGCAGTAAACATTCCCCCGACCTGTTTGACTTTTGACCTTTGTGAACTTGATCTATTCGTCTTCTCTGCCTCAGCTGCAACAACAATCCAACAATCCTCACTGTGTGTGTGAGAACGATTGTGTTCTGTGTGTGTCTGTGTGTGTGTGTGTGTGTGTGTGTACGTGCATTTATCCACATGCTTTTTCAACCTTCAGTGGTTAGAAAGACGGAGAAGTAACTAAATGCAAACATGGATAAGCTTTAAGTTTTTTTTTTTTTTTTTTTGCATTCTACCAAATAACAGTTTTTTTTCATTTTAACTGGCTACTAAATGGCAAAAATTCATGGAAAAGGCTTTGCTCAAAAGCTGTAAAGAGATCAAACCTGTTGTATATTTGTCTTTCACTTTTAATTTACATAAAGACTCTAATCTCAATTATGTGCATTGTCAGAAGCTCCCATGATCTGTGTGGCAGGTTTGGCTGACCCCCTGGAAGTCACAAGCTCCTATTGTTTTGTAAAAAAAAAAAAAAAAAAAACAAATATTTCACAGGGACAGAGGAGTGACTGGTAATTTTTCATTGGCCTATGCATTATTGTTGGTTCGCTAAATCAGTATCCTTATTGGAGTATATGAAGAAAACAAACATACAGAAAAATGTGTCATATGCCAAATACAATGCTGTAAATGTTTTGGTCAACAAAAATGTGCAGTAAAATGTTGTAAACAGGAGATTAATGAGTAGAGACCAGGTGATGTTTGCTGTACTGTAGTTGTTGCTAATATACTTAAAGCTCTCCTACTGCTACAAAGCCACTGTTAGCATTAACAACCATTTACTTACCAGTCTAGGAGAAATAGTGTGAATTCTGTATGAAACCCCACTGCTTTACACACCAAGAGCTGTCCTCTGCAGCGCAGAGCAACACCAATGCTTACTCTTGTTTTGCTCCCGACGATCTTGTCCACTTTCTGATACTGACTCACTGTAGTGTCCAGGCAACAAAAATGCAATAATGGCTGAAGTTTTTGGCAAGACTGATAAGTAAACAACTGTTAATACTAATGCTGGCTACGTAGCAAGAGCAAAGCTAACAAACAGCTTCTTTAAAAGGCATCTCTGTGCACAAATGAGTCTGAGTTTCTAAAGCTATCAAGTAAGGCTGGGACCTTGTAGCATTGGCAACTTCAATTGTACTTGGTCCACAAGGCCAGAAATTCCATTTGAGCCGATCCTCTATACAAAACCCATCACAAAAAGCTGCAAGTTATAAGTGATGAAGCGCTGATAGTTTGAGAACGGTATCTAATTATTCCATAGCATCCCCTCTCCTCCACACACACTGACACACACACCTTATGTTCTTTTTCCTCGAGTGTTGCTGTGTGTGTGTGTGTACACCAATTTGAGTTGGTGTGGATGTGTAATCGAAAGCTAATGTGTGTGATGCCTGTGCCCTTTCTCTCCTACCCTAGAGTGAGGTTTATTTTCGGGGTGATGCGTGATGGTTTGCTCCCACAGGACACTCATACTGTCAAAACAAATCCCTCTGCCTGTGTGTGTGTGTGCATGTGTGTTTCCCTGTGTGTATAAGCATGCAGGTGTGGCTATTTTATTTGTTTATTTATTTATTTGTTTTATTTGTTTATTTATTTCTTCTATGCATCAGGATGTATTAGCGCTTATGGATATAGTTGAGTTGCCTTATTTGTGCATGTGCACGGTGAAACACAGCCGTTCAACTCACTGCAGAGTATGTAAACTGAAAAAATCCTGAAGTTCTTTGGTGACTCAAATCTCCAACAGTCATACTGTATATTCAATGGCATCCAGGCAGCAGATACAGCAAACCAAAATCACAAGGGCAGCCACACTATATATAAAGTTACTGTAAATCACGGTGAACCCGTATCAGAGCTAGGCCTTCAAAAGTTTCACTCCTTTTTTGTACTGCGACGCCTTTCAAAGCACACAACACTGTAAACACCTGACACCTGCCCCGAGTGGTACTGTTGAACCAGAGATACTGTGAGTTCAATGAGCTTTAAAAACACACAATTAGCGACCAAAGTGTCTAACGCAGAGGCTCTGACACTTTACAGGAGCATCAACCAGCGGATCTATCTACAAAAGTATAATTAACCCTGTAATGCCTGACCCCAGAAATAATGGACAGAAAATTCTGATTTCTTGAATCTGGAACCTTTATTTGGCCCTTTCACAAAATTTGAAAAAAAAAAATTACAAAAAATTATTTGCATATAGGTTTTTCCTAATTTTATACACGATTTTACTACATACTAAAATGCAAAAAATTATGTAATTATAACTTGCTTCAACAGATTAAGTGTTCATGTTAGAATATTACTAAAAATTTCAAAGAAAATGTCACTGGAAAATCGTAAAAATCGCAATTTTCTTTACCTTGATCCAGTGAGTTGGGAACTCTCTGAAGGTGGCCAACTTGGATTGTCCCATGTACTGTGTTTGAATTGTTGTAGTGATAAAGGTATCCACCAGGGGTTGGAAGACAAGTATAAGATTGATACAAGAGGGTTTTGAGTGAAGTTTTTTACCATAAGGGGATGCAATAGGTCTCAGAAATGCTTGATGCATTTGGCATTAAAGGGTTAAATCAGGTTTGCCGGCTTTGTAAACCAGCAAGACACATTCATTACTACTACACACTACATTTGAAGCGGGCGCAAAGTCCAATTGTCTGTCTTTTCCTGAGTTATTTAGGACAGGTTTTAGGACAGTAACCCTTTCATTTCTGAAACGAACCTGATAGAAAAATGAGGTTAAAATTTTAATCAAAAAGTAATTTAATTTTTTTTTTTTTTTATTAAATGAAAATTAAATTAAATTCAAAATTATTGGCATGAAGGTAATTTTATGCAGATTTAACTAAGTCTCCTTAAAGACTGACTTCAGTCGCTGCTTTCCAGTTATATTTGGTTGTAACACCACAGAAGAAGCTTATTTTGAATAATGCTTCTTCTTTCTGGTCTTTATTTAATCCTTTTCTTTCTCAAGATTATTATTATTATTATTATTATTATTTGACCTCCTGTCTTCTGCCTTTCATGATGACCTCTGCTAGTCTGTTTTGTATTTAGTTTTCTCAGTTCATGCTCTCCATCTCACTTTACTTTGCTTCAGAGCCTCCATTTCCCCCTTCCTTATGCTTGCCTCTTCTTCTTGTTTCTTCCCTGTTTCTCTCCGAGGAAACTGCAGTAACTCTCCTGTTGCCCTCTCCCGCCCCCTCCTCTCCATCATGCCCTTGTGGCTGATGCTTGAGTTCTGCCTGCAGCACTAGACTGCACTTGTGCAGATAGCTGGAAACACACACGCACACACACACACACACACACACACACATTGGTTTTCATTAATACAGATGGCTGGATGTAGGTGCCCCAGTTACATATGGAAAATAGGGCAGTGACGGTGGTCGTGATTAAGTTGTCTGAACGTGTGTATGTGTGTCTTGTTCCATACACGTAAGAGATGGGTGAGCAAAAGTCGTGTCCCGGGTGTGTGTGTGTGTGTGTGTGTGTGTGTGTGTGTGTGTCTGGTGGCAGGGTGTTCTGGCTCATAGACACTGGCTTAGACACCTGTCCAGAGCTGCAAAGATGAGTAAAATCCTCCACCTTGAATATTTAGGATAGAGGGTTTAGGATAGTTATGAGGATGATTAGGTTCAGTTTTGAATAATGCACAGTTTAAACAGTCAGCAGATTGCCTGCTTTTGTCTGATGTGTGGAGAAAAATTCACTGCCAACTAAAATGTCTAATCTTATAAAAACAACCATTTAACACACTTTTTTGCAATTCATGAAGACTGAACAAATGCATGGTCAATTTATTACCTCAAATATTTTCTTTAACTGGTTGAAATACAACAAAACAAGTTTGGGGTTGGCCTGTTTCAAGATACATACAGTTTCACCGTATGAGTTTTCACCACTCTGGCTGGTCTTCATGGCTGGGGACTAAATGTTGACAACGGAAGGTAGTCTTGTGTTGCTGTGTTACATTACAACTCATAGTGGTATTTTAAAAGAGATGAAGATGAATTTGCTTCATTTCTGGTGCAAATACCTCGTGAGGTCTGAAGAATATCGTGTTTGTTTGCAGCAATACCAAGGGGAGAAAATGAAATGAAAAATATGCAATGCTTCCCTGTAAACTACACTTTAAACACACTCATATACACATCACACAAACATGAACACAGATGCAATTATCTAAGCATGCAGCAAACAGCCACAATGGCTGCGTCTGTAATCAGAACCGGCCAACAAGTGTAAACATGTGTTCATGTTTCTGACTGGGTTGTGTAGGTATTACATATCTACCTTGTGTGTGTAAGTGTGTGTGTGTGTGTGTGTGTTTTGATTGTGTCAAATGTGGCATGACTTTCTAATCACACGTTGGGCTGCACAGAGCATGTTTCAAAGCGGGGGAAAAACAAACAAAGAGATGACTGATGACATATGCATATGCAACATAAAAAAAACACTCCAGCCAGCATATGTTTACAGCAACTCTTTCACATTTCAGAAAGCTGGTCTGGAAAAGACGGAGATGAGAGGTGATCAGAGTATATAAGTCAATTAAAGCCTCATCTAAGTCATCTCCTGTTCTCACTAGCCACTCGTGGATAAACATTTTGCCTGATTATTTGAACAACAGGCACGACAAGTGGCTGTGACTGGTGCAAACAAGATGTGAGTGAGGTGTGTTTTAAGTTATTTTATCTTAATAATCTGGTAGGACTTCTTCTATGGTTCATTCATTTTGTCCTGGAAACCTCTGGGTGTGTTTAGGTTATTTGGGGATGCAAACTGGCAAAAGTGAAACATTACAGACCTTTAAAAAATAAAAAACTCCGCAGTCATGATTGCAGTATCAATGTCAGATAGAGGGACTGAAAATTATAACTAATTCTGATTTCAAGTGGAATCCAGTCCTCTCATCAATTGCAGTGACACTATTTCATATCTGACCAAACATGAAGCTCAAACCTTGGACTGCAAAAGGAAAGCTTCACTCAGAACAACATCAACCATCTCTTTCCTGACTCCAAGCTGCCAGCTACTTCAGTAGCACCCCACTCCCTTAGAAGTACCAAAGACTCAAGTATGTATGAGGGGAAAAAAAACCCCCAAATAAACACAAAGAAGAGAAATATAACTTTAAATATGTATTCCAGCTGGCCAGAGAGACAAGAACAAAGTCTGGTCTTTGACACCGCAGTAAATCACTTCCACATAAAACTTCTCACTGTAGTGGCAGAATAATTTGTTTTTAACCTAAAGACACAAAGCAGCATATTTAACCAACTCCCTCTCTTAAAGAAGGGTTGGAAGTATCTGAAGAATCCACATTTGAGACTAGCTCTGTCCCAATTCAGGGGCTGCATCCTTTGGAGGACGTGATCTCTGAAGGAGGGGCCCTTCGTAGCTGTCGAAGACCGTGAAGGCTGAACTGAAATGAGACTATCTGTCATAGGGATTTTTGCTTCGTGTCACCAGCTGTGCCCACCTTTGCGTCCCAAAGCGTGGCTCATATAGCTTAGCGACCTTGACAACATGTAACTTTTTTTTCACAAAAACTTGAGGTTTTAAGGCCCTTGGGTTTCTTTTTTTTTTTTTTTTTTTAACACTTGTACCATTAATTGTTGAACTGAGCTGAAACCCAGTACTTAAATTTTAAAGTGTAATTCTCTGGCTGTCTGTCTGTGTTGTTTGCTGCCATATTAATTTTATTACCGGTGTGCAATGAATCTTGGGATAGGTTGGGCCATGAAAGATCCACCTGTGGAAGTCTTTGTTGTCCAGGAAAAGAAGACTGCATTTCTCAGCCACATTTAAAGGAGCCTTTGGAATAAAACAGCCAAGTTGTGCCACTGTGATGCAATCTGCCTCCAAATGCAGCATCCGAAGGATGCGGCCCATTAACTGGGACACAGCTTCAAATTCTCTTTGGTGCCAGTGATGGAGAGCAAATATAAACAAGGGTCTTCTTAGTTAAGTGACCATCCTACTCAAACCAGTCTTATAGGAACTAAAATAAACAAGAGTAATACCTTTTTCCACCAAAATTATTGGACATTGGAGCAGAGCATATAGAAGCGTGGGGCGGGGGCCGACAGCAAGCAAGTGGTTAGCTGAAGAATAGGGGAACAGCTAGCCTGTCTGAAGTTAACAAAATCTGCTTTCCAGCACCCTTAAGTTTTTTTTTTTTTAAGTCTGTACAAGAAAAAGTAAAAACAGATGCTGGTACACAATCTTTGTTTGGACTTTGGAGTGATCTGTTTTCAGTCTTTATGCTTAGCTAAGTTAAGCTAACCGGCTGCTGGCTGTAGCCTAATATTTAAGAGACCGTCATGAAGATGGCATCAATCTCGATCAAAGTTGTTATGATTCATTCAAAGACTGATATCATTTCGAGAACCTGTCACTTTTTTTTTCAAACAATTGAACAGATTGCTACATTCAGGTTTAACTTTAGCAGGCCTTCCTGCATTTCTTTGGTTAATTAGCATTATGTAAAAGACATTATAAGATTCATTCAAACAGAGAATTTAGGGCTGAAACATTAGCCTACCTATGTGGTATCACTCTTTGTAACAGTGGTTGAAAAGCAGGTGTTTAAAAAACATGTATGAGGCTTTAAAACTGAATCTTATTTTTAAAATGTGCCAGTCAGAGTCTAAATGTGGCGCAAAAATGTTCTCCTCCAGAAGCAGAAACTTTGCTCTTATCCTCAACAGCATGCTGAGCTGGGTCTCATCTCTCACCTCAGGCTAAACTCTCAGTCTGATGCCCAAAGCACTCTTGTCTCCATCCCATGTGAAAAAAACAACAACAAAAAAAAAAAAAACACGGCAATAAACTTGAGGCAACTAAAAATGGCCTCTCTCTGAGGAAAGCCTGTGTGACTCCAGTGTGACCTGACTACCTCGCCTCTCCTCCTTCACTGCTGCAAAGAGCGCAAGATTTAAGACGGTGAGGAGGCAAAGTAATTCACTCCAGCTGGAGGAAATGACTGTGTGTGTGTGTGTTTTTCTTTCATTCACAGTAGCAAATGCACATGTTCACCTACACACACTTAGCTGGCTGCACTTTTCCTCTGACATTCTGTCTATACTGTCTATACTATAATTTGTGTCTGTCACACACAAAGGACCTCCATGATAGCCGTCTCGACAACAGATTGCCATTTCATCAATACCCCTAATTTCCTCTCAAAGGTCCTGAAATGCTAGGGTCACAGAAGCACTGTGAAAATAATAAGGCATAGGGATGGAAGCAGGAAAAAAGAGAGGATGACAAATAAACCAAAAAAAAAAACTGATACAATAAAAGAAGGTTATCTGACATGAAGATGAGCAGCAGGTGTGCAGGTCAGTGTGCCAACCAGGAGGTCCATGTTAATGTGTGTGTTTGCACACAATCCACATGAAGTCAAGTGTCAGGGTCATGTGAGTTCACAGCAGTTCAAACAATTGCATGTTTATATAATAGGAAATATAGCAATCGATAATTTAATTTTCTGTCAGGAAGTTGAAGGCTCCAGCTGAGTTGGATTACAATTTATAGACTGATTGTAATTAATATTTAATTAAAAATTCACATCAGTTTTGGCAGTGGGATAACGCATTGATCCTGGCTTCACTTTATGTGTTCATGTACCCGTTCACCTCAAAGAAGAGGAGGGAAGCGGTGTGTAATGAGTGTGTAATGTCACAAACGTGTAATTTCACAAACATGGCACATATATATTATTTGACCTCTAACCTCCTATGATAGCCAGTCATTACATTGTGTGTGTGAAGGTGAGAAGGTTTATGATTATGGGATGTGATTAAAGTAATGTGATGCAGGGAGAAACGTGCAGACAGGCAGTGGATCTATGAGTCCTTCCAGAGATAGATAGAGAGAGAGAGAGAGAGAATGGAGGAGAAATGAACTGCAAAGAAAAAGAGAGGGAGAGCGAGAGAGAGAACGTGATGGTCAACTAAATGTCCTCGACTAAAATAGATACGCTACCAGATGGGGAGACGAGATGGAGACAGAGAAAAGGAAAGAAGGATACAAAATGGCAGAGATAACACAGAGGAAGCAAGACGGGAGAAAATGAATGCAAGATAAAGGGGGAGAAGACAAAGTCAGAAGCAGACACAAGCATCTCTCTCGCTCTCTCTCACACACACACACACACACACAGACACACACCACATACATGCCCATATAAGGTTTCACATGACTAAAATCTAAAAAACACCTTATCGATATCAATATAGGTCATGATATGGCTAACTGATGAAAAATCACATGTAAAATAATAAAATGGAAGTTGAAATGAAATGTGCTCCATTGTTCTGCCCCACATTGTAAAATAATACTTCAAAACAAAAGCTTTCATTTCCTTTTTTTTTTCACTAAATGGGGCGGCACAATTTTGTAAGAGGATAATAACACAATGTGATTATGATCTGAAATACCAGACTGCTGATAAATAATACTGAATCATTGTCCAGCAACACATGATCATCTGGGACAGGAATTTAAGGACACACAGAGGAGAGATACAGCTGAAATAAAAAAGATCTAAAATGCACCAAGCATGCAGCAGTTACCAAATACTTTATCTGCTGCTTTGCATTAAATCCACAATAATTGCAAGAAAAGAAAAAAAGAGAGAAGCCATTTGACAGGAAAAATGACTTTGTTAGGAGAGTTATCACTCTTCAGTACAGATAAAAGTGAATTAATAATGTTTCTTTCACCAACACTCTGCACTAACATGACCATTTTTACACTTTATTTGATCCTTGCAGCTATGAGCACATAGAAATTTCATTAAAAGAAATGTATCACCATCTATTTATCTATTAATAAAAAATGCATATTATATACACACACACTCATTGGTTGAAACTGTATTACAGTTTCAACCAATGTACAGTTGAAGAGCTGTTGGGTCGTACAACGATCAATAATGAGGAGCTCAGTGCGTATTCTAAAATGACATAATCAGCATATGTTTTGTTTGTAAAGGACAGCGTCATTTTAATTTAATCACAAACTTAACACATTATGAGAGGAGGTTAATGAAATTCAGAGGATAACACTCTGTGTTTGGACGTACTGTACAGTGTTTTTGTTAGTGTGTATCAAATGTGTAAAGGTTTTTTTATTGTCCGACCTGAGGATCTGAAGATAGAGGGTTAGGGTTAGATGTCAGATGCTGTACAGATTCCGAAGTCCTCTGAGACAAACGTGTGATTTTTGGCTTTATAAATAAATTTGACTGGACTTGTGTTGAAAGAGGAAGCAGCTTCAGTGTCAATGTAAATGTGTTTCTTTCTCGGCACTTCTGAGAGATGTGTGTGTCTGCATGTACGGCAGGTATGTGTCGGCGTGAGATAGGCGGTTATTTGGATGTGTGTGTCTGTCTCTGTGGAGCTTCAGCCTTCATCTTAAAGCTATCCCAGTAGGCGGGGTCTTCCTCTGTCAGAGGTGAGGCCGAGGCGGTGAGGTCGCTGAATGACAGCAGCGTAAATGTGGTGGGAGGAGGAAGAGATGAAGGATGACGCTGAGGGAGACATAGAAGAAGAAAGGGTTTAACTAAAGAAAGAGACTGTAGTGTCTAACAGTGTTGCTACTAATGATTACTTTTATCAAGCCTGGTTAGCCTTTAAAATGACTGAAAATGTAAAATAAAACCATGTTTCTGAAAAAGTCATTCTGAATACAAGCAACTGTCAAATGTTGAAACATGTAGATGTGTCCTTACTGCAGCATCTGCTTTGTCTGCTGGTCCGAGTGCCACAGCAACATGATGGTCAACATCCAGCAAACTCTCCTGCACAATCGCATACAAACACACATAAGCACATACATCAGCACATGCAAATACAGGATATAGCTGGCATATCATACTAAAAAAAATCACCTTCAAGCTGATTCAAATTCACAGCAAATACTCACGATATGATGAAAACAGCATACAAGTGCATCCTCATCATTCACTCATACATTAACCGAACATTGGTCCACTCATGCATAATCTCTTGAATATATTGAATATATGCATGTGAATATCTACATGTAGTATCTGGCTGTGTGATTTCTAAGAAGACCGAGGTGCAGTCAGATAACCGCTGCGTTTACAAGTCACGCATCACTTTCCATGCGAAAACGGTGCCTGTGATACGTCCACTGAAAAATGTCACTGTAGAGGTTGTAGAAATAAATCCATTCTGCAGTTTATATGATTAATACATGTGGCAAAAGCAGATTCATATCCAGTGTACTGAAGTGTGAAGCAACTATGCAGACGCTTCTCCGCTGTTGACCTCCTTCCTTTAACATAAAACATGCTATATTTGCATATATTCACATTTAAAGAACACACACACTTCTCAGCATGCCCACAGCCACTGTAAATCCAGCCCTGTTAAGGGCTTAATTGTCCTTCAAACATCCATTCAAATAATTTTTTTTTGGTTTAGGATTGTTTCCATTCTGTAACATATACTTCATATGCCAATGATGTGATACTGCTTTGTTAAAATGATGTATTTTGCCTTTGATACTGGCAAAATTCACTTGGACATAAAGGCCAAAGCTGAATGTGTGTATGTGGGAGTAACAGGTGGTCATGCTGTGTCTGTGTGTGTATAGTGGGGAGTTGGTTACAAAATGGCAGCAAGTAAGGCGGGGAGAGGAGTATCACCAGAAAATGTATTTAAATTTGAATTTTTTCATCACTTTGCTGATAATAAAAAGGAGAATGCTAGTGTCATTACAGTCTGTTTGAAATGTGCATGTCTGTCCAGTTTATGTCCCTCGGTGTCTGTGTCTAAAAGCAAGCAGGGGTGACAACACCAGAGGTCAGCAGGAAGTAATAAGTCTTACAGCTGCTCTCTGATCCAACCAATCAGCACACAGTGAGCCAGAGGACGTGAGGTCAACAGCACTGCTGCTCATCTCTCTGCTAACACGCAGAGCTCTGAGTGTGTCTATTCGTATAAAGGACAAATATGAGAAATCGATTCACTTCAAGTTCGTTTGACCTCTTGAGGTCACTGCAATCAGTCACTGACGTCTGGTGACATGGTGACGTCTTCTAACGTCTTGTTTTGCCCAACCAACAGTCAAAAACCTGCATGTACCCGTGCTATCATTTACAATGATAGAAGAAAAGTAGGATATGCAAATATACAGTATTTTGCCATTTTTGTTTGAAAAGTGACTTAAACAATTTTTTGATCAATAAAATTCGTGTAGATTAATATTCTGCTCTTAAGTAGTTGTTCCAACTCTATTTGGCAGTTTTGCCCTTATTGCCTTACTTATTTATTTTTTTGTCTTTTTCAAAGCTGCTCATTTGTGCATTTCGTTAAGAACAGTTGACCTCATTTTTTGTGGATCTTCTTTGTACTACCATGGAACTGTTGTGATGCTTGTTCATATACCTGATCAAAGTCATTTGAACTGAAATATCATATTAAATAAATACTTTTGCCCTACAATCTACAGTTAAAAAAGAGGACACGTGCATTACCAGCTACCTGCGATCGATACAAGTAAGCTGTTATTCCCTGGTGTGAAAACACGGACACAAAAACAGCATTAGACCCCGACGACCTCGAGAGAGGAGAGGGGAGGAGAGGAGAGGAAACATTAGCCTTTTCAAACCAGTGGTAACCTTTTAGCAGTCACTTGCTAATCCCTCTGCCACTGAGCATGGAGGACAGGACTAAGGGCTGGAGGGGAGGAGGAATAGAGGGGAACTAGAGTTACCACCTCACGGTTGTGTGCTTCCACCCACCAAGTCAAGTTGCAGGAAATATGGTCACAAGCTCCCCTTCTGCAAGTTACAGTGTTGAATAATGGCCAGAAATGTGTTTTTTTTGTTGCAAAACATTATGAAGTCACAGTGAAGGTGACCTTTGATCTTTTGCAAATAAAGTGTCATCACATCACATCATTTTATCATATTAGACATTTTTTTTTCATATTAGACATTTTGTCATAATCAGCATATGAATTCTTGAGTTACGGCTAAAAATATGTTTTGTGAGCTGGGAGTGTTTGTGACCTTTGACCATCAAAATCTAATCAGCCCATCCTTGAGCCCAAGTGAACATTTGTGCCAAATTTGAAGAAATTCTCTCAAGGTGAGATATCAAGAAGAAAGAGAAGGAGATTTTTCAGAAAAGATGAGAGGGAGAAATGGAGAGGAGGAGGTATGACGGTGAGGAGAGTAGCCAAGAGAAGCACAAAAGAGGAGATGAAATGGGAAATAGAAGGGGAGAGGAGAGATGACTGCTATGACAGAAGGCTGCACTCCTCTGATCTCTTGTCATGGAGGGCTGGAGGGCCACTTGAGAGCCCCCTCATCCACCTTGTGTGCATTTCTCTGTAGGACCACATGTGATTCACTTTGCAAATACTTTCCAGGGGGGCGCTACTGGGGAATGGAGCACAGAGGACCCCGCAGCACCACTGCTTTTAAGGTCTTTGGTTTCCTAAAGGTTGCTTCCAACTGCTGAAATACTAAAAAATATGCCACAAATCCGCCTGATAAAACTAAAATTATTTAAAAATAATTCCAACACTGCTGACAAAACAATCAACCTATAACACCAGTCTGTAGCTGTTTCAGAGGTTTTGATTGTATGGCATGGTTTTGAGATGCTGTTATCTAACTGTACAAATTTCAACCTTGTTCTGAAAGTATTTCTCCGAAACATTTTGTTGTGCATTTGTCTTGAACATTAACATTTAGAAGAGATCCTATTTTAGACACTATTGACACAGAATCCAAATTAAATATCTAAAATGTGAATAAAGCCTACTGTGTCTTAAACAAGCTATGACACTGGGAGAAAACAGAAAATAAAACAGTTTGGCAGGATGCCTTTTAAATCTGGCAACTCATCAGCAGAAGGAAACAGTGCTGCTTCCAACACAGACATGTTGCTGTTTACTTTGGGATTTGAGCATTGCCCACACTTTTTTGAAACCCAGTGGCTAAACCATTGCATCCATTTTTAGACTGTTTTTAATTTGTCATTTAACACAACAAGACTACATCAAGCTTTTTAGGAATCATGATGGCTAGTTTTTTTGTCCTCTTGTACTCTTCGCACCTGTCTTCAAACAGACTCACTTCAAATATCCAGTCCGCCTCTTCCTCCTCATCTAGATGCATCTTGGTCTGGCGCAGCACCCGGTCCTGTGTGAGCGGTTCAGAGGGCAGGTGAAACTCTACCCTCTGCAGGTTGAAGCCCAGACCTGTGCCGATGGCTTTGATGAAACTCTCCTTCAGGGCCTTGGTGGAAAGGGAGCAAACTTGATCAGTTGCATACAGGACATTAAGAAAGGATTTTTATATGTCTAACAAAGCTGAGGAGGACAGTCTGTGTGTGCTTCTTTGTGTGTGTGTGTGTCTTGTATTTTGGCTCAGTAGCACAAAAACTTAAAACCACAACAGATGGGAATCTATGCATAACAGTGTGTGTATACAAAAGAGGGACTTTGTGTGTGTGTGTGTCCAGCCAATGAGCCACAATAACAGTATTACAAGGCTAATCGCTATGGCAACCATCGAGCTCTGTCATTAGTCAACAGTGTGGTGATATCAGAGTTTGACGTCTCTGTGCCACCCTCTCAATCTCACAACATCTTTACTTAGTACCAGCATTGCTGTCGCTGTCCATCTGTGTGTGTCAGCGTGTGTGTGTTTGTGTGTGAGTGTGAGTGTGTGTGTGTGTGTGTGTGTGTGTGTGTGGGGAAAGAAATGAAATGAGAAAAAGGGTAAAGAAAGAAAGGACTATTATATGTCTGTGAGAATGAAATGCAGAGATAGAGGACGTGAAGAAAAAAACTGACATGGAGAAACGTGTGTGTGTCTCAAAGGGCATTGGCAATGTTATCTTCTCCCTATGGTTCCCTCTCTCTCTCACACACACCCACACACCCCCAACACACACACACACACACACACACACACAAAAAGAAACACCGCCCGCAGGGCCCAGCAGCAATTCAATGTGACATCAGGGTAGTATGGTTGCCATGGTTACCCAGTGGCGGTAGAATGCTGCGAGCTGCTGGTGCTCAGAGCTGGCTGATTGGATGACGCTCCACTCGTGCGCTGTAAACTGACGAGTCATGATGCGGAAAAACTCCGGCACAGAGCTGCTACCTGGGGGCGAGGAAGGGCAGAAAAGAGAGGGAAGAGGAAAGAGACAGGAAGATGGAGACAAGAGGGGAAGGAGACGAAGGGAAAGCAATGTGAGGTGAGAGGACGATGGAGGAAGGCGTCAAATGAAAAACAGAAGAGTTCTTAAGGTTATTCCACACACACTAAGTTTTTCAGATTTGTGTGGACTCACAAGCATGTAGCCTATGCGCACGTACACGTACACACACACACACACACACACAATTCCAAACAGTTGTATACACATGCAGCCTTGGCCTACAGCTTTTATACCCACAAGACAACACTGACCCCTTGTGGTCAAGTTGGGAAATATAGAAACAAATACTTGGCACCTTGGCTGATAGAGCTGACAGATTTGTCTGGTGTGGGTTCATTAGCACTGCTGTGAGATGGTTGAAGTGGACAGCTGACACAGATTGTTGTCGTTTGATCTTCATGCTTTTGCCATGATCCTGACAGCAGCATTATGATCACATTTATTCGTAGCGTGAATATTACAAAGTCTCACACAGCAGAGGACATTGAGTCAAAACTCATTGAAGACTAGGAAAAGCCAGTTAGAGCTAAAGGTTGTTGTGAAAATCATTTTCTCTCCACTGTTGTTTTCTCTGTGTGTGTGTTATAACGTGTTTGTGCTTTTTTGTCCCAAAGTCAAACTATTTCCAAAGCTTAATGCCAAAACTGTTCAGACTGCGGTCCATTCAAAGCCCTCTCTTACTGTCATCCCTTTTTTTCTGTTTTCTTCCCTCAGCTGACCTTACTCTCAAAGTCAGTGTCATGTGACCCACTATTTGACTATAGCTGTTCACTTTTTCCCAGATAATATTTTTGCAAGTGATTTCTAATCTCCTGGGACAAGGAGGCTGTTTTTGGCAGATATTTACTGTGATGGGGAGTTATTTAGAAGAAGAGTGTGCCTGAAGAAAGAAACAACAGAGTTACAATGAGTGTGACTAAGGAGGAAGTTGTTTTACTCTTGAACAATACTGGTTTCTGGAAGAAATACCTTGGCATCAGCTATGCAAATTCACACCTAGTGGAAAACTAAAAAAAAGCTTATGATTCATTACTCAGTGAAATATACACAGATCTCAGTGTATCTGCAAATCCTGATTGATTTTATTAGTGCTGCTTTAAATGTTAACCTCAGCATATACCTGGCATGGTAGTCTTCATGATATCGACTCCCACCTGCACCCCCCGCTCTGCAGCAAGCACAGCATAGTCCCCCTGGTGGGAGAGGTTGAAACTCCAGGCACCACCTGAATCTGAGCTGACCTGGGTGCAGACAGTGAGAAGAGACATAAACATGAGTATTGGGGAACTTCTTTGGTGTCTTCTGCATGAAGTTTTAAACTGAAATACAGAAAATTAAGTCAAACAGTCCAGTATAACTTCATTAACATTAATTATCTGTGTCTTGAGCTTAGAATTACCAGTGTCCAGGTTAGACAGACAGTACATAGACCCACCTGTGCATATACTGTATGTACATATTTATGGTGACTCCCCATCTAAAATACTAAGATAGCCTGGGATCATTTACTTAGGCTAGGGTTATGGGTTATTGAGTATAGATTGATCAGGGACAAATGAATTCAAATTGTTTTAGCATAAGCCAGCAAAAAAAGAAAAAAAAACAAAAAAACAAAAAACAAAAACAAACAAAACAAATACAACAACAACAACAACAACAACACATAAGGACATTTTAAGTGTTGAAGCCTAGTGGAAGCCCACAGGACACACTAATGAACACAATGATAAACACTCATATCTGCTTACAACTACATCATAGTGTGTTAAAACTAAATCTCAACATACAATATGCTTATAGATGCTAAATGGGTTATTTAAAGTAAAGTGTCAGAGTGTTAAAACATGATTAAAGGTACTAAATATCCAAGTGTTTCTCCCATCATGCACTGCAGTAATTGTACCAGTATCAGTGAAAGAAAGGAGACAGCACCGCACAGTGAACTGCTCTGGTTTGTTTACACGAACACTGCATGAAGCGTGAGTATGATGAACCTTCAGCGGTGCTGCCAGGTAAGGTTTCCCCCTGGGAGATCGCTCCAGTCTGATCTCTGTCCATGGGACCCCCATCCTCTCACAGACAAACCTCCTGAGCAACAGCCTGCCGGCCTGGCGGGGTAACAGACACACAGACGGCGCATTACACACGGGTATCTTGACATAATGAGAGGGGAAGCTGAGAGAAAGTTTACAGTCAGACTCACCATGGCTGATTTCGCATCTTTGGCAAACACAAACTGTCCGATCCTGTCTTTCTCCTCTCTCTGGATGCAGCGAGCAGCGAACAGCCAATCGCACCTGTTCGGTGTCCACGACCCACAGCGAAAAGCCCACCGGACGGACCCCATCTCCTCACCTCTGTCCCACCCTGTCATCTGGACTCGCCTCAACTTCAGGCTGCTCACAGACTCTTAGTGAGCTAACGTTAGCATCGCGCGTTAGCATGAGGGGGTTTGACTGACAACAACACTCTGGAAATGATCTGGGACATTCAGGGTTTCTCAAGGAAGCACCAAAGCAGCAGAGCCGTAAGGGCTGCTCATAAAAATACTCTAAAAAGACTCAGGTAACAGTTTGGATTAGTCTATGATTGTGACAGCAGTGAGTCCGGGCGAGAGTCAATGTCGTCATAAGTGGGCGCGGTGGAGGATTGACCAATGGGGGCGATCGACTAACGACACCTTCAAAAGCTCTCAGGAATATTCTAAATACTGACAAGTCGCGTTGAAGTAGTGCGAAATGCCCTGCTTGTACTGCTGTTTTCACATAGCGTGACATGTTACATTTCAGAGGAAAATGTCTGGGACTGTCTAAAAACGGTAAAAGTGTCGTACGCCCCTGAATAAGTGTACCCCCCTCCCCTTGTAACTGAATTACGAAAGTAGCGATGTGCTACTTGAGAAAAGAAAAAAAAAAAATAGAAAATATAAACAAAACGAAATGCTTGGATTGCGGGGCAATTACAATTACTTTTTTTGGACTAACTGAGTCTTCTGCACAGCTTGAAACTGGGAGCTCTCAGTTTCCGAGGTGTCCGTGAAAGCAGCATGAAAATTGCGTTTCTCCGATGTTGTTTTGATTGCGGTTTATCTGTGTGCTCAAGGTGAGTTGTTTTCACAATATATCACAAATAATGCTTCACTGGAGGTGGTTGGAGGATAGGCAATACATAACACAATATTACTTTCATGATCGTGATGATGAAAATGTGTTGTGCCCCTCTGGTTAGAAAAAAAAAATGAATCTCGTAACCCAATATCCCTCGGAAAAAAAAATCGTTATTTTAATTAGAAATTTTTAGGAGATACATGAGGGCATAATCTAGAAGCACATACAGCATATATTGGTATTTTATGCGCATGTGGGCAAACAGAACAAACATACATGTTAAATATACTTGAAATAAATGTTTATATGTACACTGAATATCTTTAGCATATTTTATGAAATATATGTATTAAATAATGTTGAGTGTTTGATTGTAGTAGCTAAGTAGGAAGGGTAAGAGCCATGTTGCGGTAATAGTGCTGCAGAGAAAATTGATACATCAGCAGTATTCTTTGCTGACAAGTCAGCATCTGCAAATTCACCATGTTTTCATACAACCTATAAAGAATCTGCGTCTCTGTTTATTGACTGTTTACTGACTATTGATTTATATTTTAGTTAATGAGGGATCCCTCATTCAAAAATGAATGGATGAATGAATCACAAAAATGATTCCCCCGTAAAAAGAGCATGTCATACCATAATATGAGTTTCCACCTTCCATGCAAAAGAAAGTGACAGTAACTTATTACACTTACAGTTATATTTTATGTGCTTTATTTACTTTATATTTGCAGTCTCTCTGCTGTAGTTTGGCTGCTTCTTCTTCTGTCACCTACAGCTGTTTCATGTATGTTTGGCCTCGAAGAGGATATCATTCATCTGTGGTTTCTCCCTTTTTCACATTAAATGTTTTTAATGTTTTGAATCTGAACATTACTGTGTGTGTTTTACCTGCAGGAAGATTGCTGAGCCATTTCAGTCTGTGATGCTTCAATACCCATGTAAACTCACCTGGCAGGAGTCCAGTCCAGAAAATACAGGTGGAAAACCCAGCAAATCTTGTTATAATAATTCTCTGTGGCCTTAGCTACATCACATCAGGGCCTCGTCAAGACAGGAAGTGAATCCTCCACTGAAACTGGGAAAAAAGAAGGCTTTTGACGATTCACTCCTCCAGCACACCTAGTGTGACCTCTGCAGCTACCCACACTTCTTTCCACTGGATATTTCCATAACTCAAAGTCTCAGATGTCATTGCACAGTGTGTAACAGCTGGGATCAGTCTCCCAGGTGGGAAACATCACAGGGACTGCTGGGGCCACAGTGGAGTTCATCCCCGATGAAAACTGTTCTGCCTTTGAGGGGAAGCTGAACTGCTATACATGGACCAGCCTTTAACAGACATCTACCTTTAACAGACATCCACACTTCCCTGCATCTGAGGCCTGTCACCCTTTTACTCTGACCAGTGTCTCTCTCTGTAGCACTGTTTCCACTGTCCCTCTCTCCTCTGACACCTCCTCCTTCATTTTTCTGTTCTTCCTTCCTTTCCATACTTACACCTCTTACCTCCCTTTTTCTTTCTTGCCCCTTTTTCCCCAGTTACTTCTCTTTTTCCCTCTGTTTTTCTCTCTGTCTTACTGTCCCTTCCTTGCTGCCAAGCTGGATTTCCTGCAGGTGAAACATCTGAAGAGGAAAAGGAAGAGCAACTACAGCGTGAGAGAAACACAGACTCTCATCAGGGAGATCCACAAGAGGAGGGATGTGTTGTTCTCCAGACAGCAGGTGTAGATTTTCTCTGATCATTCTCTGTGATCTCTTTCGTCTGAAGCCTGTGCCAAGCTAAGCAGATCAGCAGCAGCAAGAACAGCCGCACAGACCAATTAGCTAACTCTCCTATCCTGTCTAATTAGCTACCTTCTACCTTTCTGTACCTCTTTGTAACCTCAAAGTTAAATGTGCAAATTAAGTTTTTAAACCATTTTTCCTTGTAAGTCTCAGTGATTGTACTCACTTATTACCGACAAAAAAAAAAACGCATGTTTTTTTCAGATTGATAATATATACAGCATATCACAGATTCCTATAAGGGGGTTTGGACAGAGTCCACTGATATGCTAATCTAAAAAGCAAGTCTTGACAAAAATTTCTGCAGATTATGAGCCAGAGAAGGAGTAAAACTAGACTGATCAATCGCCCAGGTCGATATATTGGCCGATATTAGTAGATACACTGGTATTTACATATATGTAGGCCAATAAGTTACATGAAGCTGCAGCACAGCAATGCCAAGATATGTTTAAAATTATTTAGAAGCATTGTCTTATTATCTCCACTGTCCACCAGAGAGCACTGATGGTTTATTTTCCAACTGCAAGATGTCCTGTATACATAAACCTTGGTCACTTTTCTTCTAGGAAAACATTAAATTAAGGGATACTTATGTTTATGAAAAAAATCTATCAATTGATATATATTTGGCTGATTTTTTAAAATCTTCTTCAGAAATCCAGTTTGGGTTGCGCTGTTCATAAGAGGATAGTTTTGTGTCACAGACTTGGTAGATTTGTAATGTTAATTGAACACTGGCTTTTACATTATTTTAATAGGAGTCTGCATTGCTCACACTAGTCTACAGTCCCACAAGAACTTATTCATGTATCACCACACTCCACAGCCATTAAAAGTCCTTGTTAGAGGTGTGAGAATAAAACAATCGAAATGTTTGTCCGTGCTCTTGTTCTCTTCCCTGTGTCTGAACAGAACACAGCTGTTAATGAGCTGAAGAGACAGGCATGGGAAGAAGTGGCACGAGGTGTCAACTCCCTAGGGGAGGGTGAGCTACGGACTGCTGCTGAGGTGTGTTTATTTCTGTGTTCAAATCACACTCTTATCATCTTCTAGTATTCATTTTCTAGGGATTCTTCAGAAAAATAAAAAAGTCACCCCTAATCTCTTAACTGCTGGTTCCTGAACTTTCCCATCTCCTCTACAGGTGAAGCGACGTTACCTGGACTGGCGTGCACTGATGAAGAGAAAGCAGCTTCAGGCTGAGCTGTCTCTCTCCTTCTCCTCACCTTCGTCTTTGGCTCCAAAGACGGAGTACGACCATTCCTCCCCTGAACATGAGGCAGCTTCTCTGGAGTCTGGATGCGACCAGCTGCTGGACCTCTCAGGCCTCCCAAAGGACTGTCACTGCGACTGGCCAGAGCTGGCAGCTCTCGGTGAGCCGAGCAGTCAAGCCATGATGGCACCGCCAGACATGAAGATGGAGGACGACATCAGTGAATACAGAGTAAGAAAGAGAAAGGCATGATCCAGTAGTGCCTGTGTGTGTACCATAACAACACGTTGTCCTTATCCCATAGATAGATAGAAGTTAGATATTCTGATTAAACCTATCAAAGTCTATTGAATGCATTTGCATGGAAATCAGGATGAAGTGATTCTCTCAGACACTTTCATGCTTTTTGAGACAGAACTCATGTTAAAGCCAGTTAAGTTGCTCAAGAAGACAAGTAGCCTGTATTGACATGCAAGTATTTGCTAATGTGTTAATTAGCTTAATGAATGTCCTCACCAGCAGAGGTAGTTATGTTTAATATATCACTGTGATTATGCAACACTTTATGTAGCTAAAGTGGCTCTTGTTAATCCTGTCTTTTGATTGGGCTCATGTAGGTTCACAAGGTGGAGATCAAATTAAATGAAAGAGGTGTTCATTAATTAGGATTTAGTTTCAACTTGACATTTAAATGTGACTTTTTGTGATTGTACAAAGATATTTTCACAGTTATCTTGAAAATGTCTCACTTCATTGTGCTGTTAGTCATTTTATTATTACCCTAAAAAATCTTCCATTTTATTTCTTAACATTATTATTATATTGTATCCAGTCTATTAAATTTCTTCATATCATCAGCCAGACAATATGCAGTATTATTAGAGTGGGTTTTGTGTGTCTGACCACAACACAACCACAAACTTATACCATAAGTTGGAGTCTTATTGTTTTGGGGTGTGAATCATTTAGGAGATGAACCCCTGAGATACAGAATACTACCTTAAAATGACTCAGAAATGATGACATGCTAACCCACAAAGAGAAATCTAACATCTGTATGAAAACTGCAACATTCCGTGCATCATAGATAAAGAAGATCAAAGCTGGAGAAGCATGCATTTTTTGACTTTTAGTCTTTTGTATGGGGTCAAGCCTACATTTCCCATAATGCTTCTTGACCACATCTTCTTTCATCTTTCATCAGACATTTGGAAAGCTCTCTCCAGAGTGACATGATACAGTGGGCTGTTCTCACAAGCTGAGTAGTAGTACTTCTCATGATGAGTAAACTGAACTGCATGGGTAAAATCGGTGGAGTGTCCCTTTAATGATGTCACTCTCTCCCTCTAGCTGGATGGTGATGGCGATGTGGGAGATGGAGAATTAGATGAAGATGATATTCCCTCCCTCCTCAGCGACATTGAGTCTCGTGGCGAGGGGCATGTTGGTGATGTTAACTCCCACAACGACTTTGGCATGTTCAGCTCCTCCAAGGCTCCAAGCTCCACCACCAACAGAGACCCACCGCTGGCTGCCGGCCTGATGGGAATGCCGCCTCATGTTCTGAGTGGACTCAACAATCATGAAAACATGGGCGCTGGGTTTCTGGTCGCTGTTGAGAAACAGCGCCTGGAGCTGGAAAAACAACGCCTGGCCGTGGAAACTGAACGACTGGCGGTAGAGAAAGAACGGCTGGTGGTGGAGAAGGAGCGACTTCGTCAGATGGAGGTAGAGAGGGAACGACTGCAGCTGGAGAGAGAGAGGTTACAGGTGGAGAGGGAGAGGCTGAGGCTTTTGTTCCTTAGCCAATCAGAGCACATCGACTCGTCTTTTAACCTGCCACCCCAACAAGGCCCGCCCTCATCCTCCACGCCTTCTTTATCCTGTACTCATGATGGACAGAGGGAGACGGAAGGTAAAGGATGGATGTCAGTGGTGGATCTGGAGACAGAGAGGCTGAAACTGGAGAAGGAGAGACTGCAGCTGGAGAAAGAGAGACTGCAGTTCTTCAAATTTGAGGCAGTGGACAGCAGATTGAGAGAGAACGCCTCCCGGTGGAGGAAGAGAGAATGCAGTTGCACAAAGATCATCAGGGCCACTGAGAAAAAGACTGATTACAGAGAGAAAGTGGAGGGTGAAAGTGATAACTAAATTAGATTTTTACCAGCTTCTGAGTTTTTTTTAATACTGAAAAGAACACAGCATTAGCTTTGGAAACTGCTCCCTAATCAAACCTAATTTCATTTTGAAGATTTCATCTTAAAGAAGGTGTGAGCCACTAAGAACAATTTAGTCAAGGAGAGGACAGAGATGGAGGGCTGGCATATTTATTAACCATCATGATAAAGCAGTGCCTTATAATGTCTTCATAAAATGGGTGACAAGACAGAAAAGATGCCATGATAATAAAAATCTGGGAGTTGTTTGGCACACACAGCTGCTTATTATCTGAACACATAACATATGCTTCAGCAGATGCTCAGTGCCCCGTGCAAACACACTAATGCACAAAATGTGCAGTGTGGACCATTAAATGCTGGGATATCAATGCAACATGTCCTCTCCAGTGTATAAATGTTTTGTATAGTTTTCTTTGGTATATATGAAAGAATGGGATCACAATGTCTTACTCTGTATTTATGCATCAAATCTGTGCCAGTTAATCTACTGCACGGGTGCTTGCCTATATAATGTAGCGTCCAACATTGAATAAAACAAAGCACACAACTGTTGTACAGAGAGATTTTTATGCTGTTTATGTTTTACTGCCTTGTAACTGCTTGTTTTAAAATATCTTTTACCTTGGAAATAGTTGTGACTTTGTACATTTGCCGACAAGTTTTAAACTGATATTTCACATTTTGTTATTTTTCACAGCAGAACTTTTTGCCCTGTCGTAGCAGGAAAACAAGTGTGTTAACAATAACATTGACAATGGCTCTGTTCTATTGAAGTGCCCCAGTAAGCCATGACAGTGTGACAGTGAGGACCCTCAAACTGAAGCAGCTATTCTTTTTTTTTTTATTTTCACCTGTGCTGTGTGAAAATGTTGTCTGTGAAAAAGGCCTATTACAGTTTGATGCTTGGGACATTATAATTTGTGGACTTGGAAAAGAAGATCTGTGGTGAGCAGCTACTGGATGTTTGGTTTGCATGGTGGAAAATTAAAGTGAAATATTGCTTTATGGTTATGTTTTCTTCAGCTTATGTTTTGTGCTATAGACATACTGTTAAGTGTTGCTGAAAACTGTGTGCTGGGGGTCATGTCCTGCAACAGAATTAAGCACGACTCTTCTCCATAATACAGTACCTTTTAGTTATGTTGTAACAAACCATTACCCTTTTTACATGTTTGTCCAAAGTTAATACCTGTTTGTCTCTTTAAAGAACTCATGATCTGACTAGCAGTCTTATTTTATTATTTTCTTTGTTTATAATTCTATCCTGAATATGCATGTACATGTGTTTATACGTCTTTTTATAATTTGTTACAGTCCCTGTAGCTGTATGTTACTGAGGAATCTTTGTTGAATAAAAAAATGTGACTTCCAGACAAATTTTGTAGTGATCAGAGCTGAATAAAATCAGCATTACACATCCAAGCCCTAAAGTTCTGCTTTTGACGACCAGCCTGTGGTCTCCCTCATACCTTTATGTTCATAGCAGAGAGCAGCTTTAAATCGACCAATCAGAACGCAGCTTTAAATCGACCAATCAGAACGCAGCCTTAAATTGAACAATCAGAACGCAGATTTAAATCAACCAATCAGAAAGCAGCTTTAAATTGACCAATCAGAACGCAGCTTTAAGTCGACCAATCAGAGAGCAGCAACAAATCGACCAATCAGAACGCAGATTTACATTGACCAATCAGAACGCAGCTTTAAATCGACCAATCAGAAAGCAGCAACAAATCGACCAATCAGAGAGCAGCTTTAAATCGACCAATCAGAACACAGCAACAAATCGACCAATCAGAGAGCAGCTTTAAGTCGACCAATCAGAACGCAGCTTTAAATCGCCCAATCAGAGAGCAGCTTTAAATCAACCAATCAGAAAGCAGCAACAAATCGAGCAATCAGAGAGCAGCTTTAAATCGAGCAATCAGAATGCAGCTTCAAATCGAGCAATCAGAACGCAGCTTCAAATCGACCAATCAGAACGCAGCTTCAAATCGACCAATCAGAAAGCAGCTTTCAAGAATAATGGCAAAAGAGAAAAAGTTCCAACAATTCAATTTTTTTTGTCTGTGCTGTGTTGATGCTCCTCAGGAAGCCCATCAGGGGATCCCAGATCAATGCAGGCAAATGAGAAGAGAAAGAGACAAGCATCAAAAATCACTTTGAAAGCATACCACTGATACGCTGCACAAACCTTGTTTGCTTAAAGAGTCGACTGTGGAGGATTTCAGGAAAACTGATGTAATGTTGTGAGTTCAGTTTAAAATTTTTTAAACATACAATAGGTCCAAATGGCATGAAAGCACGAACACACTTTTACTGTCAAAACTGCAAAACTGGTGCCATGGACTCTTAACCGAACAGAAACACTAAAGCTAAAGTTTGCGATGACTAAGACACATTTAAATATGAGTGAGACCTCTTTTAAACTCCAGAATCACCTGAGCTCCTATACAAACAGGAGGCTCAAAGCAAGCAGATCAAACTACAAAGACGAGTGTATATTTCTGTCCAAGGGTTATTTTGCTGTTTGTGAGATAAAAGCTGTATTTAAAAGGCCCTTCTTCAGCTCTATCAAGGTTTAGAACTGGTGAGAAAATCCACCGTATTATTATGAGCAGGGTACCTC
This sequence comes from Trachinotus anak, assembly GCF_046630095.1. Classification (NCBI taxonomy): domain Eukaryota; kingdom Metazoa; phylum Chordata; class Actinopteri; order Carangiformes; family Carangidae; genus Trachinotus; species Trachinotus anak. The sequence goes on from NW_027273865.1 coordinate 18,007,453, forward strand.
AGCACTGGAGGCATGCACTAACTTGACCGACTGCTGTGCGGACTATATGTGTGTGTCTGAGACATTGCAACTCTGGCCAGAGGTGGAGAAGTAAATAGTACAATATTTTCTTTGTGGTTCTGTATCAGTTTTTATATTCAAACCTACTTGGCCTACTTTATCTATCCCAATAACGCGGTTAAATTAGGAAAATCAAACCAGACTGTATAATACCACAGTTCAGGTCTACAGTTAAAATGAATAAAAACATAAAGGATTCACAGAGACCCATCAGAGATAAAAACTGTACAGGCTGAAACATTATCCGCAGACTGAGATGCCCTCAGGTAGTCTGTCAGACATGTTGCACAGGTGTTGATGGTGTGTGTGTGTGCGTGTGTGTGTTGGTCACAGACCTCACTACTGGTGCAGCCTAAGGGTTTTTTTTTTTCGCATGAATCTACGGGGCCTAATACCTTAAAAACATATTGTATATTCAGTGTACCCAGGTATTTTGAAATTTGAAAAAGAGTAGACAGACCTTACAGGTATTTCTTGGCAGACTTGCTGCAGACTTTTAAACAATTTATATTTTACCAATATTTTATTTCACTAGCCTAGTTTAGCCTGCTGGAAGTAAAGATATGTACTGTAAGGTAAAGGTGTAAAGGGGTGTGTGTGTGTATGTGTACATACAGTGCTTGTGATCAGGGTCAAACACAAGAAAAAAGATTGTTCAGATACAAAAAGAATTTGAACACAAGTAATTATCATAGCGACAAGGATTACATCAGTAGGTGACACATATAGCTGTGTGTCATCTGCATAGCACTAAAAATACACTTAAATTCATGATGGTTATAATGTGCACTTTTTATTGGAAGTATTTTAGAATTTTAGAGAGAGAGTTTAACCCCATATTAACCCTGGATGGTTCCATATTTAATAAGGATTATTTGAGGTCAAAGTCTGAACATGGCATATGTGAATGGCATTATAGTTAAACAAGCTATACAATACAAAACACAGGGCATGAAGGTACAAATCCAGTTCAGCTACTCTAAAAAGGGGCCATGTCAGCTCTATATTCAGAGACAGAGTGGATGAGCAAGAGCTATCAAGGCTTTCTTATTAAATATGATCTAAATGTTGTTATCTTGTCTTTGAAATATTCAGCAAACTCATCATATTTAAGAGAGAAAGTAATATTGTTGGAGTCATTGGGCACTGGATTAAAAAGGCTGTCAGTAATCTTAAAAGGCACTCCGGGGATTTGCTGCTTTTTGCACCCAGCTTCAAAAATTTAGCTCAGTTTGCATTTATAAAGGCATTGCTGAAGTATTTCTTTCTTAAGGCTATAGTTTCTTTTGAGGGCTGCAGTAAAGAGAAGGTGAGTTTTACTTGTATGTAATTTGACCTGAACCTGAGGATCATTGGTCGCTCTGACTCTGAATGTATACAATATCTGATATAATATATTATTACTATTTTTAAAAAAAACAGTCACAGGATGGGGGAATAATTGGTGGGAAAGCAGCAAATATTTATTTTTCACAGTGACTGAAAAGATCTATGATAATCATCCTCAAACCAATCATGGCTTTTCATCAACTTGTAATCAGTTCCATTTGATTCACTCTTCAATCTAAAATGAAAATATTTTAGTCACACTTTTCAGTTGGCTATGAAAATGAATAACAATGTGATTTATTCTTTACTCAGTCAGAAAATGATATTATATCAATTCAACCCTGTAGAAACACAGCTTTGTGTGTTTGTTTCTTGTCATCTCATGTTGTATCTGAATGACTATAGATCTGTTTATGCACTGTATATAAGTATGCACCACACTACCCAGCAGTCTTGAAATAAACAGACCACAGCACCACCAGCAGCAATAACAAAACAGCATAAGGGATGAGCTGCTTGCGAGAAGTTTTTGGAAATTAGGGCCTGAGCACCAGGGGGTGCCAGGGCCAGAACAGTCCCTGGCACTGAAGGTGCAAGAAGACTATTGTTTTTGTAGAGATTATTATTATCCTGAAAGAAAAAATGCATTTTCAGGGGCTTGGGATGCTTGAAAACTCATGAAAACTGGCACACATGTCAAGACTGCCAAGGCTCCATACCGTCCCCAAACACAATGCCATGTTAGGATAATGTTGCTTGGATGTTCATGAAATTCATAGTCATCTTTGCTCTCATCATCCTGGATATAATAAGTTTTTTTTTCAGTGTCAGCCATTTTGTGCTTCAATTTTCATTAAAATACACATGTTTGTGTTCTTGTTGTGTAGCTACTAAGTAGTTTGATTTGATACTGCAATTGGTCATGATTGTGGCATGTCAACTCCATAGTGCCCCCTCATTACCTTTTTTTAGAGGTGCTAGGGGTGAACATATTTCATGTTTGGTGTGTCTTCTCTAGAATCACATAGTGGACACAAGAAGTGATACAAAACATGCATTAATCATGTTCAGCGACACACATTCCACGCAGGGCATAACTCATTATCATCAGTGCAGTGTCAGATAGCAGCAAAAAATACAAGGCTGCATCAACCGACCTCTTGCCAGCACACTAAACATGCTTGGCAGTGCAAGGGCCTGCTCAATGCTTGCAGCTCTAATTTAATTTCTTATTTGACATGCCTCAAAGAAAAAAAAAAAAAGCAGGGGAGGTCGTCATGACAGAAGAGGAGCTGTGGATGAGAAATTATGGCTTGAGATGGATTCCCATGAGAGAGGGATACAAAAATGGAAAGATGAAGTATGACAGGAGGAGGGAGGATAAAGAGAACAAGAAATAGAGAGAGAAAAGAAGAGAAATGAGGAGGGGGGCTGAAAAGAATGGGTCATAATGCAGAGAGGAGAGAGGGGAAAATAGAGACTGAGAAAAAGGAGATGAAATGAGCCAATAAAAATAAAAAGGTGAAAAGGCTGTTTTCACTCTCCAGTGACGATAAAGGAGGTAGACTGAAGGTGTGTGTGTGTGTGTGCACATGTGGATTTGCATGTGAAGGTGCAAGGTTAAAAGGGTGGCAAAACTGCCTCGAAATTGTTATTTTGCTTCATCTTCGAGTAAATGGGAAATACTTGTCAGTAATAACCCAGCATGGCATGTGAGTGTGTGTGCGTGTGTGTGTGGGAATGTGAGTGAGATGGGAAATAATGGGAAATGCTTGTCAGTGATGGCTGTGCATTAGGAGTGTTAGGTCTCCATGGATTGAAAAAAGGAGCCCAAATGACAAAATCACAGCAGGGGGTTTTTAACCCTGTGACCGCGAGTCTATGACAGGAGAGACTATTCACAAACACAGAGCTGCAGCTTTAAAAAAAAAAAAACAAGGCAAAAAGCTTGCTGTCCTTGAAGACATATCAAAGCCACTGAGTAATTGATTCAAATTCTGGCTGTGGTTGGAATTTTTATCTGCACCGAGACCCTGATGGGTAGCCTACAAATAAAATAAAAAATGTTCACCTCATCTCATGAGGGATTGTCTTTCAACAAATGCCATTTTTAGGTGGGGTATCTGGGAATGTCAGTCAGCCCACTGCTTTGGTCCTGACTAAATATCTGGACTACTATTGGAAAGACTGGCACAAAAGTTTATGCAGACATTTGTGGTTCCCAGAGGATGGATCCTGATGATGTTAGTGAGTCCCTGACTTTCCCTCTAGTGCCACCATGAGGTTGACATTTGTGCTTTTGAATGAAATGTCTCTACAACCGTTGGATGGGTTGCCATGAAATGTGGCAGGCCCACACACATTCATATCCACCTGGACAGCCTCACAGAACCACCAGCATGACTATGGGCTCTCAGTCTCATTTATTATCTTAAATAAGTTTTGAATTAAGGAATTCTGACATTAAGCTGTGAGTGATTTATGATTGGTTTAGCATTCATTTGATACAAATTACTGTAAGTTAGTTGGATATCAAGGACATGTGGCAGATTTATGATGACTGGAAGGAATCTCCAAGAAGAAGGAACAACAGGATAAATTTGTCCGTTTGACTTCCTAATTTCTGCCTTTAACAAATATGGATGTCTTTTAGTAACACAGCTATCAGACCACTTCTTCAACACCTGTGATCATACTTATACATTTTTAATTACTCAAGCATAACTCCTGCTAATTCTGTCTATGTTCCAGTTCAGAGTCTTGTAAAAGAAGACTTAAGCTTACTGACAACAAAATGAACTTCACTATTACATTTACAGAACAATATAGCTCAGTTGTATCTATTAAGGCCATTAACAGTAACCCTACCACTCTCTGCTTTAGTTGGCACTCCAGCTCACATACAGTAACTAGTTGAAAACAGGATTGTTATCATATAACATAAAGAAGTCGTCAATCCAGTATGGTGGAAAAACTCCCCAATAGGTTCCCATGACTTGGCTGTCAGAAATGCCTGCATATAAATGGATAAATAACCACACAGAGAGGACAGGTTCAGCATTGATGTTTTACTAGAAAAAGAAACCAAATGGAAAGAAAGAAATAAAGGAAGAAAGAAATAGAGTGTTAAAGCCAGCAGACAGCTTTTTGCTGCCTACGCATGAAATTGTATGTGCTAGAGGTGGCAAAAAAATAAACACAACAGTGTCCTGGTATGTCTGGTCTGGTGATGACTAGATCAGTGTTGACTGCCTTTCACAAATGTATGCATTATAGGAACCCACTGTTTCTCACATGCTGGATTGCTGCAGTGCTGCTGCACTCAACCCCTTGTTAGTGTCAGACATAAAGAAGATTGTTTTAATATTCTGTTTGAGATACTCATTGTTTTATAATATTATTTTCTATTTATCTGTCTGTTGAGATTGAGTTGAATACATTAGATGCATTATGAGGTATGTGTGTGAATTTAACTGAGAAGTGGGTGTTTTTTTACGAGAATGTTTTTTTTTTGTGAACTGTTAAAAGGTGATAATGCAAAAGTTATGCAATGTTCTGAACAAGGCGCCAGAAGAAACTCAGATTGTCAACTGGTGTCTTGGGTTTTTGATTCATCTCTAGCCCATTATTTTTGCTGCGTTTCAGGGCAGAAAATGTAGTCATTTGCCATTGCTGAGATGCACTTTGTACAGAGTTTTCTGTCTTTCAGCAGGAGAGGAGGGGACATGAAAGCAAGAGGGAGAGGGAAGGACAAAACAGGAGAAGGAAGATTTGAGAGGTGGGAGGTAGGGCACAGGAAAAACAGCAGAATTAAAAAAAAAAAGGAGGACGAGGAAGAAAAACACAGGTGAGCAGGGCAGAAAACACAATATTTCATTCCCACATACGGTATCAGACAGTATACAGTTCCTGTGCAAGTATCATGTATATTCTCTTATCCCCAAAGTCAACAGTAAGCAGATGTGCCAAAAAGTCTGCCATACAGTATATAACAGATTTTAAAAACTGTGTAGGATTGTTTGCTCTTGCCTTGCATGATGGATCCAATCATGTCCTGAAAAAGTACAAACCCCCTTCAGTCTGAACTCTGAATTTCAATCTGTAGCTGACTCACATTTGGTGAGAAGACAAACAACAAAAAGCACTGAGGTGGTATGAAATGCAACACAAATGCTACACTCTTGAAATGTCAGACAACATTGTTTCAGTATGGTACAGTAATCACAGTGGCCCATCCTCTCTTGAGGCCTGCCAAATATGCTCTCATTGTATCGGCTTCAGGGTTGAATAGTGGCATCTACATGCTGTTTCAGGGGCCTTTGCAGCCCACCAACAGAAAGACTGGGGTAGAAACACTGGTAGACAATGAAAAGCAGTGAATAACTAATGGTGAAACAGACAGACAGGCAAAAACAAAATCATCCGAACCTCTCATGGTGCTGGAGTGATCACTCAGAGCTGACCCTGTGTATGCAGCAATGTGTGTGCGTGCATTTCTACATGTGTGTCCGTGTGAGTACCAGATGGACATTCAGTGTTGAGTAGGACACACAGAGACTGTGGCATATTATTATTCTTAAGTTATCAAAAAACAGCCATATAACAGAATGTATGCCATGGCCTCTGACAATCAGTGATCAATGTTCTCTATAGCTCTCTATAGATATATATTTATTTGTATTATATATAATATGTAGATTTATAAAAAAAGATTTTTATCTTAATTACAAGTAGTGGTATTTTCTTTTATATTCATTATTGCAATGAATTGTTATCTAAGATGATTAAAAAAGACAGGTGAGTTCTGTTTTGCTACGCAGTTATTTACAACAGTTTTAAAAAGCAAGCTTTCTTATATTGTACCTTTCCCCTGCCACTGGAAAAGACCGAGGATCTCAAATGACAACCAAACTGCCCATTAGAGTCTATACTTTTAGAGAAATTGAAAATTGTACCTGTAGGTCTATATAATTTAAGTCAAATGAGGTTTACAAAGTTATTTTCAGCATTATTACGGACCTTGAAACAAATCGTTTACCAGTCATGACGCTCCACTTTGATTTGCCTTTTCCATTGTGCGGCTATTTGGATCAATTGTTAAAGGAGACAAGGAAGCTGAATTTTTTTCCACGGTTGAAAGGTTTTTTCCCCCCTACATGTTATAAACATTGTATTTGTTCCCATTTCCTCCATCATTCTAACCTCTGTGAGGGCCCAGTGCTCCTACTGAGAAGCACTTTGTTCGGTAGCCATTTTAGATCTGCCCATGTGTTTTATTTTTTCTTTCCACCACTTAATATACAGCTTAAACCTCGCCTTTGAAACCTGGCAAAAAGTAATCTTCACTATTTAGCATTTCTACTGTCACGATGATGCTGTTGATGACGGACTTCATTAATTACTACTGTTTATTTTTTTTCTTTTACAAACCCCTGTGAATTCAGTGACTGAGATCAGCCACACATATGTGTTTCGAGGTTACTTCTGTTCTATATTGGCTGATTATCTCGCTGGATTGAGGCGAGAAATCATTCTATATGCGTAGTAAGAAAGCGTTTTCATTCACTTTGAACAGTCCATGGCAAAGTAGTGGGTTTGCACAGTCCAAACGTTCAAGCTTACAGTTTTCTGGTCTTCTAAGGTTGATAACACCTGACACTCAGTCTTTGCAGGCAAGATAAGATGATGATGACCATGATGATGATGATGATGAAAACAATGTAGTCTTAGTAAGGCGTTGTCAAGGGGTGTGGCTTTTTGGCCAACGTTATCCAATGAAGACAGAGCAGGAACAGAGTTGTTTGGTTGTCTTTGTTTTTTTGTACCGGCAGCTATGGTCATCATCTTTATCACTATCATCATCATGATCGGTTTGGTGGTCATGTTCACAGCTCATATTTCATTTCATGTAAGTCTGTGCTGGCTTTCCTGTCAGTTTGTAGATATCAGGATTGTATCTTCCCAAAAAATAAAAAAAAATGAATGCTGCAGGCAAGTGTGATAGTCATAGTTGTCCTTTGTTTTTTTTTTCCTCCGCTGTTCACTCCATAGTTGTATTTCACTTGGCTCTTGTAAAATAAGTCAATGGCAACAAGAAAGTGAGATGATGATGCGCTGTGTGTTCATGTATTCAAGTGTGTAAAAATGTGTGTTCTGTGTCTCTGTGTCTGAGTATTTGTATTTGAGTTTCTGTAACTTTATGAGTGTGTGTGTTATGTGTGATGTGGTATCTGTGATTGTATGTATGCACATGTGTATGTATGTGTGTCCTTTCCGAAGTCTGTATGTTTGTGTGTCGTTAAGGCACGGCAGGTGTTTTTGGTTTTCAGGGCAGTCCGGAGGAGACCACTGCAAGGCCAGGGTGTCGGAGGGAGGCGTGGCCAGCATGCACGGCTTTGGGGCAGTCTGGCGTCAAGACGCGGCCATTCTCCCCCACACTTCCTGTGATGGACAGACGGGCCTTGTTCCGCATGGCTTCAGAAAACGACAGCTATATGAGGAAAGATGGAGGGGAGGACGGAGGAGAGGGTGGAGATGGCAGAGTGGAGAGCTTGTTCGGAAAAAAAATCATTTCATAGACATAGAAATTATAGGACAAACGCAACCACTTGTGTAAAGACATCAACATTTCTATACAAACACATGCACTAAAAATACTTACATAGTTGCTATACATGCATGTGCTTGTACACACACTGTACCCACGAGTATGATAACAGTTAGAAAAGTCTGAGGGTGCAATCACACATATTGTGTAGTTAAAACATTTCCATTAAAGTTCAGCTTTTTGCATTCTAGTCTATTTTTGTTGTTGAAGATATTACTTTGGACTTTTGCAAAGGGTCATCAGCATTTTGTCACTATTTTATTAAACACAAATCTACTAATCAATAAGATCATTAGTTGCAGCCAAAAAGCATGAACTCAGAAGTAAATAGCATATTGGAAACTAGTCAAATTGTGAAACTAGAGATTTTAAAAGTGCCTTGTGGAGTTTTTTTTTTATATATAAAAATTTCATTTACATTCTCTATGCCTAACAAATGTGTTGAGGGCATTACTTCCTCTTACAATATTTGCAAAGCTGATTTTTATAATATTTTACATTGTAGGTTGTTTACATTCATGTTTACTTGCTATAAGTCTTCTTCCCTGCCTTTGTTGGTGCATTACTATGTGTCTTAGCAGGTTACTGCCACCAACAGTTGATTAGTGAAATAGCAAGCGAAGCTATAGCAGGATGTGAATCAGGCTGTCAGCATGTACATGTGCGTGGTGTGAATGCACCCCAAACACATACGCATTCAAATCTCACTAAGGCTATCACACTGTCCGAATACTAGCACAGTTCTATGGAAGGCAAAAGTAAAGGTAAAAGCAGGCAACGATCAACAAACAAGTACAAAGTGGACAAGAGGATTGAGGTTGTAGACATCTGCATTTCATAGGTGACCATGCATTTCTGGGTTCTGGGTTTCGGTAATCTGACAGATCCAGGCAAGGATTTGAAAGGATAGGATTTGGAAGGTGAGGATTTTGAAAAGACAAAAGGAAAACATGAAGGAGTGATTTTTCTGTCAAGGTTTCAGATTTATAGAGAGGGAGTGACTGACTATACTGCTCAGAGTCGGGGGACACTTCACACAGACGGGCTACTCTGTGATTTTTCAGTAAAGTCTGTGTTTCGGCTGTTGGATGAAAACCTAATATCCGTGACAGCCAAAAAAACTTTATTTTCAGATACTGTAGATGGCCATGTGCTGTGATTGGAATATTTCTTTAAATGTTTCAACTATTACTAAAGTTAAAGGGATTAACACAGAAACCAGTGGCAGTCCAGAGAGAATAACCTGTGTAATTGATGCCAGATAAGAAAACTGTTTCATCTTTGATTTCCGAAACATTGCAATTTTATGTTCTGCTTATACACTAACAGCCTTTATACAGTATATAGTCTTGTAAATTTTCTTCATCTATATATGAGCATCTACAAAGAGCCAACTGTGTTTGGTAATACAAGCTGCCAGAAACAGAGACAAACTTTCCCCACTTCTGTTTCAGTAAGTACTGTTATTTTGATGTACGGCCCAATTAAAAACTACGCAGAAAAAAATATAATTGACTTTTCCAAAGGAACATTTGGGACAAGTGTCAAGGAACCTATATATTTTTTTACATGGCACAAGTCCAATGAGTTTCACAGCAGACTATGGTGATGGAGAGATTGCTATTAAGATCAGTGTTATTGCTTCTGAGTATAATCCAAATGCTCCATTCTCAAAATGGCTTATCTTAACTTTATACTTAATTTAAAGTTGGTAGATTTGAATAGATAATTGCCAATATTTAGTGTACTACTTTTAGCTGTCTTCTTTTGAACCCTCTGGTATTGATCCTAATAATTATCTCAGGGTAGTCATTAAATATGACCTTATAATGCCTCTGAATGGTTTGCTCAGCAGATCATCAAAATTAACTCCGATGTTTCCTTTTACTTCAGTTAATTGCTTCAGTTCATTTTATATCAATAAACATGAGTCATATTTTTACAACAACATCAGTAAGTAGCCATTCTATATGAAGTGTTTGATTCATCAATTATTTCTCTGCATTAACACTAAATAACTGGGCTGTTTTGAAGTGGTCGGGCCTGAGATAACTCAAAATGCCTGTTTGGAGCATCAACAGCAGGGGTGCACAACTCCACCAAATGAATGACATGTTAAAGGTACAGTATATATATAGAAACCATTCCCGACTACTACCCACCAGACCTGAGAAATGTCAGTTAGGGAAATGAACTAACTCTAACTAAGAAGGTTTTTGTACCTTTATTGTTATGGTTTGTTAATTAAATTTACATACATAGTGAATACTTCTAGTCCTGGTCTGACCAATTTATATGAAATAAAAAAAATCTAGTAATTGCAGATCTATCAGATATTCTATAAAAAATCACCACCACTATTTTAATTAGCTGCTGTAATTATCTACAGTCAGAACTGGAAGTGAAGAGTAGAAAATATTTTCCCCATAAGGGAATGACTAATAATCAGTAGCATTTTAGAAAGTAGGCCTAACCATTTGTACATGGTGAAGAGATTCAGAACTTTAAAAACGCACTACCACTCAATCAACTGATGGCTGCAAGTTGACTTATACAGTATCTAGGGAAAAGATTTAAAGCAATCAAAAACTGCTGCTGCTCGGGCAATAACTTCACAGAACACAGAAACTTGGCTCAATCTGTCAAAAGCCTAGTTTCACCCTAAATTGGTTTTAATTGGCTTAACAGGCACCAAATATGCATTTATCGATTTATTATCCACCTCACAAATGACTTCACACATACGATTTTCTGACACTGTGAGGAATTGATAACATATGAATTTTAGCTATTAGTATGGAACTTCTATAATGTATGCTGATTATTAGCCCTGATATATCAGGAAGTTCCTTTCATTCCAATATAATTTTGTTGGTGTCAATACAAACTACACCAAAGCGCAGTATACACTATATGTACAGTTTTTAAACTTCAAGGGGCAATTTGTAAATATCTGAGCCGCTGTACGTGGTTTCTTGCAGGGAGTGGGTGGTGGTGATAGATGCTTAGCTAGAGCTTCAGCTATCGTTGTCTTGAAGCTCTATACAGTACATAAGAAAGTATCTAGTACAATAGTAGGCCCTGATGCTGGAGTTGTACATCCCTGCTTCATCAATATTTTGCCAAACTATTAGCTGAAATTACAATGCAGGTGCCTAGTCAAGTCATTGGCAAAGAGCATCACCATCATCATCATCACCTGCAGCCAAAGACGATGGAACCAAATCTTTAGTTGCATAAATGTAACCTCATTCTAGTGAGGTGCTAAATAATGAAAAAAAAATAATCAAAACAAAACTCAAAACAAATTTGAACCCAAAAATGTAAGAAAATATTAGGCCAATAAATAAACAAAGCAGGCGAAATAAGCTTTCACAGAGCATAAAAAGCTACATTGGTTCCACAATGCTTGACCACATCCTCACCACATGAAGAACAACACGGTTGCGTGGGGCTGCTGCAACAGCCTCTACATCGACAATACAATAATCTACAGCACCACCACCATGATCAACACCACCATTACCCCACCTATATGGGAGCCTCTAAATCCTACCCCTATATCTTGACCCCCTCGGAGCCGTACACGTTGTACCCCTCCCTATAAGTGGCTAGATTCTGGGTGCTGGGGGAGGGGCTGGGGCAGTGGGGGGGGCTAAGGTCCACCTTCATGCGCTTGGCTTCGGCCCGTGACTTGTAGCAGAACTCGACCAGGGCCACCAGCATGGCTAGGCCAAGGCCGCCCACAAGGATGTAGAAGACCCCAGCCACGTTGGACAGGCTCAGAGCCTGGGACGACTTGTCCTGGAGAGAGGGAGCCAGAGTGGGGGAGGAAGGGAGGGAGGAGTCGAGGCCAAGTGTTGGCGTGAGTTGATGGACGGTTGTTGAGGAAGATGAAGGAAAGTGGTGGGTTAGTTAAGGTAGGTGCATGAAAAAGAAGATTATGAGGGATAGGGAGGAGAGGTGGAGTGAAAATATGAAACGAAGGAGAAAAGGAGAATTATCGAGAGAAGAATGGTAGAGGATGAAATAAATGATGGATAGAGAATATGGAGAAAGCATGACAAGAAAGGAGGGGGGATGTCATAGTGGAGTGGTGAGAGCACAGACAAAGAGGCGGGAAAAAGCAGATAGAGAAAATAGGGTACAACAGATTAGACACAAAGACAAATTCCAATATTATATTTTACTGCAGTACTACTTTATGGTATTATTATGAATTATCACATTATTACACTCTGCTTCTACAGCTACAACAACAGCTACTACATACATATACTACATATCTGTGACAGTCAGTACAACTACAGCACACTCTACATTTCTACTGCAACACAATCATATAAAACAGCTTGATTCAACATCTACTCATCTACTCAAGTTAGCCAAAAAGAGTGTAAATCACTTGAATAAATGACAGAGCAGGCTTTAATCTGAGCGGTGATGACATTTCACAGTAGTTTTTATGACATTTAAAAGCTCCAGTAGCCTGTTCTAAACATCTAGAGCAACTCCCATGGTAAATTTTCCAACAACTTCTTTTCTACTCTGAAAAATAACTGTGATGAATGTTTTTCAGTGCCAAGATATGCAGTATAAATTAGCTGTAACACTAGCAATGCTATTATAAAATACGGTAAAGCTTTATTTCACAGGTCTGTCATTTCCAAATAATTTCAAGGGAGAATAAGAACAATGTAATTTGGTCCTAATTACAGGGAAGATGGAGGCAGTTATTTATAATTCAGCTATTGCTAAATTTTAATGGAGCTGTTGATTTCCAGAGAAAGGATATGCGCCATTAAACCCAAGTACTTATTAATTCATTATTCATTTGTTATTGAAAACTTGAATCTCAATATTTGTAAAATCGCATGGTCACCTGTTGACAAAAGTCACATTTTTAATTGTTCAGCTGCCCTGATGTGCACTGTGGATATACTACTAATTAATTTATAATGTAGTGTACAAACTGAACATTTAACCTATAATTAGTACCAAATAATAGAGTTCTTCCAGAAAAAAAACATGCACCTGTAAAATAAAGCATTACCAAGTGTTACTTCAAGTTATGGATATAAATAAGTAGCCTAGATTAAATTTCAAACATGAAGGCAAAAGTCAGTGTTTGCAAACAAATTATTACTGCTGAAGATAAAGAAACAGTGATATTATCATCTGGTGGATGTCTTTCAGGCTACCAAAAATGGACTAGTGTATGAGGTCAAAACAAAAACATGAGTGAAAATTGGCTGATGATAATCACAATTTACACTAAAGTTCTAATGCTGACTGTAATGAAGATGGGATTGCCACAGATTGCTACAGAAACTGAACAAGAATCTGAGTTTAATCTGATGCAGATTTAGATAAATGTGGTCCACCATCAAAATAGACATAGGAAAGAATTTGGAGTAAATCACTGAATGGATAGTCTAGTCTACTTTGGAGCACATTCAAGGTGTGTTTCAGGCTAATTGAAAAGGTGTTTAAAAATTCTAGCTCTAAGACAGTAGTTGCAGTAATCTGGAGCGTATTCAGGATGAGAGTTTCAGGCTAGCGTTCTGTGGGCCGCAGCAGCGTGAGACTGACCTTACTTCCAGAGTCCTTGGGTCCACACTCTCCCTTGTCATACCACCATTTGTTTTTCAGTTTGTCTAAGACGCCTGCTTCGCTCAGTTTCAAAACTGCAAGGTTTACCGGGGTTCTTCGCGTGTAAAAATAACATAAATAACATCATAGATCATGTTATTTTATGTTATTAGGGTATTTCACATTTGCATTGCACAGCTCAGTCACATAGAAACTTTTTGTTTAGAATCAAGTGACCTAGCATGGATCCCACTGAGTACATGTGTGTATGCTCGTTGAGGAGGGGCTGGGGGGAGCGAGGAGCTAAAGCGAGCTACAGACATATGAGTGGGACCCACCTTTGTCACTTCAGGTAACACATCCATACTGCCCCGGCTGATCCTACACTGAAGCAGAGGTAAGTACTGTTAAGCCAGGACTATTTGCATCAGGCCAGCACTGTGCAACAGCTGGGAGAGTGAGCTGCACTCAGACAGGTCTGAACCTGTAGCTGAGGATTTCATAAACTCTACAACTTGTTACAGGAAGGATCTGTTCTTGTTGCGCTGATGTCCCATGTCTTTTCCTCATTACATCTCTTCACTCTAACTTAATGAATGAAAACACTGCAAGGTAATTTTGGCTATGCTAGCAGCGTAGCTTGATTAACGGTAATGTTGGTTTGTTGGTCAGCCCACCACTGGGTCCAAACTGAAATGTGTCAACAAATACCGGGCTGAAATTTTATACATTCAAGACTCCCAGACAATGTATCCTAGTGACTTTGGTGATCCTCTGACTTTTCCTGTAGTGGCACCGTGAGATATTTGTGGTTTTTAGTGAAATGCCTCAACAACTATTTGAGATTTTGTGCAAAACTTCATGTATCCCTTAGCACGAATCGTTCAGTTGTACCCTGACTTTTCCTATGGTACCTTAACTGGTCACAATTCTCAACTTTCTGTTTACTGCTAATTAGCATATGTTAGCATGCTAAACTGTGATGGAGTAAATGGTAAATATAACCTGCAGAACATCAGCGTGTTAGCATTGTCACTGTGAGCATGTTAGCTTGCTATCAGCCTCATACAACTGTTATCGTTGTTGTAGACTTGTTTACATTTTTGAAGAAGCTGGATGGACTGACAAATGGTTTCACATCTCAATTTAGGGATTTGCTGGGTACATCTGTCTAAACTTTTACTGTTATTACATGAAATACATGGTAGACAGGATTTGAGCAAGTAGGAATCAAATGCCTTTGCCTAAAACAAAACACAATGCAGGAAACTGAACTGAAAGAAAAACTACCCCGAACAGAATTGTTGAAATTCTACAAACAAACAGGAGAAGTAGGAAACTTTATCCAGTAATTGCATTCTGCTTCTATCAATTATTCATCCTCGCCTCTGCCTCCAGTCAACATGAGACTAAAAGAATCCGAGAGATAGTTATAGGTTCACTCGGGTCTCAATTTCCCATTACGTGTCTCATGACCTGTTTCGTCTGCTGTGTACTTGAGCAACAGTGGAGTGATGAGGTTCATTGTCACATCTTTCTGTCGTTCTTCTCTCTCCTCTCCCCAGAGCTGCCACTAGGGGGCGAATATTCCTGTCTTGGCAGTAACTGCTCTCTTTTCTTTTTCCATGTGTCCATCACTGAACTCTCCTCCCATGAACACACTCTGTCCTTCCAGAGGGGCGTTACCAGATCTTTGCCAAACACATTTGAAAATAGCCACTCACCCACGAAGGAGACATATTTCCCTGCATGATTTAGAATTTTTTTTCTGATGATTCAATATAAAATGACATATTAATCTTTTAAAAAAGCACTTTGGTTCTCTTTTGTGTCTCTTAAAGACCGCTGACTGATTTCTTTTAAAATGTCATGTCAAATTTTTGGAAGTTTTTCTTTACAAGGACATAATATTCACATTCTCTGCATCTCAACAAGCGAAGTGTTGTACCTTTGTCATTGAGTCTGGACCTTTTTATGAAAGTCCACACACCACTGACCACAGATGCAACACTGTGCCTATTTTTGAAGCCGCGAGGTGTCTCAGGAGATTTTAGGGTGTCACTTTTGCCCTCCCTGTTTGCTGCTTGACTCTTTCCTAGGGCAGATGCATGCGATACCCTCCCGGGACGGGGACTGTCGCAGGCTGCTCAGCCGGTGAGCAGCCCCCGTCCCCCAGTGGTGGGGTGGGCAGACAGAGAGGGCTAACCTTGGAATCCCCTCCCCCGCTGCCACATTCTCCTTTGTCATACCACCACTTGTTTTTCAATTTGTCCAACAGGCCCTGCTCGTTGAGCTTTAGCACGGCCAGGTTGACCGCGTTTCTTTAAGTAAAAAAGGAGGGACAGATAAGATAGTTTGGTCAGAGCAGAGGATGGAGGGACAGACAGACAAGATGGACGTGGGGACCACAGCCAGGAGGAAGAAGGGGAGGGAAATGAGGAGGAGAGGGAGCAGAGGGAGGAAAAATCAGATGGGTTGAAGCAACAAAGGAAGGTTAGTGGGGAAGAATGCACCCCAGACAACGCTCTCTCTTACTCTTTCTCTTTGACTTTCTTTCTACCTTAGAGACATTTTTTCCCCCCATTTATTTCACGTCTCACATTTTCTGTTTTTATAAAGATACTTATTGTTATTTTGTGGTATTTGTTTTATGCATCCCTTCTCTGTCGCTGTCACTCCTTTACTGGCTGCACTAACAGAGGATGCTCCACAGTGAGTGTCAGATTGCTGGTATAAATTGTGTTAACCAGGTCTCTGCAGCCTGCTGATGGTGCTTTTGCCCCCTTCTGCTGTCTGTATGCGTGTGTGAGTGTGTGTTTGGTCGTGTGGCTCCAGTATCCTACAGCCCTCCTGCTCACACCCCTGAAGGGATTGACCTCGAAACAAAATTCAGGGACACAGGGCTAAACATTGGGCATTCATGCTGCTTCTGCACATGTATTCATCTAAGCTCTTTATTTCTGGCACGTTCATAAAGAGAGCAGCTGCAACTCTTTATGTTGGAATATTATCAAAATCAACTTGCTGATATTTTTAACCCAGTAGAAATAGGTAAATCAGTTGTGTTTAGTATTCGAAAGCAGTTATGATCACTGCCTTGGAATGCACTTGAAAACATGGATTTTCAAAACAGGTTTAACAGTAGTTGCATTGTGGAAAGCCTCGACACTTGCAAGCTTCACTCCTAGAGAGTCAGCTTCTCAACAAAAGGAAGCCACCTTTTGTCAGTTTTGTCAGCTCAGTCAGATTTGTGAAGAACATACTGTACCTTGTGAATGCTGTGCCATTTAGAAACAAAGTCGCGACTGTCAGATGTTAGTGCTTCTCATTGGCACTTCAGTACATCACCCAGAAGACATCAAAGAATCCATGCTTTCAACTGTGTCATCATGTCATCAATAACTTCAACAGAGAAGTAGAGATGACAAAATGGATCACAAATCTTTAGAAATTTTCTTTTGGTTCTGTCTTGACATGAAGTGTAACCCATGTTTTCCTGGGAGGTAATATGCACTCAATCTACACTGCTAGGTTAAGTTTAAACAATGCCCCTTTTCAGACAGACAGACAATCCAACAGTTGAATGAGATGTAGAGAAGCAAAACTGGAACAGCAATCGGCGATACCCTGTTCCTGCAAGTGTCTCTCGATTGCCTAAATGTGTGGTCTGTTCTCTTAGTACAATGTCAACAAGAGTGTCTACAAAACATGGCTGCAGGAGCTGAATGATTTTATCATTTTTTTCCCCACATGTCCTTCATAAATTTATTTTGTCCTCCCTCTCTTTTTTTTTTTGTTTTTGTTTACCACTACCCGTAAAACACTTTCTTTTCATTACTCCCTTCTGCTAACACCCTGAGCACTGTTTCGTTTGTAAGAGATGCTCTAATCAGCCTAATCTCTAAAAAGGGCCACTGCGGTCGTGACCTGCTTGTTTGTTAGTCTGCCCCCTTGTCTGTAGACCTGCCTATCTGGAAGTCCCATCACATCTCAAAAAAGTAGAGTAAAACACTCTCCCCACTCGACAAATACTGCACTTTTCAATTGAGTGTTTGCGTGTAGATTCACATTTTACCAATGCTAAATTAAAAGGCATAAAATCCCCTATTTAGCTCTCTGGGTAAAGATAATCAAGAGATTCAGAGGGAGACAGCGTTCTCTGGGGTGATCTAAGCTACAGGCCATGACTAATCTCTTCAACATAAGAGGTATGGATGAAAACAGTTCAAACATATCTGTGAGTCATGAACAGTCACATATCAACGATCATATCAAAAGTAGCTATACTCCAGAAAGCATACATTCCTAATGTTCATTTTAATCATCAGGGTATTCATTCTCCTCATCATCATCATTAAGTTAAATTAGCGTTGTGATTGGTGCACCGAGAGGAGAGGCAGGCACACCTGACGTGCACACTCCCAGCCACATGCGTGCACCAGGTAGATTGGGTTTCCGCTGATTGAGAGAAGCCAGAGACAACCGTGGATAGTCCCAGGAATGTGTTTGGGGGGGGGGGGCTTTAAAAGGGACCTATCCACCCGCTGTCTGTCACTTTTCCCCCATAAACGGAAAAACCTATTTTCTTTTTTGTAAAAAACAGGGATAAACTACAGTGACTGGGGTTTTGAGGGACTTGTTTGCAACACACTCAGGGGAAAGTTATAGGGACAGGATGTGAGGCTGATGTGCTGTTTGCGTTTTGCCTTTTGTAAGGCAAATCTGAAATGCTGACAGAGAGAGATGGAGGGAGAGAAGAGAGCGAGTGGTCTGGCTTTACTGAATTTAGTCAATTATTTTCCCACAGCAGGCACTTGTCACATTTGACTATACGATACTGCTGTCACAGTCACCAGAAAAATGAATTATTTGCATTGATAGCAGTGAAATCTACCGGGACTGTTGCTTTGGGCTCTCGTTAACAAGCCAGATAAACAATTGTCTGCTGAGGGAAAATTAAAACAGAAGGACCTACTTTAGTACCTATTCACTCACTTTCTCATTTGTTCCCTCCATTTTATACTGTCTTTATTAAGACACACACAAAATAAACAGTTTGATTTGGGTTTTAATTGGCATTGTTCAATTACCATCCAATTTAACTGGTTTAAAAATTTAAGTAACATTTTCCTTTTTCATTTGTCACTCAGTATTTCTGATGTGGGATCCTGTATTGTGATTACTTTCTTGTCCCCCCATTGGCCAAGCCCCTCTGCTTCCCATCTCTCATTTTTTGTTTCCTGCTCATCTATAAATTCCCCCTTGTGGCCCTGGATGTAGTGGCAGCAGTCTGAAGTTCTGCCCCTCCTTACGGTCATATATTAAGTTAATAAATCTCTCCTATAATAGTCATTATCATCATCATCATCATCATTATCACCATCATGACTACCATTTCTGAGGATGAAAGGAACAACGGGACGAGACAACAGACAAATGGGCAGAGTTACCTGTAAGGTGGCCCTGTGGAGAAACAGAGTGATTGAAGGAGCAACAGGGAAGAGTGGATGGATATGAGTGTGAAGGGATGGACAAATGACAGTGACGCAGACAGAAATGGAGCTAACAGGCCCTAAATTAGCAGAGAGATGTGAGGAAAAAAACACAAGAAAGAAAAAAAAAGCCAGAAAGTGAAAGATAAAGGAATTAAAAAGGGAAGAAAAGTATGATGAAACATAATCTACATAGTCAACACACTTGTCTATGTATGTCGCTGCTGCTGGGTGAAAACCTATTTAATCATAAATACATAAATTGCACAGGTGCCATATTTTGTATGACCTATCCTTGTGATTACGAGCACAAAAAAAAAATCAAATGTGTCTAAATTCTTAATTTTTTGTGGGTGAGATGTTTTCACCTGACAGCAGTGACAGGTTAATCTAGGTGTGGTATAAAAGGCACAGCAGGGTAGGTGGAATATCGCAGCAATAGTACAGTATCAGCTTTGTTACTGTTTCCTATTGTTACACTATTCCACCCACCTTAACTGTGAGCCTTTCGGTGTAGCAATGCCATATCCTTTGGAGTCCAGGTTTCCCCCGACTTTCATGGTGTCACAAGGCTTGCGCTGCTCCGTGTATTCGTTCATAGTAGACTCCAGGAGGAAGGCGTACTTCCCCTTGGACTTGCGGACCCTCGCCACGCCCTCCGCTGTGGTCTTGGTAAAGACAGTCGGCTCAGCAGATTTCATATATGACCACATCTTCTCGTATACAGCTATTTTGGACCTCTGGGATGGTGGAGGGTGAAGAGGACAGAGCAGAGGCTAATTAGTAATGGATGGGCATCATTATGCTGACATACAAGGCTAGATCCTCTCCTGGAGGATAGTTTTTGTGGTCAAGTGAGGAGAAGATAAGATTATTTCACTTGGGGATAAAAGATAACAGGTTGAGAGAAAGATAGCCATGTCCCTCCTAAATAGCCTAAATCTTTGATAGGTGCAGATATGGTAGAATTGTATGGATGGCTAAAGTCTTACAAAGCAAAGAACACAGTGTGAGTTTGAAGACTTCTGAACCTTTTGAACACGATTCAGGTGATTTGACAAAAACTGACAATGTATAAACTCACTCAAGATATTTCAGTTTTTTTTGCACTTTCTTTTTTATTCCTTTAAGAATAAAGTTGGTGATAGTCTATATTCACACTTTTAACAAATTCAATGGAAAGAGCAAAACAACAATGAATTAATCATACTTCTAATATATCATAATAGTCAAGTATTGCCTGTGTAGCCCATTAACTTTTTCCTCTGTGACATGGACATTCATTTTTGTCAAAAAACTATTAAAAACACATCAGTGAGCCTAGATTGTTGTGTCCCTTCATTACCATGGAGAGAGCTCCTGTGGTCTATTTTGAGTCAGTCCCACATACTGGACGCTGTCCTGCTGCTGTAAACACTCAGCAGCAAAATGTGGATGAATCCACTGCTGAAAATAGTCCCTAGCAAATGAAGTATTCGCTCCTGACTGAATAAAGTTTGCTAAAAACTGCAGTGCCCAGCTATTTTGGTACAGTACTTAGCCCTTAATAAAACTATATGTACTGTATGTGACCTATTTTAAAAGATTTGTGTCTTCAATAGGAATGATTGAGCGTGGGGCTGAGACATGGTTGGGAAATTTGAAAGTCTTTAGAAACAAACTAACACATTCTTGGCTTTTCAGCCGATTTGCTGACCCTAAGAAAAATACACAACACCAGCAGCTTTATCTTTAAAGACTATTGTGTTACTGTGTTAATGCACCCATACTGTGTGTCTATTTCTGGATGGCCATTCACACCTTGCTGCGGTGCCCAAAGCAGCTTCTCTAACCACAGATTTGATTATTCAAATCAACATACCATTCTTACTGAGACAAATTGTAAAAATCTGAGATATAAATATGAGAACTGAAGAGATGAAAACAACGCGCACTACTCAGTATGTTGACACCATGACACTCAGTGCTGTTTATTGATTAGTATTTTTTCCATGCCTCTTCAATAGAAACAACAATACAGTACTGAGTTTCAACTGCATTTCATTTATCACTCTAGTTTCTTATGATGTAGAGCAAACTGCTGGGGCTTTTGACTCTTACAGTCCTTGAATAAAATTACACCGCTGATGAAGAGCTGTGTCTTCCATCTTCCATTCTGATCCTCCGGCATATAATGACATTTATAACCACATTTAAAATGTAACACTATGGCTCCCCTGACAAGTCAGGCATCAATCTTTCTTCAAATGAGCTTATGACTGGAATAGTGGCATACTGATCTGATTGTGCAGTTAAGAATATGGTCATCTGGTCCAACTGAAGAGCTTTTCAGAGGATCTGTCTGGTATGATGCATTAGATTATACTGTGTACATACAGCAGATGTGCATGTACGCAAGTGTCCGTGTGTGTATGTGTGGTTCTGTGTACAGGTTTACATGTGTGTAAATGATGTGATTCTGTGTATGTGTGTGGACAGTGTGTACTCAAGAGTGAAAATAACAAGTGGAGGAGTCAAATTGTCATCCTAAACAAGCGTCCTGTTTCTTTCTTTCCCCCTCTCTTCTGGTGATAAAGTGTTATTCTGTCGCTCTGCAAGCGACAAGCCATGGCCTTAGCCACTGAAAACAGCGCCCGGGGACGATGTGTACGTGTGTGCATGCACATGTGAGTGTGTTGCTAGTGCGTGACGGACACCTATCCCATAAAAATGTCACTGACATCCATAAGGACCAGCAGGCCCCTCGTCTCTCATTCTACCCTTTCTCTCCTTCTCTCTGTCTCCATTTAGTATCCAGTTCATCACCTTCTTTACACCTCCAGTACTAATAGCATTCTCATTCCTCAAGTTTAATCCATCCATCCATACAATTTCCTTAATTTTTCACAACCAACTGTATGTCTGTCTGGCCGCAGCAAAATATGTGCACGCTTGTGTGTGTGTATGTGTGTTGCTTGTCTGCACTGCATGTATCTACCCGTGTGTGTGTGTGTGTGTGTTGAAGAGACGGCGATGTTGATGGCCGTGCACATATAAAGCAGCATCTGGCCTTGGAGGGATGGATGTGTCACAGTACAGTGTGACTCTTTCCAGATTCTTTAACAATGAGTGAGGCTGTGAAGGAGGAAAGAGACGCTGCAAGTCACCTTCAGGCATCCGCACTACGAAGAAACACTTTTAAATATACATCAGCACGCAAATGTGCTCATGTGAGCTGAACGCACTCACGTTACACATATGTAAACACTCATACTGTGCATACATGGCTGAATATGCATACATGCATGCTGCTTACATACACACACATGCTCACACAAACACACACAGATAATTAATGGTGGTGGCGAATCCCCCTCAGCTGTGGGAGAGTAAATTGCTTTTTCACCCTCCACAGATTTCAGCTCGCTCGTTATGTTGATGATGCCAGAGCCGCTCACAGGAGCACAAACTGTCTGCTACACCCCCCCCCAACATCCCCAGATACACTCTAGTGTGCGTGTCTTTACAAAGTGTAAATTGGAATATATACAGTATATGTGTGTATATATATACACACACAATGCATGAGCACAAAATCAATTCTGAATATGTGACAGACAAAATGACAAAGCAGATTTGTTTGTGAACATGTGATGACATGTCAGCAGAAAATCCTATCTGTGTGTGTGTGTGTGTGTGTGTGTGTGTGTGTGTGTGTGTGTTTGTTTAACTTATGTAATTGCAATCCACATGGGTGAATAGGTCACTGTGGCGAGGCCACGCCAGGTCTGCTCTGGGTCACTTCACTCGACTCTGCTATCATTTCCTGCTTGCTATTTAATTGTTAACAGCTCCCTGTAGTATATTCTGTTCCAGCTCTATCCACCTCTTCTGTCTACCTAGACCACCCCTGCTTCACTGCTCTGTACTATTTGTTATTATGATCATTACTGCTTTATTTGATAGGATAGGAGAGTGATTAAATGTAACAGGGGTATGGTAAACAATCATTGTTTCACTCTAATCATGATTGTTTGAGAATCAGAAACATTAAAAATCCCACGATAGTCCCTCTTCTTATCCAGTATTTTCCTCCAAAACCCCCCTTTTTTAAACTTTATAAACAAATTAACTGCAAAGTGAAAATCAGACATTTCATCTTTGCGCCATTTTCAAAATTAAAGCCTCTGTCAGTTCAAGTTGAGGAGCAAGTCAGCCATTCATTCTTCCCCTCCCACCAGGACTATTTACACTGTTATTAGTCACTCGTCCTTGTTCCACCTACAGTCAGTGCAGAATTCTGCTGTTTAGCTTTTGTCTGGCTTCAGTGAAGGAGACAACACCTCCCTCATATTTGCTTTCTTTTACTGGCTGCCTATTGACTTTCTCCCTCATTTAAGGACATTATCCAACTGCCTACGCTGCTATAGCATCTTTTGCCCTTGCACCCTGATATTCCCTTTCATATCTCCATGCTACCCTTTTAATGCTGTGGTGAAAGGGGTGAAGGTAAAGGATATAACCACGCAAGGCAAAGAGGCATTACCTGGCGAATATAAGGGATATCATCACATTTTTACCACAACCCCTTTGAAAGAGCCAAAGAAAAATATACACTAACACATTAAGTGTTTTTCACCAAAATGCATTGTGCATATCATTGCTAATAGAGGTGTTAATGTATTTCCTTAACTATATAGCATTTTCTTTTTTCCTAGGTCATTGCTACGTTTCGTTTCATTTCGTTTCATTTCGTTTCGTTTCGTTTTATTGCCACAGACTACTGATAAGTGAAACAGCAGGAAACCATTAGCACAAAAGTGTGTTGGATCTATGTGTGTGCTAGACACAAACAAAATGGGGAGTCACTCATAAATATATTGTGCTACTCCTCTACAAGTAGTCAAAAACTCAACAGGTCACCTTAAAACTCCCTCTGGCTTTTGTGGGTATACTTAAAACCTTGAGATTTTGACAAGAATTTCAAATGAAGGTGTGAACATAGCTGGTTGTGTGCTACAGGTCAAGTTTTTACAATAATATTAACAGCGAGACCAACAGGCTGAAAACAGACTTTCTGCCTTTCTGTAGCCTGAGCTCAGTAGCAAATTAGCTTCACTTAACATTAACTTAATTTAACTTAGAAGCCTGAAACCTCTAAAGAAATTAAGTAAATGAGCAGAATGCGTCCATACCCTGAAGAACTCCTTCGTAGAGCCTGAGTCCAATGTCCCGTAGGCTATTTCTGTCTGCTTGGCCAAGTCCTCGGCACTCTCTATGGGTGAGACCATCCTCTCCACAGTGAGGAAGGCAGCCAGGTTGGCTGTGTAAGAGGAGATGATGATAAGGGTGAAGAACCACCACACACCTCCAACAATACGTCCAGACAGAGACCTGGAGAGAAGACAGATGGAAGGGAGGCAGGGAGGAAAAAAAAAAGGTGAGGGGAGAGGGGAGTGGAAGGTGGAGAGATACAGAAGGTAAAGAAGGAAGTGATGAGAGACGTCAAGATTTAGAAGATGAGGGAAAGGAATTGTAGATGAGAATGATGCAGAATGATGAGGAAAAGATGGAGGAAAAGATGAGGGAAACGGTTACAGAAGAGCACATAATAAAGAACAAAAAAAAGAGGGAAGGACACATTATCAAGGTTAGTTCCTGAGCCAGAGATATGCAACACAACACAGTGCAGTTTAACAAAGCATTTTCAACACCAATGTGTGCATCACTCTGAAAATGACAGCGCTGCTAGAGTAATTGTCTTCCAACGCTCGAACCAATTCAGCACCAACAATAACAAAGTCTGCAGGAAACAGATTGTGATCAGTGCTCTCCTCCATCTCTGCTATCCTCATCTCTCGTTCCTTTTCCTCCATGTTTACTCTCTTTATCTACCAATTGTGAGCAGAAGCACCAAAGTAAGTGGCAATTCATTTTGTTTACATGGACTTGTTTTCACCGAGTAAAGGGAAGGAGAGCGAGCATGAGTGACCACATTAGAAAAAAAAGGAGACAGAGATGGGCAAAGGTGGCACGGTGTTAAGTTTTCCTTTAATCGCTGCAGTCAATAAAAGACCATGAAATTCTAATGGGCACAAAGAGGGACATAAAACACCCACGCTTTCGAAAGAGTGAGAAAGAAAGAGAAGAGGTTATTGGGTGAGACATATGTTCACAGTTCCTCTGTTTTCTTTAGAGCATAAAAATATAAAGAGCCATTGCATTCACAGAGAATAACAAAAAAAAAAAAAAATCATGTTTTGGAGCCCCTCTCTTTTGGCTATTAACTAATCTATTCTAAAAAAAAAATTTAAAAAGTTTACTTCAAAGGAAACATTAAGACGGTATGAATACATCCATCATGCTCCTCAGTAAATCTGTGATTTGAAAATGTCATTTTGAATCACCTCACCTCCAGACATTTTTTTTCCAAAATTTTCAAAAACATCTACCACCATTTAATGTTTTAATTTTCTCTATTTGTATATTTGATCAAAAACAGATTCTTTGGCCACTTGGGGGCAGCAGAAACAAACTGTAAACACAACACTATCATATTATCACCTTTGAAGTAGATCTGACATACAACAGCTGAATAGCATATTTATACATCTAACAACATGGGCATTCATTTGGATTCATGTTCCTGGCTACCTGGCACATGTTAGTCCAATGTTCACTCTCTTGTAGCTCAGTTTTTTGTCTCCACCAACTCCTGAGGGGAATATCTTGCTCTTTAGCTGCTGCGTTGTCTGCCCAATTGTCTGCATATAGCGTACGCAGACAATTGGGCTTATAAGGTGCCTGATACTATGAGAGCCCCCTGACAGTTGTCTAACCAAAAATACAAAGGCAATGAGCTGAAAGATGCTCAAACAGTGAAGCTGAGGTAAACTGCAGAACTGTGTGATAATTACCGGTGGGTTCATCTCTATAAACATTTACACAGAGTCATTGTATTATAAAAAACACATAATAGTCCCTATGTTCATATACTCTTCCTTGAAAAGGAAGCTGCTTGGTGATACCTCCAGTCTGATGTGAAAGCGGTGATTCGTGAGTTATTTTTAGGGTTAGTTGGGTTTTAAAGAGTGCGTGCTGGAGAGAGAAAAGAGCTGTGAGAGAGCTGAGAGGTGCAGTGACGCCTGACTCGGCATAAATTGTCACCTTTTGGAGCAACTCTGCATTCTGCTGCTCTTCAAAAGCCAGCGCACCTCTTAATCCTCCCACACACACACACACACACACAGACACACACACTCAAATATGAATTGATAACATTTGTCCTTGAGGCATTGATCTGTTTACCTAAATTAATGAAACTGGCATAAACTTTAATGGATTCCCCTGAGAAGAAATTGTTGAGGTTGAGTTCATACTTATTAGGAGACCATAGAACCAGATGAGAATTTGTGATGGATTGATTGAGAAAATGCAGTGATAATTCTGACTTTCAAAAGCAATGGACAAGAGACTACAAACTAAAAACATTTACATGACTAGCTTTGGGTAAAAGCTTGTTACTGTTTTTTGATGGAAATGCGGGTTATAATGACAATGATAATAATATTTAAAAAATGTGAATCTAATAAAAAATATTACTGGGGATGTTCACTTGCAGTTCCGAATAACAAGATGATTATGATGACAGTGTTTAGGAGGAGGAGGAAGAAGAGGAGGAAGGAACAAGGTTGGCATATTTAGAAACTCATTTTCATAGGTTCTACAGGGTCTCCCACAGAGGCCAGCAGGGGCGTGTGATCTGATTGGTTAGATGGTAAACGAGCTGTGACAGCGTTTTAATCTGACCTGATGGAGTGAGCGGGCATCCAAACAGAAAGAGAGGGGGGAATAAATGCACGGCAAAGCACAAGAGAGGATGGCAAGAACGCAGACAGAGAGGGGACGACAGAGATAAAGAGATACAGGGAGGACTCAAGAGCAGTGTGCACACTAACGCTCACTATGTTCGTGTTATTACCAAAATGTGACGGAACACACGGCTTCCATCTCATGAACCCTCTGAGCCTGAGAGCAGGTGCATTTATTTGTGTACAGCACATTTTGGCAAGTGAGATCTGTCCTCTGCATTTGACCTGTTTCAAACACTGGGAGCATTGGGCAGTGCAGTGCCAGGAGACCATCTCTGTTCCTCTGGTCAGTGCTTTAGACCAAACCAGTGATGACTGTATTCTGGTAAGACTTTACTTAAACACCTCTATACGCTTTTGGACTGATGCTGCGAGTGGACAGGCTCTGTAGTAGGAAAGCACATAGTATTTTACAAACAGCCAACTGTTCAGCTGTGGCCCTTACTTTGAGTTGGCAGAATGAAGTCAGATCTTGGACTGGAGTTTGGCTACAGCAGCAGCACAAAGCTGCAAGTATTTTTGTGTGTGTACATTGCTACTGTAACAAACCTCACTAACAAACCAGGTTAAGTGTAAGGAATGATTAGAATACTTCATATGCATGTAATCAGTCTGTTAAGTTCAGCAGCTGATTGGAGTCATCTTTTCTTCTGTTAGCATCGTGACCCAAAACCAAACATTCATCAACACCAAACTGCATTTCTGGCTGTGTTTTGTCATAAGATATTTGCTTGACGGATGGAATTCCTAGGTCCATAAATTTACCCTCTATCCTGTCAATTTAAATTCAGGTAAGGGTTTCAGAGCAAAAATGGATGCTGATGGAATAAATGATGGTGTCAATAAAACCAGATCACGTCATTAGGGGAGCCCATATTGTATGTGGCCGTTTGGAGCGTTTAATCTCAGAAGGTGCAGCTAAAATGGTTCTGCATCTCCGGGGTCATGAAAGACAACTATACTACACAGAAGAGGAAAATAGATTGGTTGAGGACAACATGATGAACAGCATGTCTACTTCTAAACGTGTAGTCCTTGATTTGTTAGTGTGCATGTGTGCGTGTGTGGGTGTGGGTGAATGAAAAAGAGAGAGAGAGGTATTAACTAGAGTTTGGCCTTGGAGAGAAGTTGGAGAACACGTTTACCTACTAGAGGCCGATGGAGCGTGCTTGATTCAGACAAGACGTGTGAGTGTGGAGGCATTCATGTGCAAGTGTGTGTGCTGAAATGTGCACATAGTGACATCCTTGATTTTGACTTTTTTTATGCCTGCATGAGTGTGCATGTGTGTTTGAGGCAGAGGATTTGTGCGTGCTGCCTCCGTGTGTAGTTGTCGTAGTTATGTGTGTTGGTATGCAACAGGCGAGCCATTCTATAGCGGGTCATGTATCATCTATGATAGCCAACAGATTGCCTCTGCAATCCTCTGTGTGAAAGATTAATGGCATGCTGTTCCTCTTTCTCTCTCACACACGCTCACACTGTCACACACAAACACATACACAAACACACAGTTCTGAGCTATGCAGTTTCTCTTCATTCAATGCACCTAACAGAAGTGTGTGGATACGATCTTGCACGTGTTTTCTTTGTTATCTTTATGAGAACTAATGGAAGACAAAGATGTTTCCTGTAGTTCAACCCCCAACTTCATTCTTCAGATTATGCTTTTTGTCACTGACAAGAATGATAATAATCACAATCATCTGGACAGAAAAAACTGTGGACGCAATTGCAACACAAAGCCACACACTTATAAGACATACAGATACAAACCACAGACAGCAACTGACTGAACCAGTGCTGGATGTTGATTCCCTGACATAACAAGAATGTCCTCCCAAGAGAAACAACCCAAAAAAGTTCTCCAAACGTTCTCTCATGGCTTTAGTAATTATGACGCTGTCAGTCTGTAAGGTGATGTTATTGTAGAATCTTTGCAATGTCACATCAGAAAACAATTTCCTGTTGATAGGAGAATCGGATCGGAAAATGCTTTTATGCATTGTTCTGCAGTGCCTGAACAAACAAATTATTAATAATTATTCATTTATTTTGAAGGACTTGTTGAACCTTCAGTGCATAAATCTGGTAAAAACTGAAATTGTCCAATACTTTAGTTTATGACCAAATACCTGCAAAACTAATGACATTTCTACTTTTTGTCTCGTCCTAATTACCAGCTGTTAGCATGCTAACACGCTGATCTAAATTGATGGAATAGATGCTTAGTCTTGTTCAGAAGTAATCCTGGATATTCCCAAGCAGTTTTACATGTGTTTTACAAGCTTCAATTACTGTAAAAGGAAAAACATCAAAATGCCCCGAACTGATCTTCCAACAAGTTGTGTTTTTTTTCTATTACTCTTACTACCTGATCTCTGCTAAAACTGTCATCTTTTTTAAATCAGGGATTAACACAAATTGTTTGCTGCAGCTTCACAATAAATGAAATCCGTAACTGCTTTTTCATCTCTAACTATTAATTTGCTTGCTTTTGCTTTTTTTTTTATTTTTTATTGTATATTAAATGTAATTTTTATGTCTTCTTGTCTTATGTTTAAAGCATTTTTGTTTCTGTTTGTATTATCTTTTAAATACGATTTTAATGTCTTCTTAATGCCTAATATTTTCATGTATTTTTATGCCTATGTAAACCACTTTGAATTCCCCTGTGTTTGAATAGGGCTATATAAATAAACTTGCCTTGCCTCTAAGAAGAATGATGAAATCATATTTTCAAACTATTGCGGACACACCAGACATCACGGGTGGCATGCGTTCCCTTTGATTATGCAAATCACGGGCTTGTTAAGAACTCATTTCCTTGTTTGTTAAGGCCTGCTGACAGGGGAAATGCAACACTTTCTGTTTTCCGATTGGGGAGCAAACAAGACATGTTCTATCGAGTGATGGTGACAGATATGCTAATAAATGTTGAGTGTACTGATGTTTTAGGAATCTGAGGCATGAATGTTTGATTAAGACACGATTCAGGATCAGAAGGACATTGAAAAAGTTTCTTCTGGTTCTCCTCCTTGTCTTTTATCTCTTATCATTCTGTTACATGGACGACAGGTGTGAAATAAAGTAAATCGACTGATTGATTGAAACAGACAGAGAGACTCTACGGTAGATGGAGGCAGAACAAAGGGGGTGCAGGCAAACAGACACACATGAAAGCAAATCAGATTAACAGATTAAAGATTAAAGGCGCAACAGGCAGATAATGGAGGGCATAATAAAATAAAACAAAAAGCAGGACGATAAAAGTGAAGCAGAAAAGATACCCAGTGTGATTAGAACAGCAAGATGATTATTTATAGGATTTATAAAGAAATTCATAAACACAAGGCTGACTGGGTTCTAATCAGTGACCTTGAGAGTAATCATTAATTAGTGAGTAAGCTTCAGTGCTCCACTGTAGTTAGTTAGTCATGCCATTAGCTGGATCTGTTGCTACCATTAACTATTCAACACACCCACGGCCATTTACTCAATGCTTACACATGACACTCACACACACAAGTGCCCTCACCCAGCAGCAAACACACACACACACACACACACACACACACGAGAAGAGAGCTGTAATTTCAGATGTTTATTGACAGAGACAGACCCAGTCCCTCTGGGATGTTCACTGGTGATCACTTTATCTCTCTGCCCCTCTCCCGCACTTGCTCTTGGTCTTTCTCTATGTACACCCTGTCAGTTTTTCTGCCATTTATTCATTTCCACTTTTTAAAAATTCCAGTCCCATCACCTAACTGTCCGTTACTTTGTTCGCACCTTTCGTGTGGTGACCAGGCCAATCAGCGATGTTAGGGATCCAAAAGCCTGGGCTGAAAGATGACAGGTGGGTGGTGCAAATGTCGCGTCAAGGTCACTCTGACAATTTGTGTAAGTGTGTGCGAATGCATTCATGTCTGCTGCCTGCCATTACCTTCTGCTTGACTGGAAAGGTGAAGGAGACACAAGTTGGTGTGTCTGCAAGAGACAGAGCATGTATGCGTCTCTGAGGAAGAGGTGTTTGATATGTTTCATGAGCATCTTGTTATACCGCCACACACATGCTCTGTAGGTAGGTAGCTAAGTAGCTAGCTAGCAAGATAGACAGATAGATAGATAGAAAGAAAAAAGTGGGAGAGTTGAGTAGGAGTGTGTGTTACACTGTGTCTCCCAGACTGCAGAGATGACTGCAGCAAGGAGAGAGGGACCCACACTGAATATCAATGGACCTACTATGGCAGCTCAATACACAATACACAACAGACACAGTCTCACACACGCATACACACAGCTTATAAAATCAAACAACACAAGTCTCGACATATGGACCAGTTGGCCGGCAGATGCTCGTGAAGGTTATAAGACAGACTGAGACGACAGATAATACAAGAAGAGGATGTGTGCTTCCTTAAGAAACACAAATACATGTAAATAGCCAACCAGGCAGACAGCAAAGCATACACACACAAACACATTCAGAAAGAAACTATATATATATATATATATAACAAACAAAAAAGATTTAACACTGTCTGTAAGAAAAATCTCTTCTGGTAGTGGCTGCCTCCATCCCTTTATTCCCAGCTCCACCATAAAAGTCTACCTCAATATTGCAGCAGTTATTGCACTGCAAAGTACTCTCAGTATTTTCAGATACTCGCAGATATGGAGGTGTAGATAGCTGATTAATCTCTACGTTGATGCTATCGTTGCACTCAAACTCATATAGCATCAATTCACTGGTGGCTCTTGTGACATGGCATCCAACAAACTCCATTTAATTCTTAAGAAGGCATTTACTTGATCATTGATGCATACAGAAAGTGAGGCTCCACCAGCTCAGATGCCCACGTAGAATTGCACCTGTCTTATTTTCTTAAATCAACACACCACAGAAAAGAGTGTCATGCTCTGTGATCGATCAAGACAATAGCAAGAAATGTTCTCCAATGTATTCTCCTTTGCGAGTACTTTACTGCGTTGCTTGTAGACATCACCGTGCAGATAATAGAGGGAAGGTAAACTGAAAAGGTGAAAAAGTGAACATATATTTTCTTAATGTAGAAGAAAAATATTGGCTATTTCGGTTAGAGAGAAACTCGAAGGAGTTGCCTCGGCAGCAGGGATATACCTTGTGATGTGATAATAGCTTTGTCTTTGCTGGAGCTGCTGTCAGTTGCGTGTGAAGTTAGCATTGTGACTTTGCCTGCGTGCAAAGGTGAACAAAGGAATGGGAGATTAAAGGGAATGTACAGGAGGGAAAGAAAAAATGATATGACACAATGATATGCATGACACGTCTCCCTTTCTAAGGACATGATCTAGTGTTTCTGCAGAGCACAGTGTTACAGTGGAGGCTCATCCATCACACGGTTTTATGGAAGAAAGCCTGGTCTGCGGGTTTATTTAATTTCTTCATCAATTAATCTAATGAACAAGTTAATTTAACTCTTTGAACATGACCTCTTTGGAGTGTCCTACAGTTTCTTGAATTATCATAAATTGTGTCGTATAGGCGGTTCAGTCAGTCAGTTCATGTGAAATGGTTATGAGTACGAGGTACAGTCAGTGTTTGATGTCTGAGCAAGTCAGTCAAGCCTCATCACTCCCCCCGCAGCACACACTTAAGCCCAGGGAGTGATGATAACAATTTTCCCTTCCCTCAGACTCCTTCACTACAATCAGTGGTTACAGGTGGATGCTGGGGTGGAGGTGACGCTGATTAAATGCTATACCTAGCCAGAGTGATGATGGTGATGATGATGATGATGATGCAGCAATGCTCACAGTGAGTGGTGTAGCAGTAGAAGTGGAAGTGTGACAGATTAAATAAGTCGGGTGAGCTGGGAATGTGTTGCGAAGAGCAGAGAGTGTAATATGTGAGTGTAGCATCACACCATTTGCGTTTTGTTTACATTTGCCTCAGAGCCATTGAGAAAACATTGACAAGGGTTGTTGTTCAGGCTGGGAGCTTTAGTCATGTCAGCTGACCTGGATGGTTATCAATAATGACACTATAGAACTAATTGTATCCTAGATAGTCTTAGAGCCTCAGTACACTTAAATTAAAGAGCTCATTAAATTATCTAACAGTGTCTTTAACCCTCTCCTTCAACACTAGACTATGGGAACTGCATCTGACGACTTTTATAACTTTCCAAAAAAAACGACATTTGGACAAGCATGGTCACTTTTCACACAGCTACTGGCCAGATGTGTCGACATGAGAAAGTAGGCAAGACTTGACATTTCCTGTCCAGGTCTCTTTTTTCATTCTGTCCATCACTTTTCATAAGTACAGCCAAGTGCAAAACCATAAATGACTGTAATCACCATTTATATGATTCATTGCGTCTCACCCCTCTCTTTCAGTGCTTTTGCTTTTAGACATTGCCAGATAACATGCTGTATGAATTAGTTTGTTTCAAGCAGACTTGTTATTGCATGTGCTACCATCAGTGAGGAAGAAGCATAATCATGTTCACGACACATGAAGGTGCAGAGCTATTACAAAAAAGTATCAATGAAAGAAGCAGTGACTGTGTCTATACAGCAACTCCAAACCACACTTTCGTTTAAAAATGAGTTGGTCAGCGAGTAAGCATTACTTTTTTGTTAGCCATTGTCATGTGCTGCTCCCTCAGTGCTTTTATTCCTCCACCACAGCCTCCTCCTCCTTATTATGAAGCAATAACTAAGCTTATGTTTGTTAGTATATCTCTATATTACAGTTAAATGCTATGCATCTCCAAATCTCTGTTCTGCACACACCAGGGGTTGCATACCACAATTCAAATAAATATTTCTATCAGTTTACTCCCTGATCATCCTGGAAACAGAGCCACAGAATTAAATACAGCTGTAGTGCCGGTCTTTGATGATAAATTATTACCATTCGAGAAGTTTTTATGAGAAAGACATCTCAGACTCAAGTTTCCATTGAAACCTCTTGTGTGAAAAGTCCAGTAAACAGAACAAGAAAAAAAGAAAAAAGACTTTAAGTGACAGATTTCTCATTGTAAGAATATAATCTGGCATTTATGACTGCAGTAATTCTGGCCTATAGAGGACTTGTGCTGTATTGGAAGTGACAGGACAGGGTGATTTACATGACGAACACTGACTTCATGTTAAGTATCACATTATGGCTATGGCAGCTGTAGCTTATGTACACACATCTATAACAGGGTCTGCAAGTGATGGAGAGATCTGCATGTGTGTGTTGGGTTGTTGTGAAACTGCACACTGAGTATTTTTTATGTGTGCGCAAGCAATGTCAGTGTGCGAAGCCTCTGTGTATTTATGTGCACATCCTGAGTGTTTGTGTGAGTGTGGCTGCATGCAGCTGGTGTGGGTGTTTTCCACTTTGTGTGTTTGGGGCTAGAATTGGCCTGTCATTCACAGTAAAGTGGGGAGGAGTTGGAGACGACAGGTGTCGGAGAGGAGAAGAGAGAGAGTGAAGGAGATGGATGAAAGAGCGAAAGAGCGAAAGAGAAGGGCAGAAGAACAAAAGAGAGGGAGGAAGAAAGCGAAGTTTGGGCAGCCGATGTTTAAGTTTTGTTCTTTACTCAAATGTGAAGTGCTAATACCAACAGAAGTATGTGTGGAACAAACAGAAAGTTAAAGTAATGTATGAAGTTTTTATGTCCACACAGAGCGTTTTCATTATAACATGTTGAACCAGTGCCTACATATAGGGCAAAACATCAAAGCAATGACTGATTATCACTACGGTTACCACCAAATAAAGAATCCTGCACATTATAATGATAGGGATACAGAATCAAATATGTTAAGGGTGGGCACGTTTCCGTTAATCTGCTTAATGCACAATTTGAAACTGAGAACTTAAAACGACAAAGCAATATTTCGCAAAACTGATATGGATTCAAATGGTTGCGCTGCTGTATCATGCCCCAGGGAGCCAGTTCTAACTAAGAGGCAGACTGCTGGAGAAACGTCATCACGTGTAACTGAAATGATATCGCGAGAGAAGAAAATCCAGATTTATTCACATAACATCACTCAGTGGAAACACAGACCATTTGCACCTGTGTTCTGTTGACTTTTCTGAAAAGTAGCTTCTATTTTGTGCAAAACTGCAATGGAAACCCAGCTACAGTGCGTAGTAAAAGTAAATCTGAATTTGTAATTGTTCATCTTTGTCCTATGGTACAATATGAACCACTAACTGCTTCATCTTCACCTCTATGATGAAGTGAGAAGTGTCCATTCACATACTTGTGGCTCACACTTCGGCTCAGCCTATTAACCATTAACCACTCTTTTCTATCATTTGTTTTGGACTGGCGCTTTCCCAACTGCTCCTTCTCTCCTTAGATTTGCTCCCTAAAGGTCTTGAGGATGACGGCCATGAATATTTCACTAAACTGCATTCTCATGTTATCAATAATAAAATGCCATATTCTTATAAATATTCTAAAAATACAGCTGGACTCTGCCTCTTCAGTGGTGCATTAAAAATTCATACACACCTAGAAAACCCGCTAAATCTCCTACCATTGCACACCCATATGGACATGACCGCTGGACTGTGTGCACATGGTTTCTTCTCACTTTTGTGTGCATGTGTGTGTATGCTTGTGTGTGTGTGTGTGTGTGTGTGTGTGGGTTTCGAGCACATTGTAAGCTTCTGCAGCACACGGTGTCTTGGAGTATCAGTCCAGTTCACTGAAAGCCAGGAAAGTGCTAAGAGAGGTGATTCACATTGTCAACAGTCTGAATCACCAAAGCCTAATACTACAGCACTCTAACATTGCAGACAGTTAGACATACACACACGCTATCCCCAGCCCACACACACTCTTATGAACACATCCCTCCTACTGACTCAAATACTTCCATTCTATGTCTGCCTGACTCGCGCATTCACAAATTCTCTGTTTGTCTCACACACTCCATTTCACCTCCCTTACCGTGGCGAGATGTCGCAGCCCTGTTGCATGAAAGCTCCCAGCGAGAACCAGAGGGAGTTGAAGATGCCAAACTCGTTGGGAGGTTGGTCAGTGGGGCCCTGTTCCGTGGCACCCTCCTCTGGCTCCTCTGCATGCCACTCATACGGACTGAAGCGACTCACCTGGGACAGCAAAGGAAAAGAAATCATCATCATCATCATCTGGAGATCATTCAGGTCTATAAAGGAGGAATGACTGGTGGAGGTGTGTCAAAATAACAAATAAAAATGCATTTAAGCTCTTATACAGACAGAGGGAGAAATTAGCTCAGCAATGATCGTAACAGCTAAATAACAAAACCAAACAAAACCAGAGAGGGTGAATTTCTTGCGAGTGCAGTGGAAGAGAAAAATGTTTCCTTGAATATTGAGACACTCTGGTGTCAAAGAATTTTACGCCAATGTGATCTCGACTATGTGAACTTTCATTTCTTAAATCTTTCATTAAATATTTGCATATCTTACGTACAGAGCTGCCTGTGATGTTATTTCTTTCCAGACAGGAAACCTTTACGTAGCTAATGATTTCCTGCACAAAGGCTTTTTTAAACTGAGAAAGATATTCAAGCTGAGGGGATAAAGGTAATGCCACAATACTTGAGAAATGATTAACGGCATTCATTTATTGAAGAGCTTTAATAATCTGTTACAGTCCTGCAACCCAGCTCATCCTCTGACTTCTAGTTTTTAACACTCACTCACCAAAAACAGCACAACGCTGACTCCAATGTAAGCGAACACTATGCACATCCAGATCTCGTAGGCCAGTGGGTCCAGGAAAGAGAAAACACCTGGTTTAGACTTCTGGGGCTTCTTGATCATGATGGAGATACCCAGAGACATGAAAGGCTTCGAGAAGTCGATCACTTCTTCTCTCACCAGAGTGATGGTCAGCGGGGCCACAGCGATTTCTGCTTTCTGCACAAAAGACGGAAAGGTGCGTGTTTTGTTTAGTTCAGAGATGTGGTGGTGCAGGTGAATACATGTACAACCCTGTTTCCCAAAAAGTTGGGACACTGCATAAAATGTAAATAAAACCAGAACGTGATGATTTGCAAATCATGTAAACCCATATTTAGTTGAAAAAAGAACAAAAACAACATCAAATGTTGAAATGCTGAAATTTCACGGTTTTAT
Organism: Trachinotus anak; assembly: GCF_046630095.1. Lineage (NCBI taxonomy): Eukaryota > Metazoa > Chordata > Actinopteri > Carangiformes > Carangidae > Trachinotus > Trachinotus anak. The sequence goes on from NW_027273865.1 coordinate 18,044,506, forward strand.
GAAAAATGTATGCTCAATTTGAATTTGATGCCAGCAACAGGTTTCAAAAAAGTTGGGACAGGGGCACGTTTACCACTCTGTTGCATCAGCTCTTCTTTTAACAACACTCTGTAGACGTTTGGGAAATGAGGAGATCAGTTGCTGGAGTTTTGAAAGTGAAATGTTGTCCCATTCTTGCCTGATACAGGATTTCAACTGCTCAACAGTTCGGGGTCTCCTTTGTCGTACTTTTCATTTCACGATGTGCAAAATGTTTTCAGTGGGTGACAGGTCTGGACTGCAGGCAGGCCAGTTTACTGTCCAGACTCCTCCACTATGAAGCCATTCTGTTGTAATACACGCAGAACGCAGTTTGGCATTGTCTTAAATATGAGAAAGACGTTGTCTGGATGGCAGCATATGTTGCTCCAAAACCTGCATATATATCATTCAGCATTAATGGTGCCTTCCCAGATTTGCAAGCTACCCAAGCCATGAGCACTAACGCACCCCCATACCATCAGGGATGCTGGCTTCATCTACTGACCTGTTGCCAATTAACCTAATTAGTTGTGAGATATTCAACCAGGTGTTTGTTTTTAACATTACACAACTTTTCCAACCAGAACTTTTGTTGCCCGTCACAACTTTTTTTGAAAGGTGTTGTGGCATCAGTTAAATATTTACATGTTTACATGATTTGCAAATCATGACATTCTCTTTTTTATTTACATTTTATACAGTGTCCCAACTTTTTTGGAAACGGGGTTGTAAAATAGGTGGGAAGGAACTGTCTGTGAACTCTGTTGTCTTTAAAAGGAGGAAGTCTGAGGAGAGAAATAATGGAGGAAGGAAAAGAAATTGAAACAAAAAAAAGCAGGTACAGTTGACAAGATCCATATAGGATCAGTGGAGTTTAAAGCAGGAAGGAAGGGAATGAAGGAAATAAAGGAGGTAAAGAAAGGGAATTGGTGCAGTGGGTGAGAGAAGAAGGGGGAGATTGAAGGGTTGAAAGAGAGCGTAGAGCTACAGGGAAAACCAGTAGAATGACAGAGAAGTAATTCATACATAGGCATGAAAGTGACACTGCCAGAATATAAATTAGTCAGCAAAGTCTCATGCACAACTGCATGTATACACACACACACACACACACACACACGCAAAATCTGTAAGAGTCAAAAACATAATTCATTCAGTACACTGAGTATCTGTTTCTGGGAACCTTTATGTGTTTAAACTGTGTCTGCAGTCTTAAAGGAAAAAGCAGCGACAATAACAGCATAACAAATAATTTTTCTTTACTACAAGGAGTGAAGATGTTACATGGAGAATAAACACCAAAAGAAAGACAAGGAAATCAGATACGATACGGAGAGAAAATAGGGGAGGAGAGGGCAGAGGAATATATGTAAAAAAAAACCAAAACAAAACAATGCACAACAGAGAGAGAGAGATGAAGTAAATTAGAGCTAGACGGGAGACAAAAGTGCACAACATGAAAGAAAAGATGAAAGTCATACAGATCAACATAGAATAAGGGACATAAAGATAGAAAAGTAACTGTGAAGAGGCGTAGAGGACAAAGTGCTGAAAACTTCCCTGTGTGGCAGAGGAGCCATCAGAAAGGACGGCGAGTGTTGGAAACAAATCAGACCTGATTAGTCAATGCAGCCGTTCTGCTGTGTCACCTTCCACTATACGGATTCTGGAGGCTAATTAATTCTGTCGCTGTTCTGCAGCAACGTCTCCACTTTCACTCTTCCGCAAAGTGACGACTGACATTGTTTTCTGCATGCTGATAAAGTTTGCATTGAGACAGCGATGTGAAATCCCAGACTGTGCATGGGCGTCAATGGCATAATTAGCACGCTTGCCAAATTCTCAAGAAATAAATGTATCCTTCCAGACACAGCATCTCTGCAGCAAACTGACACGGTAACTAAGGAGACGCAGGGCTCGAGTTTATGTCCAACATGAGAGTTATTTTGAGTCCTGGTGGGGTCACAATAGCAGGATCACATAAAATGATAATAGCTCTGCAGTATATATGACCTCTACGAAGATTACAATATTGAAGTAATGTTGAGGCTGTGGCAGAGAAGTGTTGAACGACACATTTTCTGTGCCCAAAATGTGTGATGTTGCTGTACTGGATTGCTTTACAGTATGTGGTTAAATTGAACCTGTTATATTATCCTACCCTGTATATACTGGACAGTGCATTTTTATTCTTCACATTATGGGTTATTGTGTATAGATTAGTGACATGAAATAGTAGTTTAATCCATTTTCAAATGGGGCTGTAACATAACATCTTGAAATAAAGTGTGTTCAGCAATTCTAAAGACACAGTCTGATGCTGTATAAATTGCTGAATTAATCTATTAGACAAATGATAGCAAATTAATTTCACACTATCATGGTAATCAAATAATTTCAAAGTTTAAAACTCATCTTTTTTCTCTATTCTCCCTCCTACTTTCACTGGTTGGGTAAACATTCAACTGATTTATGCATAGCAACAGCAATTCTGCTATTGTTTTTTTTTTTTTTTTTTTATAAATGTTCTTCATTTCTATTATTCCATCCATAAGTAACACAATGACAGAATATGTGACTATTGTCATATTATAATATGATTGTATGACTAGTTTCAAGCACTTTCTGTAATAGAGCAGTGATCAAAAATCTTATCAGATGAGGGTCTGTTGACTAATTTGTGTCAGTTTAGGGATCCTTGATGTGAAAAAGTTTGAGAACCACTGCTAATAGTGAAATAATGAATCCCAAAAGTAACTGACAAAAAAAATCTATAAAGTCAATAATGTCGTAGATATTTCCAATCCAAACTCACCCCATACACAAGCTCTCCAACCATGCCATTCCATATCTTCGTCTCTGGATCTCTGGCTCCATATTTCCCATCAGGTACGATGGAGATCTTGTATTTGATTCCGATGTGTTTGGCGATCTCTGAAGCCAAGTCCACACAGTATCCCTCATACTGGTCGTTGCCTTCATAGAGCTCCCAATTCTTCTTTAGCATCACATAGGGACCCTCCTACAAAACAAGCATAAGGGGAGAAAGACACAACTGTTTGGAGGAACATGACAGCAATGATTATTGAAAGGAATGAAATGAAGACTTGTCAAGAGGACCCAGCAGTTTGGTTGTAAACACTGCACCAAGGAAAAACACATGCAAAGAAAAATGACAGAGAGGAAAATTATCCTTTGAAAAACATATAGGTATGTACATTTTCAAAAGAAACTTATATTACTTTTTTATTTGATATATATATATTTTTTTATCATACGCAAAGGGGCACAGCTCAATGCAATACACCAATGCAATGTTGCAGACAGAATCCCCTTCTGCTAAAAGAAATGAGCCTGGAAACCAACCAATATTAAAAGCAGAATTATGATCAAAACATTAGAACTCAAAAATATATGTGCACATTATAATAAGAGACTAAGTTTAGCACAGATGTAGGATGATGAAGGCAATCTAAAAGTCACACGTGCATGTATTTCCAATGTTTTTAAGCTGTTAAAGTAGATAGACATCTCACAGATAAACTCTTGTCAAAGATCAATCAATCAAACACAGCTGCCACCAAAACCTGATAGAAACTGCTGCACAGTTTATAAAATGGGTAAAAATATATGAGTTGGATTTTAAAAGGCCATGTCTGAGGTAGATATTTTATATCTTGTATTTCTGACTTCCACTGCCTTGTTTTATGCCTTTGTCTGACTCTACACGACTCCACTGGGACCTTCACCTGACTCAGAACAACACTAACGCTGGGAAGAGAGAAATGTACAAGAGAGAGAGCAAAAATACAGGGTGGAAGAAGAAAAAGGGATGAAGACTGCTGCTTTGATAATGTGTCATAAGAGGTGGAATGATTGCTGTGCATGCAGTTCACAAAGATGAAAGCAAGAGCAGAGTTTAATGTTGTCTAGTGAGATGGTGAGCGTATTATGAAAGACGCGCATGTATGTGATCACAGAGAAACATACACACACATTACAGCGGCTTGGATATCCACAGAGAAAAGAAACACACACACACACACAGCATTTTGAGTGACAGCATATCCATCAGGAGATGTAAGTTATGGTATTATGCCTGAGGCTGCTCACCCTGTAATCCAACTGAAACCAAGCCTATTAAAATGCTATCAAACCCTTTTTAATCAAAGACTAATCTCATCTAATTAATCAAGCGGGCTTTTATAAAATCCAACACTCCCAAGCTATGAAACGGTTTATGGAGATCATTCAACACAATAAAAAATGATAACATGTTTTGAATTGAATTCCTCATTCAGGAAATTGGTTCACATAGAAAACAAGAACAGTGAAATCAAAGGGGATTTTTAGACTAACATGGTTTAAAAGGTGTCAAATAAGCACTGAAATCGCTCTGATACAGAAGTAACAGGGAATCTTCATTCGGTCTGCAAAATAAATTATATTGAAAGCAAGTCTAGATAAGAACAAGGAAGGCAGAGGGATTTTAAAAAATCGTACAGTGGAAACTGAGCAATACCAACAAAACCTACAAAGGAAAACTGGATTTAGAAATTGATCCTCTTTCTCTTCAGAGTTTGTGATGCAACCATTACCTTTCCTATTTGTGTGTAACTGAGAGGTAAGTGAGAGAAGTGAGAGAAATTATTTTATAAATTAATATTCAGTTGACTTACATGTATCCAAATGTAAAAATTATTCTCTCTTACTATTATTAAATATTTGTCAAGTACTTTGGTTTGTGACCAAACAAAAATGACAAAATTATGACATTCCCATCAGCCTCAACTGCACTTTGTGTTTAGTGCTAATTATCAAATGTTAGCATGCCAATACGCTGAACTAAAACAATGGACATGTTAAACATTAAACCTCATAAAAATCAACATGCTTTCATTGTCATTTTGAGTATGTTAGCATTCTGACATTAGCATTTAGCTCAAAACACTGCTGTGCAAAAGGCTCATAGCCTTACGGAGCCACTAGCATGGCCGTAGATTCTTCTTGTTTTTAAGTCCAGTGAGTTCAGCATCATTTTCTGACTAAAAACTCACACCCCGTTCACACCTGGCATTAACACGCATTTCAGGTGATCCAATCAGAAGTGGACAGCTTTAAGTACCGGTGTGAACACATCCAAGGTGCACTGTGGAGACATTTGAAATCCAATCACTCAGACCACATTTGGAGGTGGTCTGGGCCACATTCTTTTAGGTGTGAACGTAACTCAAGTAGTGTCTTCAGGCACAGTCTAATTAGTCCCACCGCAGTTTCATAATGAACCAAAAATAGTTTTACACTTCTCCCAATGTTTATCAACATTGACTTTCATGTATTGATTTTCTATTTTTTTTTTTTTTTTTTTTTTACTGTTTGGCTAAAACCTTATTTAATTGTAGAACTGACTGTAGTGCATTGATTTGCTCAGCCCCTCCTCCTCTCTGTCTCTCTCACACACAAACACATTGACAACAGACTCGTTTGTCATAGTCAAAATGGCTAAAAACAACAACGCTTTTGGTCTTTGCAAACAAATTACATTAATGTTTATTTGCATATGAAGCGGAGATGTGAGATCTGATCACAAGTGGCCACTCGATGCATGGGGAGACACATTTTAATGCCGGGTGTGAACTGACGTACTTAGAGCTGATCACGTGTGAGCGGATCACGCAAGACTCTTATTAATGCCAGATCTGAACAGGGTGCTCAGTTTCTTCTTGTTCAAGTAATACGAATAATCTTACATTTACACATGAAAGATTGACAGAGACACACACTTTAAAACAAACAAAAACACCCAAAGCATTGCATTACCATATTTCTCAAATAAACATTATTCAGTAATCAGTATAAGATTTGTTAAAACAAAATACACTGCTTTGAAAAACAACCACACACAAAAAAAATCAGTTCTTCATTTATGCTGAACATTTTTCTCAAACACTTCATCATCAAATACAAAAAACTGGGCCCATTGTGTTCAGTGTCAGAACATACAAAAACGTTTCTCCTAAAATGTCGTTATCAGAGCCATTAGCAGGTCCCGGGGCGCTCATTCCACTGACTCAACATGAATCATAGTGTTAATGAACAGCAAAACAGTTTCAAGTTAATTTCCTCTAATAGATCAACACAGCCATCAAGACTGCTCTGTAGAAGGGATAAAGACAAAAAGAAATTAAGATGCAAGTAGGAAAAGATGTTTTAAAGTAAAACCCTGGTGATTTAAAGATGTAATCTAAGTACTGTATGATGACATTTATTTATTTATTTTTTTCCAATCATGATCAGCAAACTTGATATTTTCCAACTAAACAGACCCACCAAATAGTGTTGACAAGAAATGTGAGAGTTTGTGAGGGAACATGCTTAAATTTTGTGGCAGAGGTTATTTGGTGCCTTTCCTCAGGTGAATGACACTAAGCTGCCTGTGATATTTGGTGCATGCTTCTACAAAAACAACTCCATATGAACACAAAGTCAAACATAAAACAGACACTTTTCATTATGGGGGAATATTTAGCTAGAATTATTTAGGCAAATCATAGAGAATAATTGATAATATAGTAAGCAGATCATGTTCTTTAAAAATCATTAAAATGCTGCAGTACTGGGCAGACTGCAAATTCAAGAATCTGGAGCCACTTGAACAAGACTTTTTTTTTTTTTTTTTAATACCAATCCATTAGGTGGATAGAAAAGATGAGCTCTATATACAGTAATCTCATTCACTGTTAATTAATTCAGCAATTCTCTCTCTTCTGTCATTTCATTTTTGAGGTTGAGACAAAAAGAAAAATGATTTTGCAATACCTTTGAGAAAATACAATAGATCCTGAGGCAAATAAGGTTAATTTCACAGAGTAAAGTAAATTTTAAAGGACTATTTTGACATTTTGGGAAATATGATTATGAGCTGTCTTGCTGAGCATTACATGAGAAGATTGATTCCTTTTCTTGTATCCTAATCAAGACTAAACCGCAAACCCCACAGCTTCTCCCACCCCTCCCTCTCCCTGCTCTGTGACACTCCGCCAAACCCTTTACATACGTCCACCTAATGCAGGCCTGCTAGCTTGTGAGTCAGCCTTAGTAATGTCTTCCAGCACTAGCTAACTACACTAGCTTGAAGTGTCGATGCAAGAGGAGTACAAGTTGAATATTGATTGACTGACTAATTCTCTGATTGGTTTGAAAGGTGAGGCTGTTCTATGAGTCTGGTTCACAAAAGCCTTTAAGGGCAACTCTCCACATTAAGATGAGTTTTGGAGTTTATTTCAACTGAAAAATAATAGAAAAAAATAAAGTTATGTACCATTGTTTCAAACAAAAGATATAATGTTTTATATTGGTGAGCTTTAGAGGTGCCAATAAACGGATTTTTGGTTTGCCTAACTGTTTCCCTCTGTTTCCAGTCTTTATGCTAAGCTAAGCTAACTGGCTGATAGCTCCAGGTACATATTAAATGGACAGATATGAGAGTGAAATCAATCTTCTCACTGAACTCTCAGCAACACAGTGAATAAGTGGATTTCTCAAAATGTTGACCAGTTCCTTTTAGCATATTCATTTAGAGCTACAATTGGTGCTGAAATTTAAAACTAGATTCCTGACGAACTCTACTTGACATTTTGTTAAACTCCAGGTCAGAAGCACAAGCAGGTGCTTTGTATTGATTATTGGGCTCCACATACCCAATGTCTTGACCCTACACTGGGAGATTGTGATTGTCAGGAGCCATGAAAAACTGAAGTGCTTTTTTTCTTTGCTTCATTTTCATCTTAAATCACTGAATCTCAAGGGGCATCATTTCCTTAATTTGTCTTAACAAGGAGAATACAGCCATCTCTGTTCCCTCCTCTATCAAATTACCTGCAGGTTTATCGTGTTTTAAGGTCAAGTGTTTGAAATCAGGAGGCTACTTGGTTAAGTTAATTTAGTATAATGTAAGCCACTATACATAAACAGACACACATATACAGGCACACGCATACCAATGGGAGCTCTGCCAACAGTAGCACTGTTTCTCTTTAAAACATCCTTATGGTTTGTTATCAGTTTGCCCCAGAAGCTTTTGTCTCAGCATGAAGGTAGTAATGCCAACACTGTGAGCAAGTGTGTGTGTGTGTGTGTGTGTGTGTGTGTGTGTGTACTGGATGTTAGTGCATGTATTCACTGCTGGTAGGAAACGCATCATGTTTTGGTGTAATGCGGCGTCATGAGTCAGGGCATGGCAGAAAACAAGAGAAGGTGAAAAGAGGAGAGAAAATAGGGGCAAAGATCAGGAAGTTGAAAGGAAAAGAAAGGGAGCGAATGGGGAAGAGAAATTGGTGGAAAAGCAACTGGAGAGACGGATGTGGATTGGCTGCATGAAACAGAAGACAGATATAGGAGCAGATCAGAATACAAACAGAGATAGCTACAGGGAGAATAGACAGATAGAAAGAGAAAAAGGGAAAGTGAGAAGGAGAGATAAAGAGAAAGAGAGAGAGGGGATGGGCTAGAAAAGACAGATGTAAAGAGGGAAAACGGGTGGGCGAAGAAGGGAGAACAGCTTTGTGGAAGCAAATGGTTGGGGCTGATAAGACATGAAACACTTCACACTGGAGCCAAAAAGGCAGACAGGACTTGCTATGTACGCCAGTTAGCCAGCCAATGAAAAATACAGGCACCCAACTGGACGGACACCTAACTGTCCAGTCATTCATTCAGGCTGCCAACTGGACAATCAATCAGTTCAGCATGTAAAAAGCCAGACTGTCACGTAACGAGTTAGCCAACCACCGAGACATTTAATCAGCCTGCAAGCATTCATTCAGATGCAAGGAGAGGCAAGCCAAGCAGTCGGTTAGTCACAGTCCGTTTGACTCAGTCAGTTGGTCAATCAGTTCATTCATTAATTAATTACTGCAATTAAAGTACATAATCATCTATCCAGCCACATATTTAGCCAGTAAGTCAGCATGATTATCTCCAAGCTATTCAGCCACAAAGGGCAAAAGGCAGTTCAGCAGTCAGTCATTTGACTAGTCAACCAGTGACTGTCTGTTAGTCACCACGCCAGTTGGTCTGTCACCGAGTCAACTTACTGGTAAAACAGCTTTACACCCAGTAAGGCAGGCATTCACAAAGACAGTCACAAGCCAGTCAGCCGCTGAGTCAGTCAGCCAGTGGTTCAACCTGCTAACAGAAACACCGGCCACTCAGTAAATCAACCCATCAACCAGTCAACCTTTTATAAACCAGCATCTTAAACCAGCATCAACAATACTTTTGTTTAGTCACAATATTGGTTGGAGTAGTTGATTCTTTCTAGAATATTTTTTCCAAAGCCAACATTTACAGAATCTTGTTTTTTTTTCTTTTCTTTCTTCTATTTATGAAATTTGACCTATTTTACAAGATCACATAAATAATGCACCTTTATGTATGGTCCTGATCCTGACGAGGAACTTTGAGGGAGAGGAACACTGATCTCTCATTTCTAAATATACCATGGAGGAAAGTTATAAGGCCAATGTAACTGAATAGTCTATATATATATATATATATATATATATATATATATATATATATATAAGCCAATTAAACACATCACTAAAGGAGCATTTTGTATGCTGCAGCAAACTAAGGCTAAAGCAAACATCATAAACAAAAGATTGTCATATCCTCAGAGGCTGTGTGAGGAGTTAACAAGCCCAGCAAGTGCACATAAGGCGAATTCCAAAAAGCTTAACAATCAATCCTCACCAATGCACTGTGTGTATAAATTACTCCCATGGCAGCAGTCAAGTGTTGGTGTAGATGTGTGTATGTACAGTATCACTTGTCATTTGTCATTTGTGTGGCGATAATGCCGTCAACGGTGTCACATCAATGCATTTTTTCAGTTTTTGAACATACTATAGTTTATTACCTTTAGCGTTAAAAAGCAATTGCAATGTCAGTATGAAAGTAAGATCAAACACAAGGTAAAACAAGTTATGGTGTAATTTCAATGTCAGTTTTCAAATCTTTATGCTGTACGGTTTCTTGCGCTTAAGAAGTGGCCCTAGTGTTGAATACCCAAAACTAAAAGAACTTCTTCACTTTACCCTTCCATCCAGATGTGAGGATTCAGAAACTCTCTCAGAGAAACTGAAATGCAGTGGAGGAAAGTTGACTGAGTAGGCATGACTGAGTAGATTTACAGAGTGACGGAGCAGAAAGATGAAGATGGAGGGAGAGTGGTATCAAAAGGTGAGGGCTGCGAAATGCAGGACTGACAACAAACACCTGCCCTTGTGTCACTCTCCTTCCAAAAAAGTGGGGTTAAAAAAGAAAGAGAAAATAAAAAAATAATTGAATGAGGTTATTCCTCCTGCAGGTGCTCTGTAGTGCAACAGAGGATGTGGTGGGGATTGTGGTGTCCTCAAAAAAGAGTGAAAGAATCTGAATTAACGGGGCTGTCCAATGGTCTGGTGATTTTGTGAGGCTGAATGTCAAATCTTGACAGCGGCCACCGAATCCCTCGCGGAGTTCCCGTCCAACTGTAGCGTTTGTCATGAGAGGAAGACAGGAGCACAGTAAGGAAGGCATCCCAGTGCTTCACAGGCTCAGTGCCAACCACTCCTAAACAAATCATTTCCAAAAAAAAAAAGTCATCTTTTCAAACAAAATATACATAAAGAAAAAATAGCATCATGATGAAATAAAAACAGAGCACACTGTATCCTTGTACAGAGCTTGAGAGACACTCAGTCTATCAGTCTGTCTGTCCTCTGTCTTTCCCGAGGGTTTGCCACTCAGGTGAGTCTGTGTTTCAGTCTGTAGCTCTGTCTGCAGACCCGGCATCAGTGTCGCAGCAGAGGCTTCCTCATCATCAGAGGCTGCAAAGAGGAGGAGGTGGCTGAGCTAACATTAGCCAAGGCCTGCTGAGGTCACCATCCACAGAGAAATATGCAGGTGGGGGAGGCATGGTAGGTAAAAACGAGGGGTTATGGGAGTTGAAGATATGGGTGGAGTTAAAGAAAGACAGCCAGACATGGTGAGAGGGGGAGAGAGAAGGAGAGAGAGAAAGGATAGCGGCGTTGGAAAAAGTCAGATGACAGGCAGACAGACATGGGAGGGGAGCAAATCACAGGGAAGGAACACACTTCGAAAAAATGTATATGTTATAATGCCAGACTGTTTTACACACTCATCTCTTTTACAGCCACACAAAATGAATGTCATTAGAAAAACAAGCCAAACAGCCATACTGTACAACAACAACAGAGTCCGGTATAATGTTCTATTAACAGAGGTACATACATACACATACAATACACACATATTCAAAATAGGTTTTTGTAACAGAATAACAACTTGCCTTTTAATTTATTTGACTGTGTTGCTGTGTTTGTATTTGCCTGTCTTGAGTCTGGCTCTAGGCACCACACCACACACTGCAGGAGAGTTAAATACATTGCCAGTTGAAGTGTGCATGTCTGGAGGTGGGGCTGTCACTGGGGACATTTAGTGCAGCTGAATTCATTTTTCTGAAGTCTTTCCCGCAGCGTGTGTGGTTGTTTTCCTCCATGTAGACCTGAGCGGTTACTACTGCATCTAGCCACTGGGGGCACTGAAGTATTTCACTTGTCAAAGAAAAATCTTTTAGATATTTATTCACATCACAACGCTATTGTAAGTGCAACGACAGATATTTTGGTCATACTTATGGGTTTACTGGATGAAGCTAAGTGCCTTGAAACAAAATACTCGACTGCTCAAGCTCAAGCATCTGTGTCTTGTTTTTATTTCTGGGCTGAAATTAGTCTTTTGAGTTGCTTTCACTTGCATCATTTTGCATGCCCAATTGAATTAGACTGATTGCATTTACAGGAAGGGGATGGCCACCATAAAAAGGCTGCAGATGGGTGAAGTGAAATCAAATGTAAGCAGAGGATGTGCACAAATCCACCGATTAGCCCTCCTTTATCCTTGTATGTAGAGGAAAGTGGAATAATTAAACTGGGCTGTGGACTGGTATGTGTGTGAAAGCCATTAGAAGAGACTGGACTGAGGTCATTTCTAAATGGTGATCTGAGGTCTGCTTTAGATTTGCCTTCTAATGAGACATTAGTGTAATCTTCCAGCTGGACAAGTGCCACTCCCTCCTGGCTGTGCTCTGAGAGCTCTCTTCAGCTCAAACAGCTCATGCAGTACCAACCTGATTTTTTCAAATTCTGCCACACAGCTTGTATCCCCTGGTTTTCTGACGATGAATACCTCTTGTGTGGCCACTAAGGCAAATTAGCCCCAGATTTTCATGGCCATGGTTAATTGGGATTAATTGGAAGGCCAGAGATTTGGGTGAAGCTGTCCTTTAACATTGACAATGACACAGTACCCAAACTATGTAGAGATGAAAGCAGTCAGGAGATACATTACCATGATGGTGGTCACGACTACAGTCCGGTTCTCCATCGCTGAGCTGTCATTAGACAGAGCATTTTCATTCTGGACCAACACAAGTTTGTCTATGTCGTTCCAGTAACCAATCTGGGGGAAACAAGAGGGAAAAAAGGGAGAGAGAAGATTTGAATGAGAGTGATGAGAAGAAATTATTGTTTAATCAATGAGTCTTTATAGCACAGTTCAAACAAATCTGAAATTTAAGGTGCTTACAATAAAATCAAGATAGACCAAAAAGAGACTGTCCGGTAAAAAAAACAAGCTCATAGGTCATTTGTGCAGCAGCTTGTTATGACCCATTGTAATGTTTTGTTGTTACACGACATCTAGCAGTCTTAGTAATTATGACAGGAGCATCGGGAAGTACGGTGACATAGTATATAGACAGTGGAGAGTGGTGTTCGATTCCCACGTCAAAGTAGCAGTTTATGTTGTTTCTATTATCCATGACTGTTTGTCAAGTTAATCACATTGTGACAACAAAGATTGTCTAATGTTGAGGAAGTACTTATTTTAACCAAAATCATGATTTTTTTCTTAAACCTAACCAAATAGTTATAGAGCCTAAACCTAACCAAAGCCATGACAACTATTTCTGTTACCATAAAAACCAAGGTCTGGTACGCCTGCCAACGTAGGGGTGCTATTTCAATATACACTCCGATGGATTTTATCAGATGGATGAGAAAAATTACCTATATAGTTGTTCAGGGTGGAGGACTTATTGAGGAAAGAACAAAAAAACTGATTTTAAAAAAAGAAATAGAAGCTAAGTGGAAGGAAAGGAGTGGAAAGAGCCAACAGAATGAGCTCACTCTAGCAAATTTCCCATCGGAACTGTAGAGGATATTGAGAGATATTGAGTGTGAGCCAATAACTCTCAATAAACACACATTGCTGTCGAAGGAACACTTGAGAAGCTGGAACATGGTGTTATTCTTTATTATACAGTAGGAGCAACATGTATGTTTTTTCCCAGTAAAGAAAAAATTATGAGCGCTTTCAACCTGAGCTTTATCCTCCTACTTTTTGCAATAACGAAGAAGAATTATGTTAAAATGTTCCTTATTTACGTGTCTACAGAGTTTTATGAGCCCCCAGGTTGTCTGGGAGCTGCTCCAAAAAGCTATTAAAACACAAGCTGCAATGGTTCAATTCCAGTTATTTCAAGATATTTATAACTACAGTAAGACAGATATTAATTAAGAATTAGGGGAAAAATTTATGCAGTAAATGTATTAATTTTTTAACAATCAACAATCATGAGGGATACATGCAACACACAGTAAAAATTACTGGAATAATCCTTTAACAGTAACAGTAACCTCATGTCCTTTCAGTGGAGATTAAAAATAACTGTCCTGCTGAAGAGGTCAATTTACTGAAAAGAACTGGCTTTCATAAGTTGACAGTCATACATTTTCGATGGCGTTCAACTCACAGATTCAAAGTGGTCTTTATCTTTGTTTCTTAGCCATGAGGAGAGCTTACCTTGCGTGGGCCGTTGCTCTTCAGTTCAAACACGTCCATGGTGTAGTTGACCCTCCGACCATAGTGATCAAACTGAATGTTCCCGGTCAGGCCCTGAATGCGCACCTGCGGTTAGAGCAACAATGACAGTAACGACTGGGCAAGAACAAAAATAAATGATCCATCCATCCTTTATACCGCTTATCCGACCCGGGTCGCGGGGATTATTATTATCATTCAGTGAACGATAATAATAATCTTAAGTATCTAAGAATTAAGACTTGGTTTTGGAGTTAAGGCTAGAATTATCGAATTAAATATTAATTATAGAATTAACTATGTTAAGGTTAAAGTACGACACATACTGCTTATTGCCAATAATTTTCATTGTTAATCTTAGGGTAAGTTCCTGAGAATTGATTGGAAGTCAATGCAACGTCCATACAAGTATAATAGTACAAGTTGGTGTATTAAGCGCGTGGCTCCTCTATCGAAGACCCAACAAGAATTTAAAATGCAGAAATGTCAGCATGGATTTCTAGAACGTGCTCTCCTTTTCCATGCCAATTGTTTTGCTGGCATGGAATATGTCTCTGTGTTATTGTGTGTGTGTATGTGTGAACATCTGTGTAGTTGTTTGCCAAGCCGTCCACACTAAACCATACAACATCAAAATTGTGCCAACCTGTTTGAGTGCACGTTCCATATCTATTCCTTGGTTCCAGGGAGCAGCTGGATTGGCTAGGCAGTCACCAGCATTGCCACGGCGACTGATATCAATTTTCTGACGTCGAAGGGTGCGGAATGCCTCGGCCATCACAAGGACGCCATCGTATGTTAGAGACGAGGTATACTGAGGAATAGGAGAGAAAGAGGTATAGATAGAGGGAAGAGACAGAAAAAAGAAAAGAAATGTTATCATTTTGATTTTTGAAACTTTTTTGACAGGCAAATAAATACTTCTTTTTTGTTAGTCTAAGTACATAGCATGGCAGAAGTTAATCCTCTCCTACAATTAATTCTCAGGTAAGATTTGAAATGAGAAAGAGGCATTAAAAGGTTCCCTGTAAATATTTAATGAAATCCTGACTTTGCTCAGAGGCATATCTACATAAAAAATTTAAATTATAGACTATAAATCTCCATTTAGTTTATTTCTAGAATAAACATAATTAAAAACACAGTCATGCTTTACCCCTGTTTTTATAAACCTGTAACATCAGAAAACATTAACTTAGATGTAGTTAACAGCCTGTGAATCAACTGACAATCAACTCAATAGTCATAGCTTTTTCTAGTCATGCGATGTGAATTCTGGTGGTGACCTCCAACCATCTTCACTCCATATGAACTAACCTCACCAGTATGTAAACATGCTGACCTGTGCCTCAGTCTATCTTAGTGCTCTGACTTTTATTTGACTTGCACAGTTAACACCGGTGAACATCAATCAACAACACTGTAAATGTAATGTCAGTGTAAATGTGCCAGTTTGAAATGGGCTTATAGTTTTCAAATACAGTCTCTAGGCAGAATCTGAAAGCCATTAAAATGAGATTAAAACGGGTTTAAATCATATTGTAAACCCATTCCTTAACTCCACTTTTTCCACTAATGGTGAAATTTTGATTTATAACTACATTTACAAGTGTGGCTTCGTTGGGTTATATTGCAAGAGGATGTTATATAGCCGAGGACCGATAACTGAACAGGCCTACTGGGCACTGCAGTTGCTGGTTTGAATGACTGTTAACATTTCTTGCTGGGAACGGTTGGGAGGTCAATCAAACAACAATAAATAAACTCAGAATGACTAAAAACTGAAACAGTGAAACAAAAAGACACACAACACAACCAAAAAGAAGTCTCTTTGAATCTGTCACTCTTCCTCTTCTGCAGGAGGTGTGGTGGCCTTTAACATGTGTGTGCCCATGGTCCCATTATCACATAAACCATCCCAAGTGCAAAGTGAGTTAGAGTTAATTACAAAAATTCAATGTGTGAAGTGACGTTTGAAATGTGACAGTGAGTAAGAATAAAAGAAAGGCGAAGGGTTTATCAGCATCTCCTCTCTAATGAAACTCTTTAAAGTGGTTGTGATCTTGACGGATTGACAAATTCATTATAGGTAAGAAACAGCGCAGCAGGGAACGGCAACACACACTCAGCAGCAACACCCCCACTCAGCCCACACACAGACACACAGCACCACACAGACACAGGCAGTCAAACACACAGCAGGCTGCCTTCACGTCAACGAAGAAACAAGTGGCAAGATGAAAATGGGAGGAAAGAGGGAATCTCTGCCGATGCTCCCCACGCCTCTGCAGGTAGTTTTCTCTCTTACTGACATCCCTTGATTTGTATCCCACAAGGCGTGTTTTGGAAGGCTGCACAACCATGTCATCCTCCTTTCATCTGTCCCCTTTGAAACTAAAGAAGCCTTAAGGCGGGCGACTGACAGATGACGACTATAGAATCCGAATCAAGGGGAAAACAACAACACAACTGAGCCAACTAGCATACTGTTTTCTGTTTCCGTCAAGAGCAGGACAGAAACACCTTTGGGACATGGAGAAAACAGTGTTGGCCCTCAAAAACACCAAATTCTGGATAATATTTCTAGGATCAGTTCAAATCTCCAAGTACAGTCAAGCAATGTAAAGTTATCAAATCAAAACAGATTTCCTCTAAAAATGTGGATTCTCAAATAGAATAAAATATATAGCCTAATTCACATTCACTCTACTGTTTCATATCAGACCCAAGGCCAGATTTATAAATGATGCATGCAATGAAATAAAGCATGCAGCACTCACACAGATTCTAATGTTTACAAAAAATATAATATGTATACATCTGCATCCATGCTTTACGCCATGAATGAGATAAATTACAATTAAATCTTTTCATTCATTTATCCATTCTTATGTTTTTTTTTACGTGCTAACACCGTGGTTCTAGGGCTGGAAATGTCAGCCAGTCTGTTGAGCTTTCAGTCTGTCCACACTGAAACGTTTCACTTCTTTAGAAAATTTTGTATAGATTTTGTACAAAATGCCTGATACTTTGGCTTATGACCAAATACCTGGAAAACTAATGACAATCCCATCAGCCTCAGCTGTACTTTGTGTGAGCGCTAATTAGCAAATGTTAGCATGCCAATATGCTAACCTAAGATGGTGAGGACAGTAAACATACTATCTACAAACATCAGCATGTTAGCATTCTCATTTTGAGCATGTTTGAATGCTGATCTTAGCATTGAGCTCACAGCATCACTGTGCCTATAAGTACAGTCTCACAGAGCTGTTAGCATGGCTGTAGACTCTTAGTGTTGTTTTAAGTCTTCTACAGAATAACAATATGGACATGTCGTTATATATATTTATATGACATTGTCATCCACATCGTAAAGTCAAATTGGAATATGGATAATGCAAATCAGATAACCAATTTGGAATCAATCATCAGGCAGTTACGAGTCACAACATCAGCATAAGGACACAATTATTAAAAGGCGCACCAATAGAGGACAATGCCAGTGTCGAGCTAGAGATTTCACATCTGGTTTATGTCTATACATTTGTAACTGTCCAAGTGGCCATTTGCCATAAATTCAGTGCAAAGACTGCTGCATATTTATGATTTTTATTGATATTAAATAACCTCACCATACACTGTACTACAGGGAACACGATACAACAGAGGCAAGACAAATTATATACTGAAAAACACAAATTAATTGTTCTTGTCAAATGAGCTGAGAAACTGGAATAAAAAATTAAGACAGTAGCTGTAAAACTACTTTGACATGGACATTTAACATATAAAATGAGCGTTGCACTGGTGTCTGGCAGGCATTAAATGCTTTACACATGGAAAAATATTGATATAGGCAGCCCAGTTATCTGTTAAATATGCAAACACAGATGCTGTAAACCTATTCATATTCTGATCATGCAATTAGGGGAAAGGTGTAAAAGAAATTAGATGGAAAATGCCCAAAAAGCAGTGTAACTTGGAGAAAGATATGCGTGATTATAAACATTGTGGCTGCATTTTGATGAAGTTAAAATATTACTTTGCCAGGTCACTGATCATTTTCATTACATTTCAACAAAATCTCCAGGCACACCGGAGCTCATTTCAAGGCACACCAGCCTAGAATCACTGGGTTAAGAGATTTTGATTGATGGCCAAAAGCAGCTAGCTCGAAATCCTGTCTCCGGTGCAAAAGGGACAAGTCCCAGTAGTGTTCCCACACTACACATTATTAGTTCTACTTGGCCTGAGGCTATGAGTTGGCCCAAGGCTAACTGAGCTCAGTTTTTACATAGCACCAATTAGCCTAGAGCAATTTGGAGGCATCTGTTGTCACTGGAGATATCTGGTTTTCTGTTGTTGTGTTAAATCATTAAAATTGTGTTTCTTGTTTGCAAAAGGCAAAGGTAAAATCATTTTTTGTAGATGCAATGGGGAGAGAACAGTTGAATGCACTTTATCAAAGATGTTTACAGTTGTGAAAGTTGAAAATAGAGGCAACTGTGTTCGCTTTGATTTTTGTATATCTAAGCAAGCTCACTGGGTCCAGCTCGCACAGACACGCACAATAAGTTTACCTCAATTAACACACAAAGTGTTGTGTAAACGGTAAGGGACAATTGATGCAGCTGTCGTCTGCTAATGGAAATTCATCAGGTGAATCTGAGAATGATGATTAGTCCATTTACACAGGTCCATGGGTGAAAAATGACATGCAGATAATGAATGACTATGACCATCAATATACATTTGCATCACTGAAAGACTGCACAACATACAACATAAGCTTTTACAGTTGCTACATCATGTGTACGTGTGTCTTCTGAAAGTGACTGCATGCCTGTGAGTGTGAGCCAGAGAGCAAGAGACAGAAAGCTGCAGTGTGATGTATTTTTAATAGGTAGGTGGACATATTTCCAGTTAATATATGCACAAATCAACCGCAGTTGGCTTCAGGGTCAGTGCCCGGTCAATAGAGGTGTGGTGAGGGAGGAGAGAGGGACAACAGAGAGAAAAGAAGGGCAGAGTGGAAGAGACTAAATAGAGGCGCACTAATGTGACAGAGAAAGAGACATGGATAGTGAGAGAAAAAAGTGAATCATGGGAAAAGAAGTCGCCTGCATGCCTCATGACGCTATATGTCAGAATCATAAAGGAATCTATCTCCTCACTCACAAGCAGGATCAGCTCATTCACCTCTCCCGCCTCCTGAGGTCACACTCTGATTGGCTGAGGAGCTATACTAAATGTACCATATCACACTCTGAAAGATTCAAATGCAGCACATCATCCTGTGACTGATTACCTGATTGAAGAAGCTGTATATCTGGCTTTGCTGGTGAATTTCAGGTAAGAAAAACCAAGGCCACCACCACAAAATGTGAGTGTGTGTGTTTACATGTGTGTACACTTATGTAATGTATATGTATATTTATTCATGTGTATAGCAACCGCCATGACATTCGTTTAGGTGGTGGGAGCTCTTATGGACACATAGGTTATGGATGAGACAACGTGTTGTATCACCTTAGGTGGGCTATCAGATCCAGGGTATTCTCTCTGATCCAGTTTGTTCCAGCGCTGCATCAGTTTAATGACAATCGGTTTGCTGAAGTCCACCAGCTGGAAACCAGTCACGTTTGCTCCACCATGCATGAACCTCTCCAGAGAAATGTCCTTAAAACCCTGAGAAAGAAAGAAATGATATGAGAGAAGGAAAAAAAAGCATCCCAGACCACATGCTGAAGAGTGTAAACGTATGACAAAACCCTCTGACAGTATGTATATGCATGAGAGTATCTGCACTTTTCTGACGTATCACACTCCACAGTTTACCTGATTATTTATACCCCTACTTAATATGGAGTGGCTTCCACAGCTGCGAGTGTGACACTTCATAGTGAAGCAGTCGTGAAGAGTGATCCATTTGGGAAACAGCCAGACACAGAGGTAAAGAGTAAAGACATGTGAGGGTTATCCTGGGCTGATGGATGCTAATTGCTAAAAGCTCTGAGAGCCTATCGAGCTTGACCTAAGCTCAGTGGCCCCTTTTTTTCGCTGTCTCGGAGAGAACTGCTGTTAAACAGATCTTAGGGATTAAGCTTGTAACAATACTTCATTTACTGATATGGGTTCTGGCAACGTCCTACAGCTGTGACTTTGTCGAGGAGAGCCAAATGGTAACCTACTAATTCTGAAGTAAAATGAAAAATGGCATCTTGGTGGGAATATTAAAAGAACAGTGTGGGTCTGGAAAACATGTTTTGTTTTTTTCTGGTGATAACTACAGATCAATTAACAACTTTGGGGCGAACTGAATTTCAAAGTAGGGCTAAGTAGGACAGTAATTTTCATATTGGTAAAATTTGTGTGTCTGCTGTGAGCTCTCTGGCATGTTACAGCACTGTAGCAAAATAACAGCTGAATTCAATGCTATTAACAGTTCTTACCAGGTTTGCTATGATGTAATGGTAACCTTTTACATGTTTCCCCACACTAACAGCCTGGAAAAGAAAACGGAGAGAGAAGAGAGAGAGAGAGAGAGAGAGAGAGAGAGAGAGAGAACAAAGCATTATTATGTTGCTATCTGTTGATATGCATTTAGTGTGGCAAACCAGGGTGCTTTCACAATCAACAATGTTTTAATTATGTTTTAGAGGATAAGGCAGGGGAGTCAAACTACAAATAAAAGCGACTCCCTCCCATCTGTGGCTGCCTTGCCACAGTTGCTGTGGTTATTTTCTTATGCTGATTAAAAGCAGAAACATGGATGAGCCTGTGAGGACGCCATTGGTCATTTGTACCATACCGGCTTTGGATAAAGGCTCTGTTAGCCAGCCTGGTCCAGTTTAATATAAAAAAAAAGAAAAAGAAAAACATGCATCCTGGAAGAAGGATGATTTCACTCATTTTGGTCATACTCTTAATAAGGTACCTTTAATTACAAGAATTTTATTCGCATTTTGTATTAGCAAAATACATTTTGGGGAAATATAATGTCACCTGATAAAAAAAGACAGAAATTTGTATTAACACATACACAAAATGGTCACTGACAACATGTTTTGTAGATATATGAAGTATGAACAAACATACACAAATACATCTCTAGTATTTTTTTAGGATTCTCTACAACATCAACTTAATGCAACTACAGTCTGTTTATGATATAGTGAAATTCATGCAACTAAAACCATGAAACCTTACCTCTCCGAAACAGAAATTACTAGTGCCTGTCTGTCTTATGTGCTTCTGCTGGTGTATTTGTGTAAGATTGCATAGCAGACAGTCTGGCACTCTTCAAATCTTCTCAAAACTGAAATCTCTCATGCTTTTTTTACATCATTTTTTTGATACAGTGGGATGGAGTGAAATATGTTACATTGTGTTAATTAACATGTTGCATAAACCTAATTAATACATCGTTCACATTTTTTATTCTTTCTCACCCACACATATCAACAGCTATATACTGACACAGACAGACTCAACACACACACACACACACACACACGCAGATCGCAGCTGGCAGGGGTAGACAAACAGAGCAGTCTCTGTCTCAGAGCAGGAACACTAGCCAGTGCCAGCACTGTAGAGCACACTGTGACAGTGTGTGTGTGTGTGTGTGTGTGTGTGTGTGTGTGTGTGTCTGTGTATTCACTCACCACAGAAGCCAATTAAGAAACAGTCTGTTGGTCTGTCTGTCTGGGATGCTGCTGCTGATGTGTGTTTGTGTAGCAGTATGAGTATCTGCATTTACTGCACCACCTGTCAGAGCTCAAGACTCAACCATCAAGCAAGACAGATAATCTAATGAACTTGGACAAGCGGAAGTTGTCAGAGTGTGTGCCTTCATATACTTTATGCATTTTTGTGTGCATATGTGTGTTTGCGTGATATCTGTATCTGAGTGGACAGTATGGTGTGTTGACGGCAATAACACACTGATGTGGCTGTTGGGGAAGCCACATCTTTCATTCCACATTATGAACTCCAGGGGAAATCTCAAACCTTGTTTTCTCTCCAGATGTCAAAAAGCATAAGGAGTGTTGTTGCAACTAGCTGACTGAAGCAGACAGCAGCCAGCCAGACACCAATAATACAGTAAAATAAAAAAAAAAATAAAAAAACTAAATAATAAAACAATACTACATTAATTAGTAATGTAATACTGAATGTTACTGTTTTAAATTCTTCTCACAGGTTCTCATTTTCATTACTTACCACAGTCTGTTCTCTTGACTGTGGTTTAACGTTGTAATAATGTGCTACTGTAGTGTGGTTGTATCTCATTATGAAATATTAAGTGCTGTTAAGTACAGGTCCATGATGTGATCTCTGCTCTGCTGCAATAATCTCAGTGATAGTACCAGAGCCTCACAAAACTACCTCTCTTCTTTGTTAAATATTAGTAATTACCTAATTTAAATTTTTTTCCATCCTACTAATAACAATAAATTTGTACACATAATATTATTTTTGGCTTAAAGATGGTGAACGCTGAAAGTAAGATGGCTTTATATCCTGATATATCTGCTGACCCCAGTCCCACTATGCTCTCATAATGCCGTTTACTACAGCTGTATAGTTAATGTCGTGTGCTGAGGCAGTTTGGATAATCCCATCAGTAATATTACCTGTTCTAGGATGCTCTGTAGTCGCTCAGGCTCCAGGTCAATGACATATTTCCGCTCTTGACGTCGATCCAGGTCCTCTAGGAGTCTGCGATACGCTGCCTCGTTGAAGCTCTCCACACAGATTGCACTCACCTGCACACATACAAACAGGAAATGTGTATATACATACAAACGCATGAAGGAATAAGGTCATGCATATACACCACATGGAAGTTAACATTAGTGTTTGAAGAAAATATAAAACCAAAGTATTATGTATGCATCGTGTAAATTACATATGTATGCCACATGAGTGTTCTTGCAAGTATGTTTTTTTTTGGCTTGTTTCCAAGAATGTGTGTGTTTGTGTGTGTACTGACCTGCCATCCGTTCTGCCCCGCTCTCTCCATAATTGCCTGCAGTATTGCATACCCTAGACAACAGAGAGTAAAGGAAGGAAAAAAGAGAAAGAAAGAGTTAATGGTGTCGTAGGTCAAGGGTGTAGTTGGGACATGGAGGGATTATATTTTGCAGTTCTTGCAAGTAAACCCTAAAGCTAATTACCACAATGTGACTGCACTAAATGCCTCAATCAGCACAGCGTCTCCAGGTGTGCATTATTTTCCAGCCGCTTCATCAGCCGATATCATTTACCAAAACAATACTCTAATGTCTTGTCTTCAAAAGAGAGGGTAGAGCCCTTAGCATGCCGAGCAACAGTCCTCTCTTGAACGTGAATTTATCAAGCAACCCACAGAGCTTATCAGGACAAAGACTTATGATCCAAAACAATAGACTGTCAGTTTAATTGAAAGTGATACTGTTGCTATGACATTTTTATTGAAATTCTCATTGCTTCTTGTTTAGTGGTGAACTTTGATTCAAATGCAACTCATCTGAGAACACACTGCCACTTCTCAATTTTATTGCCTGCAACAAAACACGGAAAAGAATGTTCTTTTTCTACAAAATGATTGAGTGTAGCTTTGATTGGGTTGAGTCTGCCTCTCGAGATTTTACCTGGGTTTAAACAGCGTTTCAAAGTTAATATGATCCTATGAGCAGCATTCGAACGAGCAGCTCTCTGATTGGGTCAAAGCAGGTGAAAAAAACGACAGCAATGAAAAACAAGTCAGTGATACAGTAATAATCATTTATAATGTTGGTGTTAAGTTGGTGCATTTATATCATAATGATGGTTGAAACCTGTTTCAAACCTCCAAATATGATGCTCACTCTGCTCGGAGGCAGAATGGGAATTAGATGAAAACAAATAAAAATGTCACAATTCACTCAAAGTCACATGTGCACCCACATAATGAAAATTACAGACCCACACATAAACACAGTAACATGAACTGGCACACATGACTACAACAACACCAAATGTGACTGACACACACACACACACACACACACACACACACACACACACACACAGACACACACACAAACAAAAACACTGCAGTGCAACAGTACCAAATGTTACCCTGTATTTTCAACAGCTATTTACTGCATCATTTGAAGCAAAAAGCAGATCTGAAGCCTCAGTAATCACAGTGTGTATGTGTGTGAATGTGTGCATGTTATTGTGGTTTACATTGCACAGAGACAGAGTCTGTCCTCATGTGTGCCGTGAGATTGTACTTTCAGCTTTCCAGCCTACACGTGACGTAAATAAGTGTGTCTAAATGATTGTATTCGCATTAAGGGTTGAACTTGTCTGTGAGTTGTTTATGTGAATGCGTTTTGTTTGCACCATCATAATTTAAAGCACGCACAGAATACACATACACCCATCTATTGTATGTGAATTGACGCACATCTTGGAATGTATGTGCATGCGTTTGTCTGGTTGCACATGTGTCGCTACCTGGACACAACTCAGCTTGCGTGTATGTGTGTGTGTGTGTGTGTGTGTGTGTGTCAGCGGGCTGCCTGTGGAGTAGAGCAGAGCAGGGAGCATAAAACAGATCACAACGTTACTGCCCATTTTCCAGCACATTACCGGCAGCAGGGCCTGATGGGAGCCTATAATGAACGGCCCTGCCTTGGCCAAGTCACGGGTGAGCACAGCCCAAACTCTATGCATCCATCCTTCGCTCCATTTCCCCCTCCTTTTGCCCATTCTCTCAATCTTCACCCCTCCTCCGCCTGCTATATGCTACTGTATATCCCCAGAGGCTTGTGATCCTGTCTATCCTCTCGCTCCTGCTTTCTGCCCTTTCTGTAATCTCCCCCTGCCTCCCTCCACTGCCTCCCATCTACTTCCCCAGTCTCCTCTTCCTGCCACCTTGTTTGTATCCTCCTCCCTCATTTCGCACTTGTCTTTGCTGCTTTTCCCGCTGGCTCAACTCACCTAACCTGTCTCTCCTGCTTCCCCTCTTCTCTTCCTTTTCTTCCTCTGCTCCCCCTGGGTACTAACCTAGACAACCTGGACCAGAGGGAGGCTGCCAGAGGCACAGACAGAGCACACACAACTGCACACTCACACACATATACACACACCATGCAGCTCACTGATTCCCTAACACGCCACTATTCTGTGGTCTGGGGACTCTGTGTCATGTTTGACCTGTGTTTCTCTCCCTTTGGCAGGGAATTAGTCTCTGTCTCTGTATGTGCATGTGTGTGTGTGTGCATATGTGTGTGAGTGTGTGTGTGTGTGTGTGTGTGTGTGTGTGTGAGAAAGAGAGAGAGAGAAAATGTGCCAAGCATTCCCATGACAGTGGTGAGGAACTGAGGGCATCAGCTGGGCCCGCTTCACTAACTTACATGCACTGCATGATGAGATGGTTAAATTAAAAGCAGGTGAACGCTGCGAGAGTTGAGAAACCACAGTTTCTGGCTGAAAAGTGCCAAATTACACTCTTGTTTCTGCAGCTGCATCTTTTCATCAGGACAGTGCAGCTCCACTGGCACCATGTTTTTTATACTTTTTTCACAAGAAAACAAGGCAAAATTTGGCAGTTAAATCAAGACCAAGTAAACTTTTAACAAATAGACTTTTAACGATATGATTACCATTTGGTAATATTCTAACATTGTTCTCTGTGCGTCATTCCAAAACGAATCCAAATTAACAGCTAAATTCTTCAGGCACAGAAGTGTTTGGAACCAGACTAATTTGGAAATCTATTTTGATCATCCATAACTGAGTTTTGAATTCAGGCCCAGAGACTGAAGACAGCAGATCTACCCAGTTACAGTAGCTGTTGTTATCACAGCAGAGCTCATGAATCTCTGGCATAAGAACACAATGCTGCTCCAGTCATTTAGACAGTTCTGGTAAACAATATGTTGTTGCAGCCTCTTTTGCATACTTTCCCCAAATCCTTCTCTGACCTTTCTCTTTAAAACCAAGGAAGCAAGGAAGGAAAATAGAGTAGAAAATAGAGGAGGTAATGTAACTTAGGTAATGTATACTTGAACTCACTCCAGTCATGTATTCTAGTCCCTCAATCCCTGAACCCAATGACTAATAATGACTCATCCATTTTTTATTTTATGCTTTGATATCATAAAAGGACAAATCATCTTGAAGGCCAAACAATAATACTGAGTGAATCCTTGAATTCCGTGGATGTTTATGTGAACATTTCTCTCTTTGAACCCTTTACAAAATCATACATATTTGTGCAAAGGCCAAGTTCAAATTGTTGTTACAATACAATTGTTTTAGTAACAAAAGCTCTTTGTATACCTAGTTAAAGTATATATTTACCTCTGTCTGTGTCATAGAGGAAGACAAACCGGCTCCAGTCATAGTGGTCCAACAGTGATAGCAAAGCCCCTCTGATGGACGGCCGGAGCTGCAGGGTGAACTGGCCCTCTCCTTCGGTGGGAAAACTGGGTGTAACAAGGCTGATGTGCAGGGCCCCGCAGAACGACGTCAGCGTGTTCACCGAACGCTTGTCGTAAAGGCCGAAGATGGCAAAGACCCCCCTTGAATACTGAGAACAGACTGATGTGGGGATGTAAGAGGGAGGGGTGTTGAGGATGGAGGGATCAGGATGGAAGATAAAAATTAGCAAACATGAATATAGTGTACAAACAGTGACACTGTTTTTTTCAAAAGCTTTGAATTGATTTTGCAAATGAACAGAAGAGCAGATAAGAGGATGGAACAGAGAAAGACATATGGTCCTTAAATAAATTCACACTGTGGAATCTGGTTAAACATGTCAACCATTTTAATGAGCGACAGCTTCAGCCTGTGTCAGCTCTATCTTCTTACTGCTAATTAGACCCACAAACACCACTCTCTAAGTGGAGGGTGTGTGTGTGTGAGCATCCAGAAGTGTGACCAGCTTACCAAAAAAGTCTAATGAAACTGAGATAACATGTTTTTTGTTGAGTTTCTTCTGAAATACAACTTTTATTTTATTCAAAGCAACATGAGACACATCCGTCTCCCCCACCTCACATACTTACACATGTAGTTACAAAGTACAAGCCCACACATTTGTACACACATGTGTGGAAATCAGACTACCCTACAAGCCCTCGGCAAGCAATTTAAAATTTTTTTTACTGGCATAAAATCATTCCCAGCAGCCAAAACTGGCGTGGCTGCTCATACAGTTGTTAAGGAAATTACAGTCAAATAACCCCACCTGCTTAGAGCTTAACAGCCTTGAGATCCATCCATGCATACACACACACACACACACACTTACATGTAGATACAAAACCCTTGACCGAGTAGCGAGCTTACTTCAAATGTGTAGTCATTTTCCACTACAACACTGCAACTCAGTCTTCAAACACCCCGAAGCTTTCAACCATGACAGAGAGGCACTGACGTCCTCCACTATCTCGCTTCCACAAAAATCTTCCCTCAGCTTTGGTTTGTCATTCATCCGTGAGGCTCCACCAAAAAAAAAAAAAAAAAAGAAAAAAAAACACTTGGTTTGTAAATCGGGGAGTCCTGCATATTCAGACAAATCGGCTGAAATGTGCACACAAACACGTATCACTGTCTAGGAAGTAAGCAAGTGAAGTGACTACAAGTGTTTGTCAACTCATTTTTCTTTTGACACTATTTAATGTTCCTCCTTAATCTTTCTCTTTTCTCCATCTAATGATTCATCCTCTTATTTCCTCCCCTCTTTTCTCTCTTTAGCTCCATTCATCCTTTCAGCTAGATTCTCGCAGGCAAGCATGCTTTGAGCTTGAGCTCTATCCTGCGTCATAATTCACTCTCCAGCCTGTAACACGTCACACTGGAGTAAACAGTAAGACAGGAGGACTGCAGACTGCAACAGCCAGCCATCACCCTGTAACCTCTTCTCTCTTTCTCCCTCTCTTGATCTCTTTGTGAATCACATCATCTCATACCTTTTCCTCTCTCTTCAGTTTCCAGGGAAGACACTGTGTCCATCCTCTGTCTTTCAGCTTCCACCATCCACTTTCCTTCATCTCTTCTGCCTCTCTCCCTCTGTGACTGCCTCCTCTTTCTGTTCCTCCCTTTCTCCATCCTCCTGGGACTCAGAGTAATTCCATTATCAGCTATAAGCCTCAGTGGGGGTAAACACTAGGGGAGATGCAGCTTTGACGGTTTGGCTTGTGGCAATTAAACAAAGCCGAGGCCTCTGCACCCAGGGGGCGATAAGGCAGGGATTTAGTCTCCGATTATGACAGGAGCTAAATGTCTTCAATTCAGAGTACTAGCATTCTGCGTACTTAGCATGCGTCATTCAGCAAGAGCTGAGTCATGGTGTCCTCAAAGTCAACTTACTTCGTGTCTTCCCAGATTATTTTTTATGGCATTTCCAGGTTTTATTTGGTACTTCAGAGCACATACCAACATGATAGATGGTTATAGAGATGAGGCTGTGTGTGATAAACCACTTAATGACAGGTGCTATATTTTACTGAGACGCCAGAATAGTCTAGTAGGGCCTGGAATGCACAAAGATGTTTACACTAAATCACTGAAGTTGGCATTATAATTAAGTGCTCACAAGAGAAGAGCAAATGTTCATCTGAAATCAAAATAACAGAGCAATGACAGGAATTGTAGAGAATAGCAAGTGGAGACAATATTCAGACTGAAACACAGGGAAAATACATGATGGCAGCTCACTGATGAGAAGTGGCTCTTGGCTGAGAGAAATTATGTCCTTACCCTGTCTAAGGACAAAGGAAAATCAACATAAAATTGAATTTCTTTGACAACAGCGTCATGGCAAAAGCCATTCCCTTGCTTTTAAATGAATTTGTATTTCTGGGATCAGCTGTTTTTGTGGAACAGAACAAAAAAAAAAGAAAAGCAGCAGAACAAAACGAAAGCGGCACACATGTGAACTGGCATATTGGGTAACAGTCTGGAGTGCTGCTCTCCTGCCAACTTAAGACTTAAAAAAATAAAATAAAATAAAACTTTACAAAAACTACTGACCTAGATGCAGTTTGTGACATCACTGTCTGGAAATTGTATTTTTTCAGCAACCTCCTGGGTCTCCATCAAAACTTAAGGAAATATTGATAGCCTTAATCCCTAACCATTCTATTTTTAAATAATACCAAGACATCTGCAAACATGCACTTAGTCACACAGGCCCAGAGCACATAACAAATATTCTTCATTCCACTCATTCTCTCTCTGTTGCCCTGCTCCATCTCTCACCTCCTCACTCTTTTAATCCCTTACTTCCTATCTATGCCTTCTGATCCTGGCGTTGTCTCTCTGACTTGTTCATTCTTCGTTTCTCCCATGTTTCCCTTTCTGAAGTACATCTTGATGGGCTTGTTTCTCTGCAACCCCCACCACCACCACCACCACCACCACCACCACCACCCCGCCGCAAGGCTGGAATGTGCCAGACAGTGGCGTCATTGTAATAAAATGTGTGCTAAGCTTGCCTCATAAAGCTTTAATGAGAGGAGGGGACCAGCGGCACGGTGCATCATCATCACAGTAAAAGAATCGGACACGATAGGTCTGCTGGGACCTCCTCTACCTCTACCTCTCATTGCCTCCCCTCACTTGTTGTCTCAGCATCTCCATATATTTGTTTTTTTTTTTTTTTGTTTGGACTCACCTGTCTTTTCGGGTTCTTAACAGCTCTCTCTTTATCTGCATTACTCAACACTTTATATCCAGCCTCTGCATCCTTGCATCTTCTTCTGCAGCTATCCCTGCCTCTGTCTGATTCATTTCATTTGTGTCTGTGCATTTGAAAGGCTCTCTCAATCATGCCAACATCGAATTCAAATTTCTCCAAATTGCATAGTGGGGAAGAAAATATGATGCTGACGTGACACAATACTTTACACATTAATATCTTAGCTCTCTTTGCTGCTTTGCTGTTGTTCTCAGTGTGTCTGCTTTTCCCATATCTTTCCCCTCCCTCCCTCATTCTCTGTATAGCACTTATGTCTCTAGACCGGCCACTTGTTTGTATTACACATGACAGCAAGAATAGATTCACTGCACTACAGCACAACATTTATGTTATATACAGACACATAGTCAGCTATACGCATTGGTTTGTGTGAACGCACAAATCTAGCATAATGGCCCCATCCTCCAACACACACACACACATACAGTATAACTTTCAGACTTTCTGTCCTGATGCAGTTTCTTCTCACCCACCAGTCTGAATAAAAACCCTCTAGCTGTTGAGACAGCTGTCTCCAGACATCCACACTGCAAAAACCCTGTAAACTCTCATTACCAGCAGGTAAAGGCCAAGATAAAGGAAGCACCTGAATAAATGAAAAAGCTGGTTTAAAAACCATAGGGTGTATTTTTCCTGGCACTGCTCGGAGCTACCTACAATGCAGCACAGTGAAACCTTGAGGGCGAAGGAAAGTAAATGTCAATAATAAGCTTTATGAGCTATATAATTAGAAAGGAATCTACCGCCCAATGCCTTACACTGACATTTCACATTAAAGCCATTTACAGTTGTAACCTCTGGAGATGTAAGCTCCTGTATATTCTGTTTCAGCTCCGTAAGAGATTTAAGACTTTTAGAGAAAAGCAACAGTGGAGCATCCTGCAGCAGGTGGTGCAGCTTCTGCAATGACTGCAGCTCTAGTGTAAAATAAATTAACACTTATGAACAGTTAATGCACTGAAAAAGGTTTTAAGTATGAAGTGCAAAAAATAATACAGAGGTAGCGAAAAACATTGAAGAGGAGTGGATTTGCAGTTGCAGAAGTGATTAAATTCACCTTATTTCACCAGTTTACTTCTTTTTTAGCTTTAGCTCTGGAGACTTTACGCCTTCTCTCTACCATCCATCCTTCTATATAACTACTTTACATTAAAAAAAAAATGAGGTTGGTCCTACAATTAGTAGGTTGAAAACTTTTACAAATCATGTTCATCCTTAACAGAGTATGTTGTATTATTGAAGCCCCTACAGTAATTCAGTTTCAAAAATAATCTTATCAGCGGTTTCACTTGCTTAATTAAATCACTGGTGATACTAATTATCATTGAAATTAAGGATAGGGTGAAACTGTTTGTCAGTCTCAAGCCATTCAATTTTTACTTCATGTATTGAGTATCTGAACAATGTACAAACAGTAACTTTGTCTCTCTGCTGTGTAGTGGTGGCCACTTTATGAATTGAGCCACTGCTTCTCACATGTCAGTGCGTGCCCCTGGGTTCCTGGGTAGCATTCGTTTGCTGAACATTCAGTGAAGAGTGGAGCTCTCTTTGCCTCAGTGATTTCAATGGCATAGCTCTCACCATAGGTGGATGGTACTTGCTCACTGGGTAACACTGCCTATTTTTCTCTAGTGTTTGATAGCTGCTCTCAGCTCTCCAAAGCAGTAGCATTGTGACGACAGACAAAAGATCAACTCTGGAGTTCAGTGATAAAGCAGACAGAAGATACTACATGTAATTCATACATAATATAAAACACTGGCTAGGGACTTACAACATAGAAAACAAAAATCTTTAAAAGGCGTATATTAAGGGTTTTCTTTGTTTTGTGGATTATATGGATATAATTGTAGACTAATATGACTACAGTACATGCAGTTTTCTGACCTGTGAGGAGCCCGTCACAACATTTTTGGTTTAAAACTGTGGCTGTGCACTGTAGAAAACACCAATGTAAAGGTTCCTTTTGTGTACTGATAATGGCATCCAAGCACTGTTACAGGGGAATGTTATAAAGTCAAGAGAGGAGACAAAGTCCAGAGATCAATAGTATCTGGCAGAGAGCACAGTCACTGTATGGATTTTATATTTGTTCCTCTACACTATAACATGGGTTGTGGCACAATGGAGCAACTTTTTAGAAATAAGCACGGGCACCTCAGAGGGAATTTTATCAGATATGATGCTTATAAAATAAAAATACAGGCTGTAACAAAAAAATCTAGTGGGGGTTAAACATCCAGACGAATGTCTAGCTACAGCATATGAACAATTATATGTTTTCAATAATACTTCTCATTAGAACAGTCTAAAACATGCTCCTCCATTACTCCAATCCCCAGATAAATATGGATGATTATTTTTAGCCCAAACTACTTGTCATCCATCTTAAGCAGCGATGTTGTGATGACAAGCTAAAAGCCTCAAGATCAATATCCATTGAGAGAGCATGCTTGCTATTTCATAAAGACGGACAAAAATTAGATCGCACACAGGACAGCCTTTTTAAATGGTAGCCAACTGTTTTCAGCCAAGGACACCAAAACAAGCATCATGAATGAGATTTCAATAGTTTTGAAGTTTCCTTATAGCTTATAACTAATAGACATATTGTAATTGGCTTGTGTCTGGTTTACTGTAATGAGATACTTGCATAATATCATACATGCAAACAGAGTTCTGTTGGTGAGATGTTAATACTGACACCAGGCCTCAAATGTGCTCATCAGCAGCGTTGTAAAGACAAGATAAAAGATAAAGCTTGACAGACAACAATCTGGCAGGAGAGTTCAGCCACCTTATGGATTTCATATCTGATCCCTCTCCACTAGAACACAGTTTACAAGATAACTGGGCCTCAATAGCTTCATCAACAGGGCAGTGATTATTGAGTGATCGAGTATTGTGTGCTGTGCTGTATCTCTGTGTGTCTGGTTCGCAGTGCTTGTGAATGAGGCCATTCATCCCTCTGTCTGCCTCCTTCTCCTGTCTCTCCATCTTCCCTCTTTCACAAAACTGCCTCACGCAGAGCGAAGGGGAGAAGGGGGCTTCAGTTGTTCTCAGTGAGGGAAGGGAAGAAAAATCAGACAGAGGAAGAGCAAGAGGGGAAGCGAGTAGTTCCAAAACCCACAAGGGGCTCTGACATTGACGAGCGCGAGCATTCTTCTGCCAAGTTGACACTGCAGCGAGAGCGAGCAGGAGAAACTGGATACTGACGGTAGAAATACACAAAGAGGCAGACAGGGGAAAGTGAGGAAGTGCTGCCCTGCAGGCCAGCAAAGGACTAGCAAAGGCTAGAAATTAGTCCTTAAGTGCTCTAACAGCTCTTTGTGTGTGTGTGTGTGTGTGCGCATGCATGTGCATGTACTTGTTTTGGATTTGGGTCATCAAATGAAAACAGTACATACACTTGCATTCACAGAGCTGCCTCAAAGGCCACCCAGACTACTTCTTCTTTTTTATATTTAATTTTTTTTTTTTTAGCACCTGTGTCTGAATACAGGGCTGAATGTGGGGTCAGAGGTGACAGACAGCCGAGAGAAAAGGCTCCTGTGTAAGACTGCCACACTCTATTGTCACTTATTTATTCTCTTTGATTACATCTTTCCACTTCTCTGCACCTGTTCTTCCTCCCTCCTACTCCCCCGACTTCTCCTCCAGGGCCTGGCCCTAAGGCTGCATGAATAAAGCTTCTAAGAATAAGAGTACTGATTGGGGAAAATGAGGGCAGGTACCCAGGAGGGGGGCACAGCTATCTCTATGGTTTTTGTTGCTGTTGCAGTGAGTGAATATGCTAATAGTTGCTGACATACGCCTTCCTCCCTTGTGCAGTGAAGTCAAGAAAAAAAAAAAAAAACTCTCACCCATGACACAGTTTTTGCTTCAGGGTAATT
This sequence comes from Trachinotus anak, assembly GCF_046630095.1. Taxonomy (NCBI): domain Eukaryota; kingdom Metazoa; phylum Chordata; class Actinopteri; order Carangiformes; family Carangidae; genus Trachinotus; species Trachinotus anak. The sequence goes on from NW_027273865.1 coordinate 18,078,121, forward strand.
TGAAAAAAATCTGGATTTTTACACTTGGCTATGATGAGATGAAATGAGAATTTAGTGAAATTAGAAGAAGATTAGAAGAAAATCATAGGTATGTTATGAAGTGTTGAGGACACAAAGCTTATCTACTCTTTCTCTGATTGGTTTTCCTCTACTGATAAAGACATTATCATATTGTTATAATGCAGAATCTCATTCATTCATTAGTCATAGTATTTATTCTTTAAGGGTTACAGGAAGGCTGGAGCCAACCCCAGCTGACAGATTGCCATTCTATCACAGGGCTGACATATAGAGACAAACAACCAGTCACGCACACATTCGGACTTATGGTTAATTTAGAGTTGTCAATTAACATAACTGGCATGTCTCCTCACACCTTCTTGCTGCGAGGTGACAGCAACAAACCACTGCACCACTGTGCCACCCATGTGGAATCTATCATCTATCATTATATAGAATATATTGTCCTTTATTTCCTGTCTTTAAGAAATCCATACCTTCTGATAAAAACACATCATTTAAGTAGAAGTGAGATTTTGACTAAAAAAAGGCTCTCTCCTTTATAAATACCAAATGGGTGGCAAGAGTGTGAAATTGACATTGACATTGAGTGTGAAATGGCCATTTTTGGATTTCTCTCTATACTTTTTAATACCTTGTTGTGATATGGTATGAGGCCCTGCGCATGAAGGAAATCACAGGCTTCAAAAATTACATCTCAATATTAAGTTTGTGGCATTTCTCTGCATTAGTCAACAGTGAAATTGGAGAGTGACAAGAAAATGGGGAGGAAGAGAATTACACGCAAAAGTGATTGAACATTGATGTTGGTTGTAACTGGTACTATCTCAGTCCAATGAGCCATGGATATGACCAATCAGCACTTCTGTTTCCTTTTCTGTAAAGTCATGAGGAAATAAACACATTTTGGTGACATCTCATTAGTGTCTCCAGTTCATATCTCTTAGCTCAGCACATTACTTGGAACATCAGGCTCGTCTTTCACAGACAATCACACACACAGTGACAGAGCTGGGCCCGGTTGTTGCTTTTCCATCAAAAGAAGTAATACTCATAAAACTGCTGAAGTCGAGTATTGTAGATTTTTCCTGGAACTGGAGCCTGCCATAACCAGTGGTGGTCCGACAAGCCTTGGGCTGCTGTGCTTCAACCCGGTATCTGTTGCATGTTAAGCACATATACCTGTCACAACACTTCCAGATGATTTCAGATAATTTACCACAACCAGAGAATCCTTGGCCTAAAGCTGTGATACAGCACCCAAGATAGAAACAATGGTGACACCCTTTGCTTAACTGGCATGACTGCCAGATTGTGTACAAAGAAACAAAAAAAAAAAACTGCCATGAAAACGCCTCATGCTCCATGTTTTGTGCATCACAATGTACCAGAACAGCACTTGACCAGAGCCTAATAACTGCAGGATTATCTGTTGCCTTTTCAGCTCACTTAAATTAGAAGGGATAAGAGAGGGTGTCCCTAATCAGGGACCCTGAATGATGAGTTGGCTGGTAAACTGACAGTGGCTGCCATACACATTACAGTGACAATATTATGGAAATATTTAGATTGGCTCATGACATTCAAAAAAATCAAAGTGTCATCATGGCAAAAGGTCATTTTTCTTAAACATTCAAGCAGGAGTTACAGGAAGCAGTTCAACTTTCTACTTGTGCCCTTTAAGGAATAAAACAACGCTTATTATAATAGCAACATTATTAAAAATGTCCCTAGGACCTGTGTTCACTGAGGCGTGTTATAAATCTTGTAATACTGAACCTGGCAAAAAGAGGCTCAAGGCAAAACTGCGGCTCGAAGCATATCTGCTCACAGCATGATACACAAGTTAAAAATGCATTCATGCATGCACGCGCGCACACACACACGTTTGGAGGTGCATATACAATATTAACAATGTGCTGCAGAAAGTTTGCCTCACCAATGAGGTCTGCAGCCACAGAGATAAAAGATAGAAGGTGGGAGAGAGAGGCAGGGAAAAGATAAGAGAGAAACGACATGTCACCTGTCACAATGCTGTGCTGCACACCCCTAGGACACAGCCCTTTAAACAGGGCTAATCTGTGTGTGCATATGTGTGAGTGTATGTGTGTGAAAGAGAGAGAGAGGCGGAGAGAAAGATGTGACAGAGAGCCTTTTTACTCCAGTCATCTTTAAGCACTACTAACAGTAGCTAAAGCCCTGCGGGCCTGTCCAGTGCAAACACAGCCATTCATCACACGCACACACACACACACACGCAAAGACACGCACAGCCAATATCAAAACCATTCATCACCGCAGACAGGGGGAGAAGGAGGAGAGGAGAAGAAAGTGAGGAGGGGAGGAGAAACTCACTCACTATGCTCAACTCATACTGTATGTAAGTGCTGCGCTTTCATCTCCCCTCACACGGAGAAACCTTCTTTCCTGTGGTATGGCACACTTGGCATGCACTCCTCTCTTGTGGTGTGCTTTTTATTTTCCTTGCGGTTTTCTAGCCGTGCATAACCCTTCAAATATTCTCAGCTTGTCAGTTCCACGCTCTGGCCCGACAGCCCCAGGTGCATAAAGCCATTTTGCTCTACATGTGTTACCTATAGGCATTTTTGAAGCGGATGCCTCCGTTTTGATATGCCTCTGTGCGATTGCTCCTTAAGAGTGCTGTAATCCCACAGAGAGCTAACTAGGGCTTAAGTAGATAAATAACACAGAAGTGTGCAGGCAGCGGGAGGGCTGGGAATGTAAGGATATCAGTTATGCCTCACGTTGTACAGTTGTTTAATCTCAGAAACATACTACATGTATCCACATTTCCCCTCACATTATTGAACTGATGGAAATGAGAAACAAACAGCACTCTCCTGTGGCAAAGGCCGATGTTTTCTTGAACCAGTCGCCCACCCCAACCTTCTCTCTGCATGAACCCAACTTCGTTCTCTGCTCCCCTGCTCGACAGGAGTTATCATTCCTGCAGCAGCGGGAGGCCGTCGTCACTTGAACATAAACTGTAAAATGTAATTTTCTTCTCAGAGCGTATGCTGAAACAACTGATGCTGTTGTTCTGTGTTGGGAGGACAGTCTGGAAACAGCAGCTGCAATTATTACTACTACTAAATAATACTACATTTCTAGTCATTTCAACTTTGAATGCAGCGGTGAGGATTTGGATTAGTGTCCAGTGCCAAAGGTAGTGCTGCATCTGGTGTGCTTTCCACACGAGAACAATAACTCTCTTAACAGGCGGCAAGTCAGAGAAGTAACTCAGAGACAATGAAGGTTATTTGTCTGATTTGCAGTTTTGTAGGATCACAGAGTTGTCCATCTTATTTCAAAAGTTTTTCTGGCAGTGCCAAAGAACAAAGCACTGACAACTGGGTGATGCTAAATGATTCAGACTGTGCGACAGATGCAGAATCTGCCGGGGAAAAAAAAACGATTTAACCTTCTCTTATAATGAAACTATTGTTGCCTGCTGTTGCTCTAAAAAATGCAGTATGTCTCTCTGTCACCGTCACTTTCATTTCATTTCTGACCTTGCCTCTTCCTCTTTGATGACAAAATATACGAGTATGAGTAACAGAGATACTGAATGTGAACTGAAAAGGAATGTGGTTTCCCAGTGGATCAGAAAAATGACAGAGAAACACATCCAGCCAAAAACCACATCTGTGTGTGTGCGCATGTGTGTGTGTGCGCGCGCGCGTGTGTGTGTGTGTGTGCGTGCTGTATGTCTATCCTTTTCCATCCTTACAACAACAAAGAACAGAGGAATATTACTTGATGGAATGTCCGAAAAAATAATAAAAATATGTCCTCGTCCCTGTGTAGGTGTGTATGTGTTTGTGTGTGTATTCCCTTCCAGCTGAGTAGGTCCACAGTGATTGAGTGTGCTTACAAGATAAACAGAGCAGTAATTTAACAGAGGAAATGACATCCCACCACCCATTTCTCCTGCTGTCTCGCTCCTCACCTCACTATTCCTCCTTCCTCCTTAGGTCCATCGATCTCACTCTCCCGCTTGCCTCCTCTGTTTTCTTCTCCATCCCTGCTTTTACTCTGGCCTCTCATCGCTAATTGTGCTTTTGAATTTGACTTGATTTGATATGTTTTGGCCAGTTCAGTTCAATTTAATTAAATCTCAACTGACTCGTCTTATCAGAAGACAGTTCATGCTCGGGTGGCTGTGGCTCAGGAGGTATACAAACTGTTTGATTAAGGATTTGATCTCTGGCTCCTCATGTCCTCATGCTGAAGTGAGGTGAAGACCAGGCATTACGCAGCAACTCCCCTGCAAATGGTGGGTAAATGAGAGGCAAACTCCATAACGCTTTGTTGGCTATGGTAGAAAAGTACCATAATGGGGAGGTTTGATTTCCCATTTACGCCACTGCTTTCAGGTCGAAAATCAAACCAGAGTTTAAAAAAGGTGTGAGGCATAAGAAAATCGTTACCTCTCATCTACCAATCTTACACTGCTCTTGGTTTTAACAAAATGGAGAGAATGCATGTGATGCATAAGGGGCAGTCGCTTATGGTCTGCTTTAGTCTGCAGTAGATGCACACTGCTTTCCTGGATGGAATAAGTCACTGTATGTAAGTTTTAGGAGGAGACTAAGGACAAATGTTATATATACATACATTAGTAATTGTCATGTATAACTGTATTGCAATAATTAAGTTTTGTGCATGGATTGGTTTTTTTTCTGTACACATATAGTGAACAAAAAGATAACCATCTGCCTTATTATTTCCTGTTGAGATATGTAGGAGTTACCTTTATGCAATTAAAGCAGCTCTTGGTATAAATGATATCACCTAGTCTAACAATATAAAATATACAGTATATTGGAACTCATACAACTAGTGATGTCTGTTTTTGAAAATGTATTTCCCAGATGTTTGAAGTTTGGAAGTGCAGTTCAGCTGTAAATGCCCGCACATACACAGTCAAGCTGTGTGTTTTGAAGCCTTCTTCGCTGGCCTCATTACCTCCTTGTTTGCAGAGAAAAAGATGCTTGCTTCTTAAAGTGCTGAGAGCTGAGCATATTTTTTTTTTCTCAGTGTGCCAGTGTGATTAAAGTTAAAAACCAATTTTACCCAAAGAGCTTTGTGCTTCCAGACGTCTCATATCGTCTCATAGCAACAGTAGCAACCATGACGAGCACTTTCTCCAAGCATCTGCTGAGTGTTGCTGCTAGCTAAAAGAAAAAGTGGTGCTTGGTGGATACAAGCCCCAATTGCCTCGTTTCTCTCTTCGAATGGTCAAAGGCAGCTATTTAATTAGGAGTACCAAATCTTATTTGTTTGTATTTATTCCAGTGATATGCCTCCTTCCCCCACAGACACTCAGTCTCTGGGGTGTTGTTCCTCAGCTGACCCTGCTGTCTCATCATGTTTTCTTAGTCAGATTCACGTGACAACAGTACATTGTTTTTGTGTGTTATTTGTTAACAACTCTCACTTGGCTTTTTAAACTTTTGAATTAAATGACATACAGTATCTAGTAATATAATTATATTATAATTATACAATATATATAATTTGAATATTAACATATTATAAGGTACAGTGTAGGCACCACTACTGAAGGGTGTCCAAGTGCGAGAATTTTCACCAACTATTCTATAATAAAATATCATGTACACACTTTTACAGCTACAATATAATAGTAATATAGGGACATTAGGGATAGGCTGACATTATCTGCACTTGTTGGTATATTGTACAATTGGCTACAAATCTTTTTGTACATCCCCTATATAAGACATTTATGATTTGTGCAGACTTACTGGATGGTTCACATTGGAATCAAAAGCCAAATGTGCTCCAGTAACTGTGAGGACTGGCCATGGGTGCAGTCATACTGTGTGTAATGTACGGGCAGGTTGATCAGTATTCAAAACAACAAAACATTTTCACATGATTGTGAAATGTCCAACCAAATGTCAAAAGTTGTGACCAAAACTCATCCTCTCAAACCAACCACAAGCCTGTGGCTGTTTGTGCGTCTGTTGAGCTCCCAGCCTGGGTAAACACAGATTGTCTTAGACAGAAGGGTTGGGAATCCAAAGCCAACACATTAATCATTAAAGAAAATGTGTGAACAAAACTTGTCTGGTTATGACAAGTTATTTCCAATGCTAATGTAGTTGTCAAGAACTAAAATAAGCTCCAGAGAACAATTTGAAAGTGGTTGAAAAAAAAAAACAAATAACACATCAAGACAGCCGACACTAATTAGTAAGTGAGCACTGAATAATCTTGCATATTTTGTTGGTGGCTGGTCAAAAATTGGTTTGACCTCAGTAAAATCCCCAACATTTTAGAAAATACAGGAGTGAAAAACTGATATGAAGTTCAAAGTTTGACAGGTCAAAGGGCAATCAGGACTGCGCCTGGAGTTAAGCATTTATTTGCTGTTTTTATTTACCTTGTCGGACTACTGCATCACTGATGGAAGCAGAGAGAGTTAGAAAGAGAGAGAGACAGGTGAGTGTGCAAGACCAAAACTGTTTCAGTTGGGGATCACCATTGCTCTCTCAACACAACAGATGGAACAACACACACACTTAAAATCTACAATACTGCACTACAATACTTTTGCTTTTACTGTTAATGAACATTTTTTTCACATTGTTCTGTGCTGCGGGTGGGTGTGTAAGGGAAAATAGCAAATTATTGGTGGTAATATTGTTTTGACCTTACTCATGTCTGTTTAGCAAACATTGTGATCGCCTTGATTTTTAATTGGTATGCACTTTATACACAAAACACACTGACTGATTAATACTTAGCGTGATATAATCAGCAATATCCCCAGTTCAGACTGTCAGAGGCAACACTGCCGCATTTGTCTGTTGGTCCATTTATCTCCTGAAATTTTAGAAACCATTTGGCTCACAGGGCTTAGTAAAGCACATCTGAATAAAAGTAAAATGAGCGAGGGCGATGAGGAGACAGTGGGAGTGTGTAAGAGAACGAGACCTTTCACCCTCCCTGTTCCTCTGAGTGTAACTACACTTTCAGTCCTCTCAGGAATCTCCACACACAGACTAACTGCAGGGCAGCAGTACAGCGAACAGTCCTTGTCCCCAGGCGAGAAGTCAGCCTCTGCTGATGAATGCTTAGCAGACACACACACTTGCACCCACACATATATATATATACACACACACACACACACACACTCTGTCTTATTCACCATTGAAGTGTGGTCATAAATTTCTCTTTTCCCTCAAGACAGTCCTCCATAACCTTACATGAACTTACTAACACTTCACAGCATTGGTGCTACACTGCAAACACACCAACAAAAGTCATGATAAAACAAACTCAAGCGCTCTCGAGTCTAAGCCTTACAAGACCAAAGCACACACGTAGGATGAACTCTGCTCTTCAGTCTTCTGGAAACCTATCCAACAATTTCACTGCCCACATAAGCATTTTAACTGACCTCTAAAACATAACTGCCAACCTAATCTATTCTGAACGTTGTCCTTGATTTACAAGTGCAGATTTATGTTGCCCTTTATCAGCGGAGGAATAATGAACTAGCTCCAAAAGTCTTGTGTCCCTAAAGGTTGCTTCGCACTCTTCAAACCCCTTTCTTTTACAAAATATCTCAATTTATATTTTAGCTTTTTGCTGAGGCTATCATCCAGAGAATTACAAGAAGAGTTTCAGCATGATGGTCAAACACTTCCAGGGACAAGAGACCAGAAACCTGAGGTTACTGTGATGAAATAGTCAGTCAAAATGCTGGGCTAATACTAGCGAATTAACCATGCAAATCATGTTTAAATGTCAAAGTAAACTGAACAGGACTGGAGCCTGGCTGATTCAAGCGTGGCTACAGAGGAGAGCAATTAAAAGTTTCTCTCAACAACCACTGCTGAGGTGCCCTCGGACAAGTCACTCAGTCTGTATTGCTCCAGTGAAGCTGTTCAGGGGCCACTGATGAAAGACAGAAAATGGTGTACAGAGAGGCCTCAAATAAAAGAAAGACTGGGGCCACATAATTAAAAATAAAGGCATTTCACATTGTCATTTTTATCAAAACTGAAAACAGATATTTTTTAGTATTCAATAACTGCAGCTCCCATTCAAATGGACATGACTAAAAGTTTTATCATAGGGGAGGATCGAATGTACAGAAAAGCCCATTACATAGCTCCAACTTCTCAGAGAGAGTGATAATAGAAACTCTCTATGAGACAAAAATACCCTGAGAACTGAAGCTAATTCTGAACAGGGTCAAAAGCTATGAGTTCCTGGAAATCAAAATCAAAGTTTGACTTTTTCCATGAACATTTGCATGTCATGTAATTTCGGGCAAAGACAGATGTCAGTTGTAGTAACAAAAAGAGCAGATATTCTGTGAGCTGCCAACAAAATGGACATGAACAGACAGATGAGGGAAAAAATAATACTGAACAGCAGTGATGAATAGGCACCGCAGGAGCAGCTAATTCAGCATTCATGAACTTAAAGTGAAGTGAGAGTGCTCCACCTCTCCAGTTTTGCCAGAGCTAGATAAACCATGAGCAGTTTTTTAATGACCATTAACCATGGCAGCCAGGATACTGTCCTGTCTGTGTACACACTCGGGCTGTAAGATCTAGAAATACACTGCAGCTATTGAAGAGGATTTGTGTTTGCAGTATGAATCACAATACACAGATGTGGACAAAGCTTTCTGTTCTACATTTTTCTTCAATGTTTTTCAGAGAGGTATTTTTTTTCTTGTTTAGGGAATCTGATGCTCAGGATTTGCCCAATAAATACAATGCAAAAAGTTTATCAGAGACACACAGCAGCAGAATGTCCCAGTTAGAAAGCTGTCTGAAGCACATTTCTCCCTGAATTCTGTAAAAAGACATGTTATGTCTGTTCAGTACAGACATTACAGCAGCTGATATTGTATTTTTTAATCAGAAGACCACAGCGAAAGACATGCATGTCTCTATAAAAGTCCAAGAAAATACATAAATTGGTACAGGTTAGTCTTGTGAGTTCAGTAAACATAATCAATTTACAAATAGTTGGCTTGGATATTTGGGCCAAAACAATGGCAATGGAAGACTGGTGTATGTCAGCAAAATGCTTCTCACTATTGACCAAGTCTGTTGAACAAGGGCTTTGTCATTATTAGCCTGGCTCACACAGCTAGGCGTTACATGTTATCAGTACATAACAAATACACAAACAAACATCATACTCAAACCAGCATCCACAACTTTCCTTTTGTATTTTGGTACACAGAACTCACATCTCTACGCATCTTAATTGCAGGGCTAAATTAAAGGCGGATAAACAGTGTTTCTGTGTTAGGCAGTAACATTCATGCAGTGGGGTAGGTCAGCCACACTAATTTCCCTGTAGCAGAAACCATGCTATTTACACACACCCCTGGGCTGATACGCAATACACACATCATCACATGTGTGCAGATACACATTCGGAACCTTATCTGCACATCATGCTACCAGGAGCTATGTTTGATAATGACTCAATCTCTTTCTACTTCTCGAGGCTAAGCTGTTTGTATGCAGATAACCACAAACAAACAGGGCAGATAATTGCACACAGAACATGAAATATGAAGAAGAATGTGCAAAGACGTGTGCAAGGATATGAACAATTGCTTAGATGGATGGTTGGATGAGCACAAATGCAGGAGGACACATACACAGATTCAGTGAACGCTGCAGTTTGCCGCCTATAATCTGCCCGAGAGAAAATATGCCTTCCTGTTACAATTAATAGCGAAAGACATCTTTCCCAAGCTTAATGTGTAGTCAGTGTAATATGTGTCTATTCAGTATCTCATTCTCCCATCTCTCATTTTCTCTCAGTTGCATGAAACATCCACAGCAGGAAAACACTCAAAAAGTCCAGGGAGCTCAAAGTGCAGAAGTCCTCTCATGAAAAATAGATTTGCTCTATAAAAAGAACCTACAATCTATAGCCTCCAGTCTTTTCGAGTTGTTTCGACAAAACTGGAAGTGATTTAGATTATGCAGAGTAATGACACTCAGTATGTCTAATGACACATGACATAAAATAGAGGGTTGATTACACTGCATATACCGTGTTCATCTGTCAAAAATAGAGCTGGCACATTTTTTTATGTAAAAAAAAAAAAAAAAAGAAAAAAAAAAGCGGGTATACATAATGGCATTACATAAACAGTGCTGAATGATGGCTATGTCGTGATGTCCTATGCCAGCCAAACAGACAAGTGTTTGTCATTTCCATGCTGGAGTTTCAAAACATCATGCATCCAATCAGATGTATTTATCAGACCATGTTATCAAATCAAATGCAAGGCAAACAGTAGTAATTGAATTAGGGTAAACTTAATTTGATTCATACATAAGGACTGTGTGTGAGTGATAATCTACATTACAGTAATTAGTAGTAAGCAGCAGCATAATGTCTAGGTTTTTCAAAAAGAACTAATAACAACATATTAAACAACCACAACATGAAGTCCTTAACTAAAAAATATTTTTAGGTTATTAGTGTTGGTAATTTCACATGCAATCAAAACAATTAGCAATTTAGCAATATGAGATGTAGCTCTTAATTTGTGTACTGTATTTGTCTGTGTTGGAATTTATAGACAGGGCTACAAAAGAGAATATACCTAATGGCATTTTTTATTGCAGTTTTACTGGGATTTGGATTTATCACAGCTTTGGCAAACGTGAAGAAAATAATACTATAAAATAAAACTGCGTGAAGATGTTAAATCTGATCATTCCCTCAGTTTGACACCCTTGCAGAGCAAAAGACCTTTGTTATAGATATTTTGGGTAATATATATATATATATTATATATTATATAATAATTATCCAATGCTTGTTTTTGTATTAATTTCCTTACATAGATGCTTTATATACTTAAATTAAGCACAGTTGCTGTGAGTCTGGCAGTAGTGTCTGTGTGCATTCACATGTGCATTCACATCAGCCCTGTGCTCTCTCTACAGTTGCCTTGATCTTGTAATAACAGCAACAAGAGCACTGAATCTCTGAGAAAGTCTATGTTTGAGTTTAAAGTAACAGTGCTGAGTAAATCTTTCTGTTCTAAGTTACAGTGATGAGAGACCTCACTTTGGTCCTTCTTATCTATAGCCACACAGTGTCCCTCCAATGGTATTACCACCAAGGTCTGGTATGCCATGTCACATGGGACATTAAAACGTGATACAGATTAAAAATGACAAAATAACACGGCTCAATGGACACCTACAGCTGTGTTATCTTGCTTTTTATAACTACATTTACTATTATCTACTTAGTATAATATAAACAGTGATTATTCTAAATGACTAAATTCAGTCCTGTATGATCCCGTGGCCATGTACTACAGAACGTCCGCCTCGCTCTCCCTCTGCAGATCTAATCTCCCTCTCTCCTTCTCCCCAGACGACTGCTCTGACGAAATTACCTTCCCATATGGAGAATATTACTCCAGTATGCCATCTGTACTATCATCCTATCATCCCCCTCGAGCGTATGACCGTGTGTGTGTGTGTGTGTGTTTGTGAGTATGTGTGTGAGGACTGGAGCCTGTGGGAGAATGAGCAAAGAGAGAGGAGGACATGTGTGTATGTGCATGTTTATAGTCATGTGAATGAGCGAGATGGAGAGAGAGTTTGAGTGCAGGTGCATTGGTGCCAGTAATTCACAGTCAGAATAACACTGCCATGATAAGACACAGTGCAGTAATCCCCAACGTGAGCTGATTGTCATAGCTGTTGCTCCTTGTCTGTGGGAGTGTTTTCATGACTCTGTCAGTCTCACAAACACAATTATCATTTCATGCACACACCACAGACAACGAAACAGTATTTTCTCGAACGTCAAGCAGATAACGATGTGTGTTACATCATGCAGCAGGTCAAACGTTGTTTGCTTTTCACCGAGAGCATGTGATTATCTAAAAAATGGCAACATATACTCAAATAGAGACATATACATACAAAATCTTGCACAGATGTAAACTGTATCTCCCACCTTTCTCTTCACATCTTCCCCTTCTTCCCCTCTTCCTTTCTCACCCTCTCTGGTCCCTCCTCTCTTATCCTCAAGCAGACACCCAACACATTCCTGACCCAAATCTTTCCTTTCTAGTCTCACCTACTGCCTTACAAACACCAAAAGCTGTCTGAGGTGGTATTCCTCTTCTCTCCATCTCCAAGAGAAGAGAGAAAGAAAAAGAAAGAAAAAGAGAGGGAAAGAAAGGCTGCAGAGGAAAATTTAAACAGAGAAAAGCAAAGGGCTCTGTCTTGACACACCAAACACGCTCCAGCACACAGTTTGACATTTACCTATGGGAGTTCTATATGTGTAATTACCAACTGTACTTTGACAGCTATTGCAATCAAGGGCTTCGGAGTGGAGTGTTTCCCTCCAGCTGCTCAGCCAACACACAATAATAGCTGCTAATGAATGGTGTTTATCTAGTTGAATTTAAATGCAGTATGTACTGCAGGCAGATGGATGGATGGATGGACACCGAGAGGCTATGAAGAGAAAGATAGAATTCTAGAAATACAAATGTATTGTCCAGGTACCTAAAGCAGTGTAGACAGTGCTAGATTATTATTATTATTATTGTGCAACAGAGAGCGAGCAGTGCCCTCTACCTTGAGCGAATGAGGGGGTGAGAGAATCGAGGAGTGGGGGGGGGGGGGGGGGGGGGCACAACAGCAGTAGGGTCCTCCAGGCAGTTGGTGATCCCATTTAGTGAGCACCCTCTGGTGACTCCTCCAACTAAAAGGGCCCCAGATGGAAAGGCTTCGACCTTGTTTTGAACTCTTTCTGCACTGCCAAGAGGTAATGTGGTTGCTCAGCTAGTTTACATTTCATAACTCAATGCCTCAATAAATGGAGCTATCACAGCAGCAATGATTGAGAATGTGTCACTGTGATTATCCCACAGATTAACAGTGTTTGACATCCACAGTTTGACATGACTGATATTATAATATTGGGGCGATTCTCCTATAATTAATTAAAAGGGTGCCGAATCCACTTACATGAATTTCTTTTGAATTAGTCTCCAATCAATTTGTGTTGTGTTGTGGATGTTGTTCTGATTTGCTTGATAATGAGAGGACATATACTATTAGGAAAATAATGCAAAGCTGTCGTGTTCTTTAGTGTTAACAATGCCAAAGTCAGAGTTTGTGGCAAAAAACTTCTCATTATACTGGGCAGCCAGGGGGGTCAAATGGTGATCATTAACCACAGCTTATCCCCTCAACCAAATTCACCTCCTCAAATCATGCAGAGAGAGGTCAGCAGAAAAAGAAACCTTTAGTTCACTGTAGCTTTTTAGGACAATTACAATGCAAAGCATAAAAAGATAGCCAACAGTGAGGGGGAGCTGGGGCACCTACAGCAAACTGTGAGCACCCAGATCATTAGCAGGTTGTCCATAACCAATGGTAGAAAGAGTATTCAGATGCTTTAATTAACTAAAAGTATCAATAGTTCTGTGTAAAATTACTGCAAGCTCCACTCAAATTATTACTTTATTACTACTAAAAGTAAGCAAACGCATCATCATAAAAAGTACACTTACAGCATCAAGAGTTAAAGTTAAAGTAGTTTATACGTTATTGATTTGTTACTTTTGATGCATCAAAAGTATAAACAGCATTTTAATGTTGTAGCTGGCCGACGCACAACACAGTCAACATATTATGACTTATAACTTATTATGCTGTTTAGGTTTAAATCAAAAATAATCAATCATTATTTCACAAAGTGGTCATACTGTATATTTAGTATGTAAAATCATTTGGCCCGTGCATACTTATGGTTATTTATTCATGGAACAGATACAGCACATGCCTTGCCTCGGATCATAAGATGAAGGGAAAGCCCAATGAGACACACTCTGGACCATTAACACTGCATACCCAAGCACCATGAGCAAGAGCAAGAGTCTGCAACTGTCTTCTGAAGCAATGCCAGGCCTTCCATCACTGTTCACTGGCTTTTGCCTCGACATGTTTCTGTTTGATGAGAGAAGCAAAACTACTCAGGAACCTCCTTGTGAAGCAGCAAGTGGTGCCATGTGGTGCTGCGCCTCACTGCTGTCTCAGAAGCATGAGAGACAGGAGGCTGAACGAGAAAGATGTGGCTCAGCCAGGAAAAACCTGCTGGGCGTGAAAAACACACACTAGTCATAAGAATGCAGACAACGGCAAATATCCTCCTGGCACAGGCATACAGACTAGTTTGTGTTTTGTATTATGATATTGGGATTTTCTTCATGTTTCTATAGTTGTGAGGATAAGAAGGTAGACACACAGAGGCAAAAATAGAAGCAAGGGAGTGT
>NW_027273865.1:18095000-18197500 GCF_046630095.1 Trachinotus anak
TTTAATATCACTTGGCTGAACCAGACAAAACACTGCAGCTTGTCGTGGGAGGATTTCAGTCAACCAGCTTCGGGGTTGGTATTCAGTAAGACCTGCAATGAGACGGTTTCACTGTGTCTCATCTTGCTCCAAGGAACTCCAGAACCACAAAGAAGAATTTCATCAATATGATTTTCAGTGCAGCTTTAGTATCAGTGTGATTCCCTAAATGCTGTTTCATTGGCTTTTTTCTACTCTAATAACTAAAAGGTTTTGTGCACTTACAGTTCATTAATATCAGTGAAAAATATTGCCCACTGGCATCATTAGTCCAACAAAATATCTTACATGTTATTGTTTTTTTTTTTAAAAACTCATCCCATTCACACTGAAGTACCACAACTCCCTCTGTTGGCTTCCATTTGTATTTGACTGTTTTACATTTCTGATCAAGGTTGTTTTGAAATGTCTTTACACACATTTTAAACTGGTCCCATACTCATTACTTGAACCACTCAAGTTACTGGCTGGTGCTCCAAGTCCCACATGCAAACACTCATTTTAAGAAAACTGTGTCTAGTATTTTACACTACACAGTTGCACGTACTGGTCAATTTAAAACCATGATCCATGAATGTAAATGTTTTTAACTGTGTTCTGCTGTTGTGTGTTTGTTTTCTCATTAATTATTTTTGTGTATATTTATTCTGTTTTAAGTCTACTCTCCACATCACTGAAAATGAGGGCATGCCCGCGATGATTCTTCCAGACTTAAATAAAGGTTGACTGAATGCATCTTTAGTGACATGTTCTAAGACTTTCTAAGGGAAATGCTTGATGTGACAGACTGAGCCACTTGGGCACTGAAGTCAGGTATAAGCCTTGGTCAAGCTGCAAACACATCACCTTTTAACAGTTGCCTATTTACACATCCAGCAGATTCAGAGCAGCATTATCATTCATCTTGGGCTGTGTTTCTGCCCCCTGATCAATATAAGTTCAACATTCACTCCTAGCTCTGTTTTTGGTCTCCATTACCTTGTGAGGGAAATATCTGGTTCTTAAGCTGCTAAACCAGCTAGCTGCACCGGCTAGTTGCTAACTGTGTCTATTGTTTGGTGTAATGGGTTTTAGGGCTGAAAACCCATTAAAAAACAGCTGCCTGCTGAGACTATAAATGATGCAGTTTCAGGAGAGGAAACCAAAACAAGGTGCTGAAAGATGCTGAAAAGCTTTGTAGAGCTGAGGGGATATGTGTATGAGATACTTTCTCATACACATAGTTACGTGACCCAGTGTTAATACAAAAATATTGATTGTAGCTTCTTTAAGATGATACTGTGTGTATAACATTGTGTGTGAAGGCCTAGAAATTGTGAAAAAGGACCAATTTTTATTGCACATTTGGTAATAAAGAACAAACATTTGTCATAACAGTTGACAAATATTATTAAATATTGTAGTCTAGTGCTGCCCACAGAAGTAGCTGCAAAAGCAAGAACCTTTACTTCCCTTAAAAACCCCTCTCACTATTTCTAGTGCAGTGAGATGTCAGTTTTACTCCCTAGCAGTGGAGTTTTTAATGAAAGAAGTGAGACACACTGAGAGAGAGTCTGTTTTATTGTAACACTAAATGAAATCAGATTACCTGGAGCAAATGTGCGGATTCATTGCGACATGCTGCATGCTCTAATAATATTGCTTGCTGTTTGGTCATTACTGCTGAGGCTAGAATAAAATGATGCAGGGTGATTCCTCAGGGAGCACTTACAGCACTCCACAAGAGCCACAGTACATATGCACACGGTGAATACTGTTCACCATTTGGTCGTCATTGGTGATTAAAGGAAAATGAGGAAATGTGAAAACTGATGCTGTGGTGAGGAACTCTACCACAAATGTATGTGTGAACATACTGTCAAGAGATGTGAAATTACATTTAGTGTCTGTTAAGATGGCTGACCAAAACTGGATCCAGTAAAGAAAACCAAGATGGTGAAAAGCAACCAGTCTATTTCTACATATGTTTTTCTATAATTAAAAGCATGAAGTTCTGGATTTTTCACATTGCATGTGGGGCTCTGTTTGTGAACACCTACTGGGACAGTGTTTTGAGTTCAATGACAGCAGTGCTGCCGTAATAAAAGGAAATATCAGTGATTAACTCAAATACCACATGACATAAAAAAAAGATATTTCTTGACAGAATGTGATTTCCTTGATCTGAAATACAGTTCCAAGAAATGAAACAATCTGATTTTCCCTTTTTACAGCTTCACTTTGGGACAGTAATCCACGTATTGCACTACCATGAGCTTCTACATGATGTCAAGTCATTTATGAAGCAGTTAAATCTTAAAAAAAAAAACCTAAAGGCTGTGTCAGGAAGACTCAAAAGCCAACCAAATCACGATTAGTCCTAAAGCATAATAAAGAAAATTTCATTCTGCACTATTTTTTTCAGTACATAACTTTGGTTTAATAAAAGTTATCATTTCTGTGAGTGTGTGTGTGTGTGACAGACATCAGATACTGATTTCAAAACCAGTTGTAGACTTCCACTAGCTTCTGTTGCTTCCTTCCATAACCTCTCTTTTTTGCTTTTCCTGTCTCAGCAGCTCTTAGTAAACTCAAAGTAGGAATTTCGATGAATTCCTACACAGTAAGTCAGAAAAAAATACTGTGAACATCAGCCCAGATACTTTGTGAAACTGGTGGTTTTCAAGCAGTTAGCTTGACTGGATGAAATAAGAGCCATTAAATTCAAGAGGCAGCTTTGAACCTCTTGATCAGTAGAGCTGCCATCTTTAGAGGTTGCCTCCACAGGATTCATGACATTATGTAAGGCACAGTATGCATAGAAAAATACCAACTGAGCTGCAATGCATCTGTATGTACGACTGCTCTTTCCTAATGTTTCATTATCACTGTTCCAGTAACAAATACTGGAACATATAATAAAGCATTCAAATTAGCATTCAAATTACAGCATTATTACTAACTGGTGAATAAGAAAATAATGCTCCAGTAAAGTCACCTGGAAATGGGAAAAGTTTGAAAGTAATCCGTTATTATGCTATTACCCTGAACCAGATAATGCATCTTGATGCCAGGAAAGGCATTTAGGGTCCCGTCAGAGTCCTCCGACACTTCCAGTATGCCAGTAACATGAATAAACGAAGGCTTGCTGCAATGTAAATCTCCTTTGCCTTGCCAAGACTTCAGATATCATTTCACTCTATTTCCCTCAGTGTGGCCATTAAGAAGACATATAACCATGCAAAACGTCACCAATAAAGATGATGGTACAGTGCTATTATTGAGCGTCTCAAATCATCTACAAGATGACTGAGCCGTTTAGAGGTGAGCTAGGAAAAGGCACGGAGAAATGCTGTATGTGAGGAAGTTGAAAATATATGGACAGGTTGGCAAATCAATGTGCATATGTGTCAGTGAGAGAGAGAGAGAGAGAGAGAGAGAGAGTGGGGGGGGGGTTCTATTTAATCAAATATGATAAAATGATATGAAACACTGATGAACCCTTTGTAAGTGTGAGTTTGCACGTGTGTCTTTTTATAGTCATCACTGTATTAACATCCTTTCAATTAACAACTAAATCCCCACAGAAGCAGTTATTTTCCTGTCACCGCGGGAACAAAGACATGTAAGGGTGTGTTTCCACTTGGCATTTTTAATGAGCAGGAAAGTGCTAAGAGACACTGAAAATAAACCCCTGAAAAACAACAGCAGTAGGAGCTGTTGAGAACGATGATGTCAACCAACCTCAAGCTGTGATTGGTCAGTCAGTGCAAAGAAACTGAACAGGTGGCCTAGGTCGAGCTTTTAGATTTACACTGAAATCTGTTATTGTTTGACTATTCAAATTGTCCTTGTAATGTAAGATGTTTTAAAGACAAATTTGTAGTGGAGTCCCACTGCAGATACCACATGAACGCAACACAGACATGAGTTGTGTGTGAACAGGACGTGTTTACATTCATACGTTCATAGAGAGCAGGTGATGAACAGATGGTTTGCAGAGGAAGTAAATTAGCCAAATGTTATATTCCTTATCAACTATCTCCACAGCATGTCAGCTTTGGCATGACCTAAGCATCGCATTGGTGGATTGGTTATGTACATAAGTAGCAATGCCATAACCATAAATCAAGCTTTACCTTACCTTAAATATTGATGCCAACAAGCAACAAGAGTAACACATTTAACACAATCTTGTTTTTGCTGACCTCTGGTGATTTTTACTTGCTGCAGTGAAGTACACTCCAGCACCCTGTGACATCTCTGTCGAGTGTGGTTACAGGTACAACGCAGCACACCTCTGACCACGCCCAACCACACCAGCCATTAATGCTGGGTGGGGACGGCGGTAAAACAGGCTGGAAACACTGTTTTAAAGCCATGATGTTAAATCATGCTTTAAGATGGAGTGATAGAGCTCTGTGTTTTGTATGTCAGTGGTGGAACTACAGTGGAGGAAATAATTATTTAATCCCTCACTAATTTTCTAAGTTTGCCCACTGACATAGAAGCGAACAGTCTAGAATTTTAAAAGTAGGTTACTTTTTACAACGAGAGACAGAATATCAAAAAGAGAATTCAGAAAACCACATTATATAAAAGATATAAATTGATTTGCATTTCATTGAGTGAAATAAGTATTTGATCCCCTGCCAACCATTAACAATTCTGGCTCCCACAGACTGGTTAAATACTCCTTAGACACACCGAAAAAAAACTTGTTACCCGCAGCAAAGACACCTGTGTCAAACAGTCACCTGTATAAAAGACACATGTCCATGCAATCAATCAGACTCCAACCTCTCCACCATGGGCAAGACCAAAGAGCTGTCTAAGGACATCAGGGACAAGATTGTAGACCTGCACAAGGCTGGATTGGGCTACAAGACCATAGGCAAGAAGCTGGGTGAGAAAGAGACAACTGTTGGTGCAATTATTCGAAAATGGAAGAAACACAAAATGACCATCAATCGACCTCGTTCTGGGGCTCCACGCAAGATCTCACCTCGTGGCATATCACTGATCATGAGGAAGGTGAGAAATCAGCCAAGAACTACACAGGAGGTGCTCGCTAATGATCTCAAGGCAGCTGGGACCACAGTCACCAAGAAAACCATTGGTAACACACTACACCGCAATGGATTAAAATCCTGCAGTGCCCGCAAGGTCCCCCTGCTCAAGAAGGCACATGTACAGGCCCGTCTGAAGTTTGCCAATGATCACCTGAATGATTCAGAGAAGTCTTGGGAGAAAGTGCTGTGGTCAGATGAAACCAAAATCGAGCTCTTTGGCATCAACTCAACTCGCCATGTTTGGAGGAAGAAAAATACTGACTATGACCCCAAGAACAACATTATACTTTGGGGGTGGAAACATTATGCTTTGGGGGTGTTTCTCTTCTAAGGGGACAGGACGACTTCACCGCATTGATGGAAAGATGGACGGGGCCATGTACCGTAAAATCCTGAGTGACAACCTTCTTCCCTCCGCCAGGGCACTGAAAATGGGTCGTGGATGGGCCTTCCAGCACGACAATGACCCAAAACATACGGCCAAGGCAACAAAGGAGTGGCTCAAAAAGAAGCATATTAAGGTAATGGAGTGGCCTAGACAGTCTCCGGACCTTAATCCCATAGAAAATCTGTGGAAGGAGCTGAAGCTTCGAGTTGCGAAGTGACAGCCTCGAAACCTTAAGGATTTGGAGATGATTTGCAAAGAGGAGTGGACCAAGATTCCTCCTGATATGTGCACAAACCTGGTAATTAACTACAAGAAACGTCTGACCTCTATGCTTGCCAACAAGGGTTTTGCCACCAAGTACTAAGCTATGTTTTGCCTGGGGATCAAATACTTATTTCACTCGATAAAATGCAAGTCTGTTTATGTCTTTTAAAGTGATTTCCTGGATTTTCTTTTTGATATTCTATCTCTCACGATTCAAATAAACCTACCATTAAAATTATAGACTGTTTGTTTCTTTGTCAGTGGGCAAACTTACAAAATTAGCAAAGGGATCAAATAATTATTTCCTCCACTGTACACTTGTTTTTACACTTCACTTCACACACAAGGTGAATAGAGAAATGATGGCAATCAAAAAAGAACACCCAGTGACCCCATCCCCACCTCCTCTGTATAATAATGCCAAAGTTGTTTACTATTTTGATACTGTTTTTATGACATACTGTCCTTCTTTGATTTCACCTAGTAGAGCTTACAGATTCAATCTAACCCACGCCACCCTCACTGAGACACACAGTGATTGCAACCCAATTACACTGCATCAGAAATGTTTTGCTATGGTCCAGGTTCTGATCCTGAAGTGTGTTTGAGGACAACAGATTTATTCTAAAACTGGCAAGCGCCAACAGCTAACAGGAAAGCTAAGGTTACACTGAAGTGAAGCGTACATTTTTAATTAGACTGTTATATTAATCCAAATACAGTAAATAAAGATGGGAAGAAAGTAAAAGACTGTCATGAATGTAAGTCTAAAAACCATTACCTAATTCAGAATCACCACCACGTCTCCACATTCATTAATTTTGCCCTTTACTCCAAACAACAGAAGGACACAACAGGACTGACCCTTCAAGGAGATTCTGACTCCAACAGTTTAACTCAATCAGGCTGCAAAGATAATCAGGTGGGGCCTACATGTAAATGCAATCTGTGGCAGTCAATAATACATAAACAGCATTGATTTGCAAATGATTCACTATAGGCACAATCTATATGAACTGTAGCTGACAAATGAGGTTATGCATCACTGCAATAATCAACAATCCAAACCACCACACCACTCTACACATTATCATCATTAGAATTAGTGCTGTACAGTGGGAATATAATATAATAGAATAGAATAGAATAGAATAATTTATCATTTGTCTTAGTTTTGGACATGAAATGGATTAAAACAAGTGTTATCACACATATCAAGGATCATCAATTTACAGCCGTGACAACACCATCATCATGTTTTTCAGCTCTGGCACCACAAATCAGGCATAACCACCTCTTTGTTCCAAATCCTTTCCTCTCCATTTCTCTCTCCTCCGTCCCTAATTCACCTTATCACTTTCTGTCTATCTTCATCACACACTGTCTCAACTGGGTTTTTTTTTTTTCCACACGCACAGTCACATTCATCCCTGCCCATGCACCTTGGTGACACACAGGTGTGCACACATGTACTAAGTGTGGACTGATATGTCACTGCACACACACACACACACACACTCACACACACACTGCAGCTTTTGGTCATGCTAATTCATGTGCATCATTTTCTATAAACCAGGGAATAAAGACACAGTATAGGGAGCCCAGTGGAATAGCGTGCTCCACATTCAGGCACATCAAAAAGACACACACATTAATATATGCAGATGTAAGAAAGTAAGACACAACTACACATCTACAGTACACATATGTATATATATCTCCACTACAAAAGAGACAGGCACACAGGTATGCATGTGCACACAGGAAACAACAAAGAAAGATTGACAGTAGCAGAAGATATATGGATGTGTGACCCTGGGAGAAGAAAATGGGTTGTATTCCTCTGTGAATAGGAAAAAACGACGGGGACCAGGGATTTTTATGATCCGCTCATGCTTCCTGAATACTAGAAAAGAGAGGAACTAGCCAAGGTCAGAGGCAGAATTCTCTATTCTAATTTGGAGCGTTGCTCACCACCCGGAGCAAGAGTCAGGGATTAATTTAGAGATCCATTCACCACGCCTGTGCTAGGGGTGGGGGCAGGGCGTGGGGGGTGGGGGGTGGGTGGTGGACAGTAAAACATGACGAAAAATAGAGGAGCAGAGGAAGGGAGACAGAGTCCGAGGAGATGAGGGCGGCAAGGGAGAGGGTAGAAGCGGAGAGAGACGGAGAGACAGAACGAGAGAGATGGAACAAGTGGGCAAAAACGAAGAAGAGACAGAAAGAAGGACTGAGAGAGCAGACAGTTCACATAGAACAGCTTCATTCTCCAAACACTCTTGAGTGCGTGCGTGTGTGTGTGTGTGTGTGTGTGTGTGTGTGTGTGTGTGTCTGTATCTATGAGAAAAAGGTAGACAGATGATATGTGGGCAGAGAGAAACCGTGGAAAAGGGAAATGGAAATAGAAAAATAGGTAAGAGAAGAAGACACACAGCAAAAGAGTTGATATCTGAGAAGAAACAGAGTAAAATAAAGGAAATCACATTAGAGAAGAAAAAAATGTATATACAGTATACACACAAATACAGAGGATAAGGCTGATAAGGATAAGGATAAGCCATTATTCTACTGTGTACTTCTCTTGTCAATGAATCCCATGAAAAGACCAAAGGCAACAATGCATTCGTCCATCGCTCATTGGCCTGTCTGTGGCTCTGAGCCCTCAGCCCATGTGTTTCAACTGCAGACATAAATCTTTAAAATTGGGTCATAAAAACTTACATAAATACAGTTTAACTTTTAAACAGGCTTCCTAATTTCCTCAAACAGCTGGGCACTGTAGCTTTTAGCAAACTTTACTCAAATAGTCACCCACAACTATTTTCAGTCATGGATGAGTATTTACAGCAGCAGGACATTCTAAGTGGGTCTGACTCAAAATAAACAACAGTGGCTGGGTGCATGGTAATAAATGAACATGCACAGACGCGCAGGTCCTCCTCAAGATGAAAAATGTTTCTGATGTCTTTGATGATCTGTTTGTTATTCTAGTAGTTAGTTGTTGAGTTACACTAATATCTTCTGAAAAACAGTCAGGGTCTATCACAGACAGGAACAAGCAATCAGGCTTTGGCAACACAGACAATATCAAACAGGATCAATTCATTGTCGGTTTTGGGCTTTTAATGTGATTTCTTGACAAGAATAAAAAATATTGCTGGTCTTATCCTGTAACATTCCCTTTCCCAGGTTTATTTTCCCTTAAGCAGATTAGAAAAATCCTCTTATTCCTCACTATCTGACAGTGTCACATATAAATTCTGTATCATGTTGTTTCAACTCTTTCCTGAAGCTATGTGATGTTTACACTCACTGAAATCTTTAAACCCGGGACTCCATGTATTTTATGGCTGCATCATTCTGTCAAATGGAAATATTCTAGATGTCTTGCACATAGCACAGTGTGATTTTGTCATAAATAAACCACTGGTCATTGGGTGATAGAAGTCGCGTCAGTGGGGTTGGTAGAACATCAAAAAATCCATAAAGTTTTTACCAGGCCTGTCAGTCTCTTTACTGGCCCATTCTGTATGTCTGTCATTGGGGATACAAGTGTGGTCACACCCTAGTCCAAGTGGATAAATCCAGGGCTGGAGCAATTTCTTTCACAATCCAACACTGGTTACTAGCACCCACTGTCACGTAGCTCAGTCAGCTGGGCTTCAGTGCATGCATGCAGACTGTAGAACACCGGCTGGATTGTTTTAAACTCTCAGAAATGATTGGTACAAACCTTTGCCCTCAGCACATGCCTTTCCTCATCACCAGTAAAAATAATAATCCTCCCCTCACATTATCACAAAGCCAACTGATGTGTATTCAGTGTATACCTTCCCACTCAAACAGCTTAACAGTGAACAGAAAATAGATTCGGCATGTGATGGTTTTCGTGGGTGGGAGGAGGCAGATGGACTATTAATTTTCCAATCATTGTAGGTTGTCTATTCATTCATGTGGGGCGACAATACAGGGGGTGGGAAACAACAAACTTGGAAATTGCATTACACAGTTTGATTTATGATTCTATGTGAGTTGCATTTGGATGCAGTTAAATCCTATGATAACGCCCTCCGGGGATAGAGGATGTCTAAATTCATTTTACTCATGCGTAAAACAACATACAGCTATTGCCAATTGATCAAAATCTTTCAGACTTTGAAGTACCCTTTTCAGTAGCCTTGTTTGACAGTGGGTCAGCTTGAGTCAGCTTTTTTTCACAACCTGAAAATATCTAAAGAACCTTGTTAAACACATTGATATAATACCATAAGAAGAAGCACTGTACTGTTGTATTATACTGTATTGATTTTGTTGCACTGCCTAGTTAACAGCCCCAGTGGTCCATTTGTTAAAGTTTAATGAGAGAAGGAGGTAAAACATCACAGTAGAATAACTTGAAAATTTCCCTAAAATAAGATGGATGCACCACAGGACTGTGTTAACAAGGGGATATGCTACGATGTGATACCCTTGAGAGGCATTCAGTTTGTAAGGACAGTACAAAAAGCTCCTCAACATGCATCGTACAATGATGAAAAACATTGCGGGCCTTGAAATTTTGCAGCAAAGGAAACACATTTTTTCATATTCCCATTCTATTCTCTTTAATCAACATAACCACCACACACAGCTCAGGCCCATTACTTCAATATTTCAATTTCGTTTTTGTTTTTATCAAGTTGCAAATACATCAACTAACTCAAAAACTAATTAAAAGTAACAACTGAACTTTTGTCCCCTCTCATGCAATGACATTACAACACACACTTCGCTCACCAAGGGGGCAGATGAGCAAGAAACTTACACAAAGAGTATCCCGTAGCGATTGTTCCCATCTCAATCATAAACACACACAGGGACACGCAGAGATACCTCTAACCACGTTCGAGACATTTAGATTCGTGTGACTTTCACTATTGTCACTCATGTCATGTGAAGACACAGACAATTACAGCAAAGCCACTGTAAGCAAGAAGCTGGAGTTAGGGCATCTCACAGTCCTGGGAGATAAAAGCATAACAATGATTTTGCCAAATAATCTTCTCTGTGATGACAAAATGTGATGAGTTAGATAACATGCAGACTGCAGGGATAAAGTTACTATAATTCCCCTTCCACTAGCCAACTGTGTAATTGTATGGAAAAAAAAGTCCACAATCATTGTGAAAGCAAAAGTGTGGAATGACCATGAAAATCAGAGAGCGTGGAGAGAGAACATCAAATCAAGCACAAATGTTCCAGCACGTCATGTTTGGTTATTCCTATTCTGTTGTTGTTTATGTTCCGACTCAAAACTGACCACTGTAAAATATGTCAAGGATACGTTCAAGGGAAGAATGGTTCACTTTGCCTAAATGGGCCAGAAGCTGAGGATTCTTCCAACAACTCTTTCAAATGTTTTTTGAGACACCAAGAGCAGCTTATTATTGCTTTGTATGACATCAGAAGAAATAAGTATTTCAAGGGAATGGCATATATCATGATTAATATTATCTCATCATATTATCATGATTGCTTTTTTCATATTCGACACACACAAACACCTGTAGCATGCTGAGCAGTTCTGAACTGTTAAGCCTTGTTAACAGTGACACAAACTTCATCAAGTCTTTCTCGCAGGCTTCCAGGTCAAGAGGCCATGTGACGGATTAGATCTCAACTCCTAGAGTACAGACGGGGATGGTGGTGAAAGACACAAGTACCAAATGTTCCCCTCTGTTCTGAACACAAAGGACCTATTTTCACCACTGTCTGCAACTATTCCCAGACTAATTTCATAGTTGAAGCAAGCTGCAATATTTTGTGATGGGCAATATCTTTTTTGCAGATTGGGTGGATGGTGCTAAGTGGGAATAGATGTGGATAACATATGGAGGAGCAAAGGTATGATTAAAAACCAGTGTTGGCCATAATTGTTGGAAAAACTAACCATTGACATTGCCTGTAGTTTATAGCACCTAAAAATTAACATCTCAAAATGGTAATTTGTCCAGCTTCTGTTGCAGAAAAAAAAAACAGATAAAATCCACCACAGAAAACTCAGCTCCTGTATTACGTGTGACAAAGATAATGATCCTTTAAATAACTGGAGTTGCTAATTAAACCAATCTTTATCCAACAGTGTGCTGAGGAGAGAGAAGATAAAGACTGAACAACAAACATGTAGAGAGACACTCAGACAAAGATAGAGAGAAAGAATGAGAAAAAAAATACTTGCACATATTTGTTTCAGCCTTGTTTTTTAGTCACTTAAACACTTACATGCATTGGTGACGGCAAAGCTGTTGGCAGTCTCTATGTTGTCGACATGCGGGACCAGGTTAAAGGGAGCTTCCGTAGCATTAGGGCTGGTGTTGTGAAGGAAGATAGCTAGTCGAAACGCTGTGTACTCCTGATCAGTATTCCTAATGAACAACCCACCTAGAGAGAAGGACAAAGAGAGAGGGCAAGGAGGAGAGGAACATGATGGAGAGGAAAGGAAGTGAGTTATTGTAGGGAGGAGAGAGGGGTCGGACAGGAGCGTGGTGAGAGAGGGAGAGAGACGGGAAGAAGCAGAGTAATATGGGGAAAGAAAGATAGATAGGGAGGGAGGGCAGAGAAAAACAGAGGAGGGGAGGGAGAGAAGAAAGCCAAGATCTTCATTAGCTTTGTTACAAAAGGTAATTTGTCTTTCAGCACATCCTCCTCACACACACGTAAAGATGACTACAGACACACTTACAGATACCCACAGTGTGCATTTCATTGATGAAACTGGAGAAAGACAGAGAAAGAGAAAGGGCGGTGAGAAGAAAAGGAAAACCAACTAAGCCGACAGGAAGGCAGTCAAAGAGATAATGAGTTGGAGAGGATATAAAAGAAAAACAGGAGAGAGGAAGGCCAGATCAAAAGGTGTCAGCAAAATAAAGGAGGAGCATGGGCCATGAAAAAGAAAGGGGAGAGGGATATGAGTGCTAAGTGTCAGTTGGCCTTTAAAAATGAGAGTATTCCTCAATATGGGTGCGTCTGACAGAGAGAGAATGAGGGGGAGACAAGAGATAAGAAGAAATAGTGAAGATAGGGTTCAAAAAAATTAGAAGTTAGGAGAAAAAGAATGTCAAAGAAATTTGGGAAAGAGAGAGAGATCTGGTATCTATGGTGATCAGATCACCACCTCAGTTTGAGGAAAGCTTGGGATTCATCTGATGCCTGATTAAAGACACAGATGTAGTTTAAGGCAATAAATACAGATAAATACAATGGAATCAACGGAAAATTGATAGAATACTTGCAAAATACCAAAATATTACAAACGAAAGACAGCTGGCAAAGTCAGTGTGTAACATGTGGACATGGCCACTCAGAGATGATAGAATAACCACAGCAGAGCCGTGATCAGTATAGTGACCAAACATTCACAGAGAATGCAATACACTGGGAAAGACATTTGTTTCCTGACAGCACCTGGTACACCTGGAAATGTAATGGCCCACTGTTTGTCTCCATGAAATACCATACTCCTCCATGACTTCATACAGTATGCTGGACTGAAGTAAACTGATGTGATCTAAGTTTAACTGAATCAGACTCAGCTCATCTCAGCTGGATTACACTGGCAGGCTGTGAAGCCTTGACATTGCATTGGGAGAGAGAGAGAGAGGAGAGAGCGAGGGAGAAAAGATGACAAAGGAGGAGTTGGGAGGCAGAGCATGTTGAACAAAGCAATCGTCACTACATAACATGTCACTCATCCGTGTGTCTGCATGTGTCTCATTCATGCTAAACCTTCCCCTTTGCTTTCTCTGTGTCTCTCTTAAGCAACACTATGCCCCCTTGTAGATCCAACACCTCTAAAGTCCTGAACACACACATATGCATACACAAAGACAACACATCCTGTGCATGTATAAGTAATGTGCAAAGCACATTTTGATGATTGTTTCTCTTTTTATCTGATTAAGTTTAATTATATCTAAGTCTCCTGTTTATGGTAATAACGCTGGAATCCTATGAAAAACTGTGGTTTCTTTTTTAGGGTAGAACTCCACCTTAGAGCACACACACATTCACAGACATGCCAGTGTTCCAATATGCCACATTATTGCACCAGTTTCTCTAATAAATTTCACAAACATTCTCATCTGTGTCAGTCTCTGTCTCTCTCTCTGTCTTCCACACACACACGCACACACGCACAAAGAGAGAGAGAGAGACAAAAAGAAACAGTTTATGCTTCCAGTGATATTACACTTGTGTGCAATGCAGAGATATGCAAATGACACCTCAATTGAACTGCTGGAGAGCTGAGGGAATGATCAAGTATGTATATTTGAGTCTGTAAGGAGGACAGTCAGTGGGCGAGAAGGGAAGTGTGAATGTGTGTTCTTCTGCACTAGCACATACGCTTTATACAGCATGTATGAATGTGCATACATTCATGTTCACTGTGTGCACACATGTATGCATGTGTGTGGATGCATAATTGCAGCGGTGCACAGAATATAGTATGTGTGCATCTTTATGATTGCATGTGCATGTTCTACATGCATTGAAAACCAGTGCAAACGTGTGTGTGTGTGTGTGTGTGTGTGTGTGTGCGGTGCCAAGCAGAAAATATTTAGCGTATTAAGTTTATTGGCAGCTGTAGGGAGACAGAGTCAAGGAGCTGAATTTCATTATAGGACCTCCCAGCTGCCCCCCACAAGGAGTGATGCAGTGCATTCATTATCACACACATGCCAGCACGAGCGTGTGTATATGTGTGTGCGACAGAAAAAGAGGGAGAGACAGAGACAGACAGAGAGAGAGAGAGAGAGAGGGAGAGAGGGAGAGAGATCCCATGCATGTGTGGTCCATATGCACTGAGCAACCCAATGATGAGCCAGATTTTGTTAACCTATAAGGCAGGTTGAAAGATAGGCTTCTCCCGCACTGACAGGAGGAAGGTAACTGGAAAAGGGCAGAGAGAGAGAGAGAGAGAGAGAGAGAGAGAGAGAGAGAGAGAGAGAGAGAGAGAGAGAGAGAGAGAGAGAGAGAGAGAGAGAGTGCTGCAGTGTCTAAACAGTGAAGAAGACTAGAAGGGAACAAAGCTCGCTGAAACATTGATGAGCCCAGAACAGCCTTTAAAATACACGCAAATACAGCCAAAGGATAGACAGAGTGAAAGAGTTAGTGTGCATTCATAAAACATATGAGTCACAGCAGAGGTGCAAAATATCTTGGATTAAAAAACAAGAGGGAAAAGATGCACCATTGGAAAATGTTTCTATAGTTGTGTGTTCTTCTGTTCCATTACTCCTGCATGAATTTCATGTGTTTCACAATGATTTTTGTGTTTTGGGGTCTGAAGGGTCCCGGTGCAAACCTAAGCCCCCCCCCTCTTTTTTTTTTTTTTTTTTTTTTTTGCCTCGGTGACTGATGTTGGATAAAAAAAAAAAAATCCCATAAGATTAAGTGTAGTGTGTCAGATCTGAGTGTTCGTGCGTAAAATCAGTAACCCTCCAACTCACCTATCTGCACTGAGCTGGGGAAAGCCCCCGTTGCCAGCCCCCAAAGGGCGGAATACACCCCGAGAAAGTGCCAAGAAAAAATAATAATCCTCATTTTTTTCTTTCCTTCAATCCCTTCAGAAACTGTTGAGAGACATCGAGAGAGATTGAGGGGGGAGATGCGAAAGAAAGAGAGGAAAAAGGCGTCAGAAAAAAAAATGGAATAAAGAAGAAAAGATGAGAGTTTTTTCCCCCCGTTTTGCTCAGCAGTATTCCTATTCCATGGTGGGCTCGTTCGGTTCTTCCCCTGCAGTGTCCGCTCAGGAGAGAGCTGCGTGTCCGGCGCACATGTAAAGACAGGGAGAGAGAGGGAAAGAGTGGGGAAACTCGCTAGAATGATTGGCGAGCTGGGAGAACAGTCTGCATGGAGGAACTGGACATGCGCGCCCCGTCTCTCTCTCTCTCTCTCTCTCTCCCTCCCTTTCATTCCCACACACCCTCTATTTTTCTCTCTCTCTCTCTGTGTGTGTGTGTGAGATGGTCTGTTTCTCCCTCTGTACCCCTCTCCCCCTCTCACTTTCCCCTTCCCTGTCTGCTGTCTTTCACTTGCTGTAACACTGAATTCAGCTGTAGTCTACTGATAAGGCTTGGTCAGGGGACATGTAAGGAAAAGCTTTCAAAACAAAGGTTCCGTGTGCGTGTGCGTGGGTCTATGTGCGCATTACTTTGCGCCGGAGGTCCCCCTCCGCGCACACTTGACAGCATTTAACCTAACCGTGTTCATATTCTTAATGTGTCGCCGCTCCCTCGCATCATTCTGGGTTTAACATGGGTGCACATGTGCGCAAGAAAGAAAGAAAGAAAGAAAGAAAGAAAGAAAGAAAGCAAACACACGAAAGTGTCTCGATGAAAATGAAGACTCCTGATTGGTTGTGCCTAGAGTGGTGATGCAGACTGAAGTGAGAATGAGAGGCAGATAGAGACGTTCCGCCCGCGTCTCACTAATTGCATTACAAACCCAATCCATCCTGACGCATCGGTCTGCTCACTCCGCGGCCAAACCCGACTCTTGCCTGTCCCACCACGGCAGCAGCATGCAGGCCCCAGACAGAGAGGGGAAACCTCAGGCCGCCTACAGCTGCGGGACGCTGATGGCGCCCCGGGGACCCGCTAAAGTCATCGTTATTTCAACGTCACGACCTCATGAACACAAACATCTGGCCACGGAAAGGAAAAAAAACAAAAAACAAAAAACAGATGCACAAGAATTAAAGCGACACGACAAAAGCCCGATATAAAGAGGTGTTTTGTGCAGCTTAAAACAAGAAGAAAAGACTCGTAGCCTGGAGTATGCTGCATTCTGTTAGAGCAGGCTACACTGTGTTAGAGCCGTATCCCATTCAGAGCCGTTTCATCTAGCCTGCCGGTAGCAGGTCGGTAAAACTGACAGACGGTCTGGGATCGCGTAGTTACACGGTGGAGAGCACAGTTTCATTTTTCCAGATGGCACAACGAAAGGGATGCTTCACGGTTGTCCCAGTGAAAGATGCGGTCTGTCCATCTCTGAGGGGTTTTACCGGTCGACTGCAGAACATACAAGTAAATCAAACAGGCTGAAAAAATGCGAGTTCGACGTTTTTAACACTTTTTTTTTTTTTACAGCAAGATGTTCATTTACTTAAAATGAGATTTGGACCCAGCTCTCCTTCCATAACAGGACAGCATGCAGACAGGGACGGCCTCCAGATTCATTTAAAGTTGATTTTATGAAGCAAACAGAAGATAATAGCCAACTAAAAACTCTTATATTAAATGCATCTATAAATATAACGTCTTATATTTATAGATACATGTGCTGCACACTGATCTGCTTTCCATCGATTGGTGTGTACTGGTTGATTACTGGTGTTACTAAATGTGCACTTATGCACGTTTGGCTGTGAGTTCAGGCAGAATGTTTATGCACTAAAACAACACAGCACCCGTCATTTTCAACTTCATGCTGGCCGCGTCCACTTCCCCATCAGACTCTGTCCATGGTGCTGAAACCAAACTGCGCTGCATGCAGGCTGCAGGCTGGAGGGGAGGACGGGCTCCTCACTCCTCAATGAGCAGGAGTTTTGGTGAAAAACAAACATCACACCAGGAGATTTCCCTGATTAGGTACTTGCCTCTAGATGGGAGGTGCACCAATTGGTAAAATCATGCAGGCTGAGGCCTTACTGGCCTTCATGACACATTAATGTGTACTCCAAGTTATGTATTATTTATTGTGAAACATGTAGTAAAGTTTTTTTTTTTTTTTTTTTTTTTTTTTTACCTTTCATTCTTGAAACTCAAATTTAGCAAAGTCTGCATGGGTTTTGTAATCATCTCATGATAAGAATCCTGTGTACTGCATCAGTCGTGTGTCATGCAGACCGAATGGGGCAGCTTCTTAATACCACAGAAATACAATTTCATTACCTGTACATTGGCATTTAGCTGCAAATACAGAGCCACTCATTATTTAATGCAGGCGACCACTGTGATTCTTTTTTGTCACTGCATTGCAAATAGAAATGATAGACAAAACCAGCAACAGCCTTCATACAAACTAAATGATGCTTTCAGTCTTGTAACGAGCTGGTGCAATGTCCCCACGCCTGACTAATCCATCAGTAACGTAACCAGTAAAAACATCCACTTTAGAGAGAGAGAGAGAGAGTTTGCCCTGGTTGTAACTTATTACAAAACTTGCAGCCATTAGAGATCTGCTGTGCTTTGGACTGGCTTTATACAAAAGAGAAAAACTCATCGAAAGGCATTTTCCCAAACTTGTCTTTGTAGACCAGGGTTTAAGTTGTGTTTACAATCATTTGTTAGCTTGTTTGTTTTGATGGTAATGGTGATTCATTGCGGTTTATTTTTAGTTCGCCATCACTGCAGATGTAAAATACTGAACAGAGTGTCTTGTGAAGAGAGTTCATTCACTCAGTTCTCTTACTTATTTATGGACGCTCACTGAATGTGATAATGACTTGTACTGCTGTGTCTTAGCGGTGAGGTTTCTCATGCTTGTACAGTCCAACTTGGGACCTAAGGTTTTACTATGAGTGGACTGTACAGTGGTACTGAGGGCTGTGGCACAGTTACACATTTATTTTTTTTTCCAACAGAATTATATAAGTCTACTGAATATGAGCAGCAAACAGTATAAGTATATTTTTGATTCTGGTTCTACTTGGATGATTGCACTCACACAGTACTTTTGTGAGGCCTCTCCATGGGAATATTGTCCTTTTACAGAGAGGTGATTTGTTGGGTATTTAAAGGCATTTTTAGGAATACTTGAGTGGCTTTTGGAAAACATAAATTATGAACAACCAGCAGTTTCATTCATCAGTAATCCATATCAGTAATCGTGAAAAGAAAGCTTTCGAATAACTTGCTTTTATATGAAACAAAGCAACCAAAAGCATGCTTTAGAATATAGTAGAATTTTGTGTTCGCAGTTAACACTGTCACTGATTTTACCAATGGCATGCCCATGTCATCCATGCTACACAAGTTCAGCCGAGTGAATATGCTTTTTCATATAATAGTCCTTCAAGGCCAAAGTTTAGTGAGTAAATGTTCAGAACACGTACAACAGAACACAACAAGAGAAGGAAACTGTGACAAATTCACATTCTTACCAACGTATAAAGGTAGCAGCCTCATTACTAGTCTCTTTCAAAGATGAATATGCAGAAAACTAGTATACTGCACTTTAGTACACCTCAAAGTAAGAGGGTTGTGATAGTGGATCTTGTCCCTGATCCTCCACCAGGACTGAATGAGGCTCTTCCATGTGCTCAAGTTTCTAGAGTCCAAAGACATATAGCTCCTGTACAAGGAAGTGTAAGCCCAGCCATACACCGATCAATCAAAACAAATTGATCCATCAAATTAACTGTTGTATTACTACCAGATTATTAGTTTGTGACATCCAGCTGAACAACAGGTACAGAGTATCAAGGATGAAATGAATCAAGCTCTACTGTGTCGAAAGGATAGTGTGTCAGAAAGGAAGTCTATTTGAAATGAAAGTGCATTTTGAATCCTTATTTGTCCTTGAAAGGATTCTTCCAAAGACTGGGATTAGGATTAATTAAACAAAAGATTCAAGCAATAATAAAGCAAGTAATCTTTGTTTGACATACCGACCTACACACAACCTCTCCCCTCACTGTTGCAGCATTTGAAAAAATATTGCATTCTGTTTGTCTCGTGTTGAAAACTGCATCTCCAGCATTGTCCATTTTGTGCACCTGACTTTTTTGATTTCTGTGATTGCTTGATGCACCATGACCCTTGGACACATTATTAATGCATTTTATTTTGAAAGTGTTAAGAACGAATCAGTTTTATTTAACCCAACAGACATTTTGGTGAAACAAGTCTTTTTTTGGGATATTTAGTGAATTCAAATGCCAAAAATAAATAATTCCTCTGCTAATGCATGACCTACACAGTTTACACAGTTTAGCTGAACTCTTTGAATTAGTGCTTAAGACACTAAACTTTAAATGCACATAAACACACACACCTTTCTGTTCTGCTGGCCACATATGGTTAATGGCACAGTAGAAAAATATTTTTCTTTATCAAATATCTCACAGTACATCTAATCTATATATCTGTATCCAGTATTTCTGAATCCATTCATCAATATATCCCTTGCTCCAAGGCATTCTCTCTGTCTGCTGAATTCACCAAAGTCAATTACTTAGTTCACAGTCAATATACCAACTTGGTAATAAGGACCCATCAACAGAGAGTGCTAAGGCATGTGGTAATTGACATGCTGGTGTTAGCTTTGTACTCTGACTCAAACTATATTGAGTGAAAATTGGCAAATTCGGATGGTGATGTTCAGGAGAAAAGCTCCACCTCAATTTTGTACTCTTTTTTCTAATTTAATGGTGCAAAATATGTTTAATCACATTAAGATTGTAGTCAACATGGCAGTACAGCAGTACATGTTTGGAGAATAAATTAACAAGTCTAATGACAAGTCTCTCCTGGCCAGAGTTCAAACATGACATGACTATCTGGCCCATTGCCAGAATCTCAACTGTCTTTATGACGCTGCCAAACCCGGATCATGACTGAAACAGTTACCTTTCACCACTTAGTCAGAAAAAGTGGTAAGAATCGTGGTCTTTGTACCACCAACTTTTCAGTTTAGCACCATCATCAGCTTTGACAACTTTTACTTTGTCAATACTTTGGTTTATCTCTAAATACATGCAAAGCTAATGATGTTCCCAGTAGCCTCTGCTGTACTTTGTGTAAGTTCTGTTGTTGTTTGTGCGAAGTCAGTGGACTGCATTTATATTACACTTTATCCAAAGCACCTTACAATTTGCCTCTCATTCACCTATTTATGTATTCACACTAACACAATGATGGTTGTGAGCTAACATGCACCACACTGGCCTAACCATGGAGAGTAATTTGGGGATCAATGTTTTGGAGGTCAGGAGGAGCCAAGGATTGAACTGCCAGCCTTGGCATTAGTCGACAAACCACTAATTGCCTATTAATTAGCAGTTAATATGCTAACCTACTAAATATAGTGAACATGAGCATGTCTTATGTAAACTCTTACACTGTAAATGTTCAAGAATCTGACAGATTCTTTCATCCCTTTCCTGTTTTCCTGTTTCTAGTTATAATTTCAATACACAGATGCAATATCCCATTGGTGAGTTTTCTCACCAGTGAGTCTTTTTAGACTATTTTTTCTCATTTAGTAGTTCCATAAAAGGGTAAATATGAAGATTTAAAGATCAGATTTCAAAGAACTGGAGATCACACATTTTCGTTTTCTGCTTCTGTGAATATATCCAAGGTATCAAGAAGGTGTATTGTTCTACTGTGCTTTGACCACCAATGTGATAACCTAACTCTTACATTCAGCACTGTGTAAGTCAATACACAATTTTATTACATAAATAAAACTGCCTATCTTTATCTGCCATCTATATCTGACTCTTGTGGTTGACCTTGGAGTGCCCGTAGACAATAGCTAAAGACCTTGGAGATGAGATAAAGAGACAGTGATGTTTAAAAAAAGACAGGCAGGACAAAGAAAAAACAAACAAAAAGACCATACTAGTAGCCACCTTTAAAATCATTTTTTTCATGGTGACATATGACAACAATGACTATGACTATGACTATGGCTATGACTATGACTATGACTATGACTATGACTATGACTATGACTATATCTATCTATCTATCTATCTATCTATCTAACAAGTAGTTACAGATTGTGTCACAGGTGTGACACGGGTGTGATGTTGTGCCAGCAGTCACCCCGCCAACTTGTCATCACTCCTGCTTGAAAGGTTACAAGAATAACTCTCCTCCTTTCCACTTCCATCTCTGGTTATTCATTCATCCATCCTTCAATTTCTCTTTCTCCGTACACTGCATGTGATGACTCATCAATCTTAACGTCCTTCTCCTCCTTGCTATCGCCTCCTCCTTCCCCACCCTCTTCATGCTCCTCTTCCTACAGCTCAATCCTGCACCTTGGCCATATACCCTATGACTCATCCCCTTAACTGTATTCCTCCAACTTTTCGTCCCTCTCCATTTCCTTCAGCACACCATTAGAGTAATATCAGTATCCACCAGCCCTCTCTGTATCCTTCCATCACCTTTATCTTTTCATCTCCTTTTCTTTTTTTTTTTACCTTGAAGCCTTTCTGTCCTTCCAACTCAACCCACTCTGCCAAGCAAAATT
This sequence comes from Trachinotus anak, assembly GCF_046630095.1. Taxonomy (NCBI): domain Eukaryota; kingdom Metazoa; phylum Chordata; class Actinopteri; order Carangiformes; family Carangidae; genus Trachinotus; species Trachinotus anak. The sequence continues at coordinate 18,116,994 of NW_027273865.1, forward strand.
GCTTCTTTTCTCCTCATTTCTGATGAAGAATATGTCTTGATGCCATACCTTCAACAGCCCCCCCCCCCCCCCCCCCCCCCCAACCTCCCATAAACCCAGCAGCTATCTTGTATCTTATTGGAAACAGACAAAAAGAACATTAGCAGATACAAATCAATTGATGGTGTTACACTGTGAGGTTGCAGCTGGGGACTCATCGCATTACTCTAAGTAAGGTGAGGATCAATGCAAGTCAATGGTGAACAGTGCATTTATAACATGCAGCAGCAACTGTTCAGCCCCTGTGACTTCAGGCTGATTGTGTCATTGAAAAGATGGATGGAATATTTCAACAGTAATGAACAGAAGGCAGCGGGCATGCAAAGGAGTCATGGGTGCTGTTTTCTCATTGTTATGCAAATCCATACTCTTTCTTGTTGAGAACTTTTTTATTATAAATCTGCAACTTTCCTGGATTTGGGCAAAATACAGCTTTATTTTCTGAAAACAAGCATCTCTATTAAAAGTGAGTGTTGATGGCCCTTGTGTATTTGAAAAGCCATTAAAAATTTCAGCACAAATAAATGGTAACAGAGTGTTGAAGCAATTCATTGGAGCCCATTCTATAACAGTGTGAGGCTGAAGCAAGAGCCCATGCATCCTGTACTTTCACAAACCTTTGAGGAGTTTTGAAGGTCTCTGTAAACACACTGATGATTGACTGAGCGACCGTGCTCATTACGGTTACAGATTCCACTCAGTCTCCCGGACTTGTCAAATAACAGCCCTCGACGCCGATAAACCGTGACTTGTAAATAAATGGTATTATGGTTTGATTCAGTGACAGAGTGGCAGCGTGCGGCATCAATATGACGCCTGGCAAGAATTAACGTCAGGCTACATTACAGGCAGCTGGAACTGCGAGTTAGCTAGTAATTCACAGATTAAGCCAGCACAGTTGTGCTCATTATTGTCCCAAAAAGACACAATTTATTGACTGACATTGTCCAGTGTGTGAAAAATTTATACTATAAATTACACATATACAGTAGTTGTGCACTGACATGCACATGTACATATGGATGTTTTTATTCTAACCTGAATGTGCTTAGTTTTTTTGTAGGATTATTTTACCTACAAAACAGTAGAAAAACTTAACAAAAACAAAATGATCTCAGAGCGCTGGGAGATTTATCTTAAATATAATGTATTATATCATTAGATGTCACTTAGAAATAAAATAAAGTGGAAATAATGATCAAAGAAAAACAACTGATCTAGTAGAGTAGCAGTGCTACTCTAGTGTCATCTGTAGATGGACGGCATTGAGATTTTCACAAGGTGTGTTCCTTCTATAGAACTTGTACTTAAAATAATTAGTTAGCCAGTGAGTTCAAAACATTTATAGTCGAACTGTGGTCTCAAAAACAAAAAGGAAAAATCACACACATAGTGTACAGTACATACACAATCAAACTGAACACTCCCAATGTCTTTCACAGGTCAAGCTTTTTGATTGTAAGAATGTACCTCTTGGATCAACAAGCACCACTCAAGTCCAACATTGCCAAAAATCAGCTCTCAATCAGGCATTTCCTGGAAACACCTGATTGAGAAGTGAATAGATTGTCTGTCTTTGTGTATGTACTGTAAATTGCTGAGATTTTACAATCATGTGTTAACACTGTACAACCAATTTAAATAATTTCACTTTGGGCTAGTATAGCCTACATAAAAATAGCATTTTACATTTCTGCATTTTTTAAAATATTCCTACACAATACTATGTTAGGAAATGAACTGTGATTACCTCTCATCATTACCAAGATTTTTGTGTTTATGTTTGAAATTTCAAAAAAGAATGCTCTTCTTTTGCTCTGAAGAAGTAACCTATACTAATTGCAAGTTTTGCCAACATACAGCATGCAGAGTACAAATATTTAAGTCTTGAAGCTGCTTTATTTAGTTTATAAAACCACCTTAAGCACCATGAGACTTTACGCATTGTGCACTTGCTGCACTTCAGTCTGCACGTCTCACGTTCTTATCGCTTTGTTTTTGAGGAATCCTTGAGGAGATGGTATGAAGGCGACACGCAAATGACTTAGCTGGGCTACTTGCCAAAACCATTAAACGCCATCCCTGGGTGCCTGTCAGATAATGATTACCCGCTTGTGCGATGGTCCTGCATCTTTACACACCTTGTCTAAATGCTCTGCCCAGGTTCTGGCAAGGCAGGCTAAATGCAGACTGTTTGACAGATCATAGACAGCACTGTCCCCACAGGCTGGCAGATGGCTCTAAACTGCCCTGATAATATGAGTGTATGAACACATATGCACACTGACACACAAATGCTTCCCTATGCATACAAATACAGATTAAAACACATGCATATGCATTTGTGCAATCATAAAGACATGAAATTAGACTGACTTTGTCGTTGGGTCCATATTTTGTTCTTTAATATGTTTTTACTGATTGGATGCAAACAGAATCTCTCTGCATCTCTCAGTCAGACCTCTCAGTCAGATCTGTGCCAGCTCCTTTCTCCTCTTCTCTGATCCTGCCACGGGCCAACGTAAAACATCTGGGAGTTCGCATTGTGTGTGTGCGTGTGTGTGCTCACCCTGCGAGTGCACTAGATTTGCAGTGAGCCTGTGCGTGCATGTGTTAGTGTGTGTTGGCTTCTCAGCAAGCCTGCCAGGCTAAGAGTCCAACATCTGTGAGTTCAGATGTTTTCTAATGATATGCTAATGGTGCTGGAGGGAGACAAGCACAGAGGCTAATGTAGCGGTCATAAACCTCTGCCTCCATCTCTCTATCTCTTTTCCTCCCCACTAGTATGATGATCTACCCATCTCTTGCCTTTCTCTCCATCCCTCAGACTTGATAATCTTCTCTTTTTACCTTTTGCACCATTTTATTCAAAACTGAGAAACTTTGAAAAGGCTCAAAGTGGCACATTTATGGTGCAACTTACTGTCTATGTGCTGCGATTCATGACGGTAAATGCTATGCAAAAGTTACTGTGAATATATGCCATTCGGTCCAGCCGTTATTTTGGATTAATCACTTCAGCAGTTATATAAGACAGATATTACAGAAGCACCAGTTGATGGAGGATGTTTGCATTTAGCTGAATACACAACATAATGAGGTCACACACAATGAGGTACGCTGCAGTGACTGTGGATTCTCTGTTTATTTACTGTTGGCATGATATGGCAATTAGCTCCTTTGTGTTTCGACTTTATAGCAACACTTAACCTGTCTCAAACACACTATAATCTACTATTTATTTAGGAAGCTACTATCATGTTAGCTCACTGTATCAAACAAATGTAATCAGTATGCAACATTATATACACACTGCAAACTGACATATTACCTGCATTGTTGTGTTCTGGCTGCCATCAGTTAACCTGAAAAGTTAATGACCAAAAGAAGAAGCTACATAACAATGCGTGATAAAGAAGAAAAAATATATTTCTTTCAAGGACTTGGAAGAAATGTTATCAGCTGCTATCTGGTATATACAAATTGTCAAAAATTGAGACAGTGACTGAAATGACTGAGGTACCGCAGTTAGTAATGTGTGTCAAATTGGGATAGCAACAAGCCCCAAGCATATACTTTATATGTATTTCGAACAAAGAGAAAGAAATGACTCTGACATTGGACAACCAATATATGTTATTCAAGAGTATTATTTTAAGAATCAACTATTGCTTATGAATACATTTGCGCATGTTGAAAGTATTTTTTTCTCTATCAGAGTACATATGCATTGATTTCAAACATAGCCTGTCAGCATATACAATCAGCAAAAACATAAACTGGCATTTTCAAATTAAATCACAGATCACAGAACAGACGTCACAGTGGACAGTGGCTGTTTAATAGGTTGAGGCTTTTTGTCCTTATATTACTTTTTCAAAGCCATTGCTGATTTTATGATCAAACTAAAACTGGATTCCTGCAGTGCACAACATTTGTAATTTTAATCTAATTTTCATATTTTCTTTCTTACAACTTGCTTGTTGTTGTGTGAGATCACACTGACTTCCTCAGCAGCCATTTAAATGAATCATTATCAGGTCTTTTAGTTAAAGAGCAGATTTTAACCCCCTCCTCTCTTTCACACCACACACACATACAAACACACAAACCATATATCTGATCATCTCCATGTTCCATTCACCCACCCCACTTTCCTCAGTAATAACCCGAGGCTTAACCCCAATCATGGCTTACAGCTGTGTGTGTGTGTGTGTGTGTGTGTGCGTCTGAGAGAGAGAGCGAGTGTTAGCACAAGAGAGAGAAAAGATTTTCTGTGATGTGAATGTGCCTGCAGAGAATTGGCCTCAGAGAAATTACTGGATTGGAAGAAGGGCGTGGGGGTCTACATCAAGCCTTTTGTGTCAGCTGGACATGGCTTGCGTTCTGTTTGTGTGTGTGTATGTGTGTGGAGAGCCCATCATATGTCCTCACCACATGGTCGCTGCTTACTTGTTAACACATGTCAATGTATGCCTTCATTATACACCTTACCTCAAATGTAACACACACAAACTGTATGTATGTGTGTAATAGTCATTCTTTAACATGCACACTACTGACGCTGCTGACCTGAACTGTGTTATAATTCATCACCTGAAACTGTTCCTCGGTACAATCAAGGATCATTGTTCATGAGGCTCAACACACAGGCCTCTTTACATAAATGATCAAGAAATATTGAAATACCAAACAAAGCCAGCTTGATTAACATTATGTCAAAAGAAATACTCTCAAGGAGCCCAGTGTGTGGTCTAATAAGTCATGATCTGCCCCTAAAATGAATGTTTAGACACTTTGTATGGAATCTATGTTTGGACTTTATGACTTTATGTTTATTTCCTGTTTTATTTTGAAAATACTTCCTTTTGAGTCTGTTTATTATTTTACTGCTTGTGTTTTCCATTTCTGTGATTGTCTGGCTGTGGTTGAAAAGTCTTTTTTGCTTAGTAAGGGTCCGAACAAATGATATCGCTGCTTAACAAATGTGTAAAAATGGCAAAAGCGCCCATGCCAGGAAACTGGAAGAAAATTCTGTTTCAATTCTGTTTTCTTTATTTTCATGGTGAGGAAAGGAGTATTTATTGTCCATGTGTTATAAATAAAGTAAAAAAAAAAAAAGCCTTGTGTAAGTGCAGTCAGAATCTCTCCCCACTGCGGTTGTCTTTTCCTTAGAATTTCCCCTTCACATCTTTCCTTGAAATCATGATGTTCTCAAACGAAGTCAAGGAAAAGTGTTCAGGAAAGGAGATTGACAATTTTGACCGCAGCCTCTGTCTTTGTCAGTTCATCTGCTGTGTTTCCCTGTTGTCTCCGCGTGCCTCTGCTCTGTTCCCTAAGTGTTTCCTTGTGATTCAGTTAGTTGTCCTTGTCATGTTCACAAGTTTTGGATTCTTTTCTGCCCTGCTCTGGATTGGTTTGCCTGTTTTGCACTGCTTAGTTTTGTCCTTCAGTTTTGATCCAAAGCCTCACCATCCAGTGAGCTTTTTGTGTTTTATTTGATCTTTGATCTGAATCTGCTGATTTGTCGTCTGTGTTTATGTCCCAAAAACCTTCAGCCTAACATAATATTTCTTCATAATGTTGATGGGTAGAACCCTCTTACAAATGAATATGTGTAACGGCCCCCTCAAATGATGTTGCCAATAATTTAGGATTTCTACAAATATGCCCTATATGCAAACCACTGCTTAAAATGGGCCAAATGGCAGCTGAATTCTGATAACAAACAGTCAGAGGCATAGCCCCCCACCTCCCCTCCCTCTAATACTGCTGCACACAGATAAACCACATTTGGAAAGAGTTTATGACTGCTGGGGCAAAACATCCACAACTTGGTGAATACGACCAGGAGTGTAAACATTTGAACTGATAATGTCGTTTAAAAAAAGAGCAGCATGAAGGGGTGCCTGTTCACATGTCTGAGAGTGTTAGCCATGCTGTTTGAATATTGCTCAACATTCTTTTTGCAATAAGACAGGACAATACAGGTAGGCATTATCATTCAGTATTTGCATTTCTTATGATATTAAAAGATAGAGTCTGCTATTAAAATCACATCCCACCACACACCCTTACAATATTGATTGCCTGAAAGAGCACATCTTCCCTCCCACACACACACATAACCACAAAAAAGTGTAACCCTCAGACAGTAATTCATTGAAAAATTATAACTCTCAAAGAGGATATAGAATGAGGAAAGAACAACTAAGGGCAAAGCCCTGTTAACAATACAATTTAGGTATTAGACAATTCTGGCTCCTGGTATTGGGTAAATTTCCAAGAAAAGAATAAAGCTCCTCCATATTTTACTAAATTATCTTGGCTTTTAATATCGATTATACAGAACCATATTACACTGCATCACATTACTCACAACGGCAGCCATTTCTTCTATCCACTTTTCATAGAGACAAGGTCTCTCTGCTGAACTTCTCTTGGTTATAATACACTGTTACTGTGACTGAGCTTGAATAAAAATGTGTATGCTGAAAGTTTTGCCCATGATTAAATTCCAGTCTGTGTCAACAACTGTTTTGCTTGAGTCCAACTCCCACTCTCCGAGTTGTTAATGGAGCTTCAAATCAGCTTATCCAACAAATGGCTGAATATGGATATGATATGAAAAAAAAGCATATTTGTAGATAAGTTTTTCTTAAGGCAGGTGTTCCATCTTTTCAGGTTCATTGGTCTTCTCTACTTCAAAAAAAAAAAAAAAAAAACTTACTCCTAACAGATGCACACACATATAAATGTACAAAGCCAAACAGAGGCACATATACATGCCTTTGGTAACGCTGTGTTGATGATCTCATGAGTGTTGGGTAGAAAACAGGTGCTCATGAATATTCAAAAGAAGGGAAATGGTCCAAATATCTCCTTTTCAACCTAACAGACATTACACACGTGTATGTGTGCACATGTGTGTGTGTGTGCGTGTGGGTGGAAGTGTATTTAGGGTATATGGAGTTGTGAGAATATGAAGAATATATAGCCACAGATTGTGCTGTGTGTGTGAGTGTGCATGTGTTTTCTTGTACCAATGTTCCAGTTGTTCTGATCTTCAGGTTTGAATGATAAAAACCCTCTTCTCTGCTAGTGTCTTGTCTCTCATCAGAATGTACGGTCAGGTTCACTGTGGGAAACTCAATTTAGCAGGAATTGTTCATAAACAGCCTGCACGAAGGCAGGAAACTGTACATTTTCTTTGTGCCCGCAGTGTTGCAGTTATTCTGATATCTCAAGGCTATTTTCCTCTGTTATGCCTCCAACAAATGACATTAATTGTGCCATGACAGCCAGGTATGAATTCCCATCATCTGTAATGGTGCCCTGTTCCGTTATTTGCCAATTTGATTTCATCTACATAATGTGATTTGATTACACAACACGGTTTCCCTCAGATCATTTTTCAGACCAATAATTAAAAAATACTTCTGCTGCTGCTTAACACGTATTCAGTAAGGATACAGGAAACACAAACCTTGGCTCCCCTCTGTCATCTTACACACATACACACACACACACACTCACAGACACAATAATATTCAATAATGTCACAACATAACCTGGTTTATGCAGTAGGCTGTACAATATAAAAACATTAGTATTTCCCTAACTTTATGTTTTTTGGAATATTAATGTGCACTTATACTTATTCACAAATACACAGTATACCCACAAAAAGTATTCTTGGAGGTTTTCATGCTTTTAAAGTAGTTTTTTTTTTTTTGACAGTGATCAACAGAAAAAAAGGCCCTATACTGTCCAGTGAAAGCAGACCAATCAATTAAAGTAATTAGAAATATAAAATCGAAAGTACATGTTTGCATATGTATTCATCCTCTTTAATAGGACACTAAATCATCACTGCCACTTGGTCCTAGAGGTCACATAACATAATTGTTTAAATGGAGATTACCTGTGTGGTGACTGTACTTTAAATACGCTTGTATCTGTTCAACTTCTGCTGAGTCAGTATTGTTGAAAACCCCACATCCTGAAGACAAAGGGATGCTCAGAGCTGCTCAATGCAACAGCATAGAATATAAGCTACTGTATGTCATTAATGGATGGTAAGCAGTTAGCTGAATGTGGCAGTGTTTGTGTGTGTAGTGTACAGTACAGGATGCGTGCGTGTGTTTGTGTGTGTGTTTGTGTCTATGAATGCGCTGATGGGAATGAAGACAAATGCAGTTTTCCCTCTCTTCCCGTCTCCTTGTCTGTCTTGTTAGTGGAACACAGAAACAGAGCTGCTTCCTTAATCAACATGAATAATTTAATGCTTGTTTGTTTTCACTGTAAACAGAAGAAAATTGTGTCTGCGCTACACACATGACTCGACATGTACTGTACGTGTGTATGTGTGAGGCACAAAGAGAGTATATGTGGGTGTGTGTGCCCAGTCTTGCATGGCAGTACTTTATTCATGACACGGCGTAAATACAATTGTGATTAATTATTCAATTTCACATTTGTGTGTGATTTATGACCATGTGCACATGTGTTAATCAGTTTAAAAATGTCTTCGATATAAACTAGATAAAATTTTACACAACAATTTGCACTACATCAGTGTGCAGCCTTTTTTATTTCGACGCACTAGCTATTTTTGGTCTGTTTAGAAAAATAAATAACACAGGGGAGGTTGTGTGTGTGTGTGTGTGTGTGTGTGTGTGTGTGTGTGTAGATTTAACACTGGCATCCATATATAGTAAAAGTGTGAGCATGTTGTACCTAATCCTTCCCTTGAAAGCTAAGGTGTGTGTATGGTGTGCAAAATTTATCTGTCTTTTTCAACATTACAGCATTGTGTGTGTGTGTGTGTGTGTGTGTGTGTGTGTGTGTGTGTGTGTGTGTGTGTGTGTGTGTGTGTGTATGAATGTGAGTGTGAGAAGTGTTTGCAAGTAGCTGAAGATAGTTGACGAGCACTTTGGGTGGGGTTTAGTAGGAAAGCTGTACCTGTCTCCTTTCATCTCTGTGTATCTGACTGTTTTTTTCCCACTTTATCCAGAGCACTTTGTCACTTTACCATTTGGTATAAAAGCTTTCTCTCTATGTGTCCCTTTTCATCTCTTCATTTCTGTCAATTGTCTTGGCGTCTCTGCCTCTTTCCTCAGCTCCTTGTTCCCACACCCTCCCTCTGACTCTGCCTCTGATTTCAGCACTAAAACTGCAACTCTGTGCCCTAGAAGGAGCCATTATGTGCTGGCAATGGCCTTTACATCACTGAAAGTATGTTGTCCTGAAATGTTCAATAAAGCTTATCCTTTTTGAAAGATCCAAGAAAATATAAGGAGGAGCAGCTCTCTCGGATAAATTAATCTGGATTCAGGTTCATTTCTTCACTCTGCTGGGGGGCAAAGTTCTCACTGCAGGGTTTTTGTTTTCGCACTCAACAATCCTTTGACACTGTGGATCAATTATGCAGCATACATCTGTGGCAACACTGTACACCATCTACTATACATCACTTCCATGAACTGTGATTTATGGAAACATGGACATGAACATTTAGAAATTTCTCTCTCGTTATTTTTATTGTGTTATTTAGAAATAAAAATCCTGGGGGTTGTTGTTGCAAACACATTAATTGGTGCACAAATTTCAATTAATCTCAGAAAGGCAGAGATAGTCTGATATGCCCCAGTGATTGTGTCCACTGTGTTACATGTTTTAATAGCATTATTTCATTTTTGTTCAAAAAGGCAACTGACTGCACAATAAGTGGCAGAAATCTAAGGAGGAGCTACACACTTGAAACATTGCTGCTAAACCAACACTTGTGGCTAGTTCCACACTGTCTGAATTTTGTACTTTTAATAAATCAGAACTGTGTTATAGAACCTCCTCTGATTAGTGAAACTAAATCTGTCTGGGGACGAGTCTTTGTTGATTCACTGGCAAACCTCCACATAATCAACAGGACAAACAAGCTACAGAGGGAGATACCAGATGGATGAGAGGAAAAATATCTTAGAGGAAAGCTAAACATTACAAACTTGACAAACATGACATACAATGTAAACACTGGCAACAATAAGCTGTTCTGTGTTATCAGGCCGAGTTCCAGCCAAGGCCAAGTTCTTGTCTATGAAACTGCAATGATTGCTTTCTGTATGTTTCTTTACATCAGTTGTGTTATCTACTGTATTTGCTTAGCAAACAGTGGGTATCTCTTAAGATGCAATCTGGTGTGTTCATTAGTCTTTTGCTTTTATAACTAATGACTAGAATATGGATGTTAAACATAACAAGCTACGATTAAGTTTATTTATAGGCCGTGGATACGTGATATGGTGTCTCGACAAGCAGGGAAGAAGTCGCTGAACGATGTACAGACAGTTCAAAGTGTGATCTTAGCTAATTTTTCTATACTGTTGAAAGCTCATGTCTGACAGTAAACATGTTCTCTGGTGCTCTCATTTTCTGTCTTGAGAGCCCATGCAGCTGAAATAATGACATTTGTCCACTGGGGTGTTTATAATTGAGTGTAGTGCAAGCCATGTTCAAAGTTGGACAGTTTCAGTATAGCTACTGAGTGTTTTCTGTTCTGTACTCCTAATGCAAATTCAGTGCATTAGGACATTATATCATACATTGAAATGGAGATTGAATGTAATCTAGTGGTGGATTTTCATTGTGACACGCAATACTGATATGAATAAATGTTATTCACAGAAGTTTTAATGTTTGTGCGTCTTACATTTGTTACACTTCTCTGATAAACAGAGCTAATGTCACAAGAGCAGAGATGTAGGACTCTGGCTCGGATATTAGAGGGAAAAGGGGTGAAAATACGAAAATGCCCTTCCAAAATCATCTTGTGACTTGCCAGGAGGTTATATACCCCTGGCTCACCGTAACTGTGTTGGAGTACTTCCACAAAAGCAATCCCACACTTCTCAGACTCAGCGGCATTAGAGGAACTATGCGGGGTGCATGCAAAGAAGCAAAACAAAAAAAAAAATATGGAAATTTATTCCAGAAGGGGACAATATAAAATATTAACTGGATTTGTAATAAAACAAAAACTTATGTGCCAGGATCTGGTAGCGTTTGGCAAAAGTTAAATTCTATCCTTGTGCGTGTGTAAAATCATTCAAGGTTTGGGATGAACACTAACAGAGGTGTGGCTTTTCAAACTGCCTGCTGTTATTTGTGCAGTTTTTGATCATCTTGTACTCTTTAAGAAATCAGTCAAATCTTAAAAGAACCAAATCCACTATTTTCATTCACTGCACAAGCCTAATTTCTCTCCCACCTTCACTCTTTTAAACCTTCTCTGGTTTTTAGAGAAACATAAACAGCCGTTTTCAGGAAATTAATGCTGGAAGGTAACAGAACACAATTAACAGAATTAATTCCCTTTTAAAACAAAAATATACAGAAACACCTACGAGACCAGTCACAGGCTGCACAATGAAAATGATGCTTTTACCAAATGAATGAAACAAGTTTTAATAGAATTACAAACATGATACATTTACAATTCAAATAAAATTACTTATTCTCCCTTCACAGTTCCTGGCCCTGTCCTCATGCACCAACACGTCTGTGTCCACACACACACAAACACACACAAACACACACGCCAGTCCATGCTTAATTAGTTATTTCCGGAGGTAGTGGGGAGCTAAATGCCAACCATCCGTCAGTGGTCTACTGTGTGAAATCCGCTCTCTCTCTCTTAACCTCCGCCCATCTCTACTCTCTTCTCTTTTTGGTTCATGTCTCTCTCTCTCCATTTATTCTTTCCATCCTTTCCCTAATCTGTCCTCACACACCTTTCACCTCCTCTTCTTTCTCATGCCCACCACCCCCATATTTTTGTATGTTACAGTAACTCCGCCTCCATCTCAAGCTCCATTTTCCTCTCTCACATCTTCTCAGACTCTCGCTCTCTCTCTAACCGAGCACTGACTGTGAGCAGTAGGAGAAGTCGGTAACCTTTCATGACCTTTATCTGCAGTGCAATGAGCTTCCTCTCTCTCTCCCTACGTGCACATATTTATCCTGATAAATAAATAATAATAGCTATAATAGGGCTGAAGAGGAAAAAGTCTGTACCATTTCAAGCTTTATCTAAGGTTCAGGGACAGGTGTAAAGTCCAAGCACAGGACAGTAGATTACAAGTTAAGAAGAATAAGGAAAAACTAGAACAAAGATGGTATATGTAGAACTTGATTGTTTTCTGTTTTTGCCTCCTTTGAATTAAATGATTCAAAGTTTCTATTTCACAAAGTGTTTTGTGCCCTTTAAAAGCACAAAAAGCACAAAAGCTCCTGTTGTTTTTTTTCTTTTATCATGACAGCTCCCTAACCTTTACCAGATGTTAATAGCTGTAAACATGATGACAAATTAAGTTGCGCCCCTGTCAAATACATGAAAGCTTTCACTGCTGCTCTGAAGCTGTTGTCCGTGCACTTTATTAAACCTGTGTCATTAAACCAGCATAACAGCTGAGCACAAAAATAAACAGAAGGAAAGACAATGCCTTGCATCTCATACGCCTTTGTATCATCAGCTGCTACGATGAGGACCGGGCTTGTGTGATTGGTGTAAATGTCGAGGTCTGGACCAGGAATGCCACACACTCTGTCACCTGACTGTTTTTATACAGCAGTCAGTCTGCCACGAAACCAGTGGAAAACCCCTCAGGTTTTGTTGCAGGAAAACACCTGTAAGTATAGTGTCAGTGTTTACAGACACCTCTATGAGGAAGTAGAAAAGTAGTCCTACTCCTGGGCCATAGAGAATACTTGCTCCTCGACAGCTCTCCATTTCCCAGGCGCTCTTGACCTCAGTGCTGATGTCATTATCTAGATTCAGGTCACCGTGAGACCGATGCTGTATTGTCACCACCTTTGCATCATGACACTCAGCTCATGTGTATGGAAATCTGTCTGCATCACAGCTGCAGACTCATTGTCCCTTGTGGCTTCCCTTGAATCAACACAACAATCCTTTCTTCGGGGTGGCTGCATTTGCAGAGAGCTGTTTGATGCATTGCCCCTGCCACATCTCACCCCCACCACCACCCTGTAGGTGAGGGTCAGGCAGGTGCAGGTGGTGAGGAGAATGCACATAACCATGCACACAACAGGGGCAACTCAGCTAATGATGCTGTCGCCCTGACCAGTCCTCTCGTTGTGGGGAACATGTACTTAGATGAAAGGAGCAATTGGCCAGGTGACAGTTGGGGGGGGGGGGGGGGGGGGGCACTTATGCTTTAGGGTCTGAGTGGATCAGTCTGTTAAATTTAGGTTTGTTTCTCTTGGAAACCCTGTCCTGTCACCCATTTCTGTCTAAAAATCTAAATGAATAGGCTTTTAAAAGTATCATGGTCTGTCCAGTTAGTTCAACAGTGTTATACTCCAACACCTACTGGGCAGAGGCTTGTCACATTATACTGTATGTGTCATCATTTCCTCTTGTCATTTTGGGTTTGGCAAGAGGGCTGTGTTCAGAGATGCTCTCTTTGCATGCTTCCTGCAGGGAACGAGGCGAAGGACACTGTGTGCGATTAAATCCCCTCAGAGCTTCCACTGGAGCTCAAACCTCTCCGGAGTTCTGTTTGAGCAAATTGAGGAGATTTCATTTATGGTCCCATCTGTCAAGACAGTTTTTTTCACTGGCTGTGACTTGAGCCAAACAGGAGAGTAATTTGTGTACCATCCACCATCTACCATCACCCGACCTAAGTTACCTGTCAGTTTGAGGAGACCAGCTTATTTGCTCTTTCTTGTTTGGAGTGCAGCCATGCCCGCAAGCATCATGCAGTATGGAACATTTGTCTTCTTCATGCAGCACTTAATTTTGGTTAGCGCCTGTAATTTTTGACACAAAGGGTTGTACAAAAGACAAATCCTTGAAACTGCATTTATGATCTCCTGCACCACTATTTGATGAAGCCCTTCACTTTCTGGGAAAATCCTAAGTCCAACACACAACACAATTAACATGTGGATCTAAAGGCAAAGGCATATGTCAGAATTCAGTTTCTTTACTGCTGCATAGGGCACAAAAAGAAAGTCAAAGAAAAAATAGTAACAGTATGTGTGGGCCCCTTCAAGGTGTGTGTGCATATGTGTGTGCGTGTGTGTGTGTGTGTGTCTGAATGACAGAGCGAGAGACTCAAGGCAAACAAGAATGTTTAATGTTATATAATTTAGCATGGTTTTATGTGACCTGGAAAGAAACAATGCTCATGTTACACCTCTACAAAGAAAATGAGCCGCAGCACACTGCAGTGTGTGTCTCTCTTTCTATGTGTGTGTGTGTGTGTGTATGTTGTTCTCTGCTACACAGTAACTAAGCCAACTCAGAGAGGGAGAAACGAGGAGCAGGGGAATGCAGTGAATGAGATAAATGTTTTTTCTTCAAAGGAGCCCAGCCTGTGGCGCCGTGCTCCTTCTCTTTTTTCCTCTCGTTTAATTAAGAAAGCAATCCCTCCTTCCCCTGAGCTCCCTCACTCTTAGTCTCACTTGTTCTGGCGGAAGCCACATTTAATAAATGATCATGATGATAATGGGGGGTGACAGGGAGCAGTGTGTGTGTGTGTCTGTGCGTAGGCATCGTATGTGGGGGTACATGCATGTGTGGCTGTCAACACTACTCTAACACATATAGGAGCCTTGCTACAGTAACACACACTCAAGGTTTTACATCTGACTTAGTGAATTAATTGTGCCAACACAAAAACAGACACAGAGGAGAAGAAGAACTGTTCCTGTATCATTTTTACATGATCAACAACATTTACTTTGCTATTTATTTTCGGTGTCAACCTGCAAATACTATCAAAGCAGTATTTTGTCACACATTTATCATTCTGTGGAAGAACAAAAAATCAAATGGAGTGTAAGAGATGTTGCTGTGTGAAATCCAACAGCTTTAAACCTGAACTAAACTGTAAACAACATGTGTGTTAAAACATTTTCTATACGTCCTTCTTCTGCAGACCAATCCATGTACACATGCACAAACCAGCAGCTCATGAAACAGTGAGATCATAACATTTCATACAAAGCTGTTTTAGAGCAGTGCTGTGTTTGTGTCTATATTTGTATATGTATGTATAGCATAAGTGTAAAAGTCTCATGTCAGGTACTTAGTTCACAGCAGGAAGGTGACAAAAACATCTAATAACCTCATATCATTTCCTACAAATACTCTGGTATTGAGCCACTGCAGTTGTTGTAATTTATCAGTCATAAATAGGAGGTGTAGTTCATTACAGCTTGGACATCACTGAAAAAAAATAAAATAACTGAGACTGTTAATCATTAGAGAAGGATAGGTAAGAGTAAGTGACTCCTTAAAAAGCTGTGCTGTTTTTTTTTCTTTTTATCTTATTTTTTAAATAAAGCCATCTTTTCTCAACTTTATAACACTGCATGCTGAGCCAATAACACGGTTTGTTTGAGGGTGGAAACTATCACACTTTGTGTTGGTCATCTTGGCAATACTCTGCTGTGAATAAATGTGAACACTAGAAAACAGCTGCAGATTGGAGCTGTTAAATCAAATGAAAGAAAAACACGGGCAGAGTAAACCTTGCAGTGATACTGTTATGGTGCAACATATTAATACACAGTGTGGCCTCTGTCTTAAGTAGATGGCAGCTAGTTAGAATTAGTGTTTAAGAAAGTTTGCCTGAGGTGTTTTGTTCTTACATTAGCATCCATAATGTCCAATAGGCAGTTGTGCATCATGTGGCTTAGCTATGCTGTAAATTAAAGGGTGAATGGGCAGAGTATGGCTACCCTACAACTGATCAGTGTTGACATTTGTTGGGGGTGGAGTAGTGGTAGCAATGGTTCATGACAGGGGGAAGATGAGCGAGAAGTTGAAGTGGTGTAAATGGGAAAAGGAAGAAGCATATAGGATGCATAGGCAAGGGAGGAGCCAAGTGGCAGGATGAAGAAAGAAAGTAGGAGGAGATATCGGAACGGGTCAGAGAAGACAAAATATGAGCTGGGGGAATGGGAATTTGAAACGATAAGATGAAAGAAAAGGATGGCTTAAAAGGGGGAACAAGAGAGTTCAGGACAAAAGGAAAGAATAAGGAGGGCAAAACAGGGTAGAAGAGGGAGCAAGGATAATGGAGAGAAAAGTAGACCGGGGAGCTGGAAAGTAGAAAATGGTAGTTGAGAGGAACAAGGAAAGGAATAGGAAAGAAAAAGATGAAAGAAGGATGGAAAGGAGAAAAAGTAAAGTAGAGCAAAACAGTAGAAGTAGGAAAAATGAACAAAGGCAGTAACGCTGATATTGGAGGAGTCTGTTTTTTCAAAACCAGTGCCAACATTTCTAAAATCCTTTCTAAAATATATGGGAACTAAAGGAAGATTGAGGTTACTGTTTATAAAGAAGCAAATGTTGGCGTAGGTGACAATAGAAAATCAGGTGCTCTACACACGCGTCCAACACAAAATAATAGAACTTGTAATTCCTAGGAATGCTGGGCTGGAAAAGAGAAAGAAAAATAACAGGATCTAAGAGAAGGATAAAATGATGAAACATGGAGATGCATTGAAGTTTAATTTAAGCGAAAAGCAAAAGCTGGCAACAGGAAGAGAAGGAAAGAGAAAAAAAAGTCACAGAAAAGGATGCTGGGAAAAAAGACAAAGAAAAGACGGAGAGATTGCAAAAACTGCAAGGACAGACAGCAAACCAGCACCATGGGAAAGGGAATTACAGCAGGACAAAGTGAAGGAGCAAGAGAGAGGCCAAAAAAGACAGAGGGATATCCCTGGATCTCCATGCCCCACTTCTCATGAGTGTTCTTTGCAGGAGCATATTTAATTCATCCTCTGCTTCACTTCCTCTCTCACATCCTTTTCATCCCTGCTTGCTTATCATCTCCCTTTCTTTTCAGGGTTATTCCAGGCTCAGGGACTGTTGCTCACTTCTTTTGCACATGGTTTTTTTTTTTTGTGGCATTTGCCTTTTAGCTTTGTCTTTTCTGCATATCTCCTTCTTCTAGCCCTGTTCCCCATGTTGCCCTTTTTTCAGCTTTTTTTTTTCCTGCCCCTTCACGCTCACACACACATTGCTACCAATTACTCTAATTTCTGGAGTCATGTCACTGCTGCGACATATATCAACCCTCCCTGCATATGGAAGACAAGATGTACACACACTAAATGGAGCAGGATAGATGTGCTATTGCACAGAGGAATAGGCTATTGAGTGCAGTCAAGTAAACACGCAGCCATAAACATGGATAAACACATCGGCAAATAAACAGATGTGAAGCTCAAATGTTTTTCTACTATTTTGGTCACATGTCTTCATCTGTGTGTCTCTTTCTCTCTCTCTCTCTCTCTCATTTTTTCACACACAAACAAAACCAACGCATGTGCGATGACACATCACAATGGTTGACAGTGTGCAGTGACAGTTAGTTGAATGGGGTCACTACAGGGTGGACTTCAGAGTGCAATATGTAGCAGCTACTCTCTGGACAAGCTGGGATAATGGAGTTGCTGCTCATTGCTTGATAAACCAAACCTATTACATTATACCTATAGCCAGAGACTGGATAACAAAAAATGAGAACGTGTCATCCTATAAACAGAGGCAAAAATTTTTAAAAAATGGTTAAAAATGAAATTGTGTAATAAACAATAAAAAGGCATAAGATTATCTGTGATGTGCAATTTGGTCCAATTAATGCAAGTGTTTGAATGACTCAGGAGAGATGATTCACATTTTTGTGCTGGTGCACACACAGCTGTGCACTGCTATTTGAGCCTGGTCTTCTGAGTATGTGACGTGCTCAATTACTTACAAAAACAAGTGAAATGAAATGAAAGATTTTCTCATTTCACTGAAAGGGCTTGCAAGAGCCATGTCCCTGGAGGAAAACCAATCACCACTGCAGACTCTTGGCAACTAATCTCTGACTGGCATTAGAGCCAATTGTGACCAAAATAGACAATAGACTGTCTGTGAAACAGAAACCTGGGGTAAAATTTCACCATAATTCAATTTATTGTTAAATATAGGCACCGGGGGACAGAGCAGAGCTGTAGGTTTTAGGCCTTAACTTGACTGAACAACTGCCATGCCTGAGGGGAGCTTCATTATGTCTTTGTGGTGATTTGGAGTGTGAATCAATCCAACACAAATCAGTCTCTTATTAGTCTTGAGGAGACTTGCTTGGCACTGGCCATGCATATATGCAACAGCAAAATCAAGTGTACGGTAGTATAAGGCAAACCATGTGTGTGATTTGAATATCAACTAACCTTCAGAAACTTAAATTCAACAATAATTCCACTAAATTATTCAAACCTCTGCCCGTCGCGCTCCCTGTCCCTGTCTCTCCTTCAGAGTCTAGTACAATGGCGCCCTGTGGGCTTCCTGTGCTGACAGGAAGAGAGCGGCTTTTCACAGCCGGCCAAGACACACAGCTGAGCGGAAGACGAGCCCCCTCTCTGAGCTTGTCTCTGCCCACTGCAAACCCTCCCCAGCCGCCCCTTCCCCATCACATTCTAGATCACACTCTTACTCTCATTTTTTCTTCTCCCTCTGTCTGGACCATCCACTCCCTGGCCATTACTTAATAGCTCTTGTTCTGCCCATTTTCATTTGCTTCTTCCCAGTGTGAACATTAAATCTTCTCTCCTCCCTCAATCACATGCCACTTGTCTTCTCAGATTCTTTTTCTTTGTCCGTGCCTCCAAGGAATCCTGCCTGTAAAATTTCCTGTTAGACGTTTTTTTTTTGTGGACTGTCATTACATTTCCCAAGAGACAGTTTAGTGGCTTCTCTTCCCTCAATTCGTTTATCACTCACATCTCTTCCCTCCCCATCTGCGCTCATCCCTGTGTCTGCACCCTCCTCCCCTCTGTCTTCTGTATGTGCTCTGTCCTTCTTCCTTTCTGCCCTCATACCCTCTCTTCTCTTATCCCACACCCCTTACTTCCTCCTGTTCCTTCATCACTTGTCTTTCCATACACCTCTATTGTGCGCCAATTTTAGGATCGCCAGTTTACGGTGAGTTTGCCATCCAGCACTGACAGGTGAATGTTACTTCGCTCACAAGTCCTCTGTCTGTCTCTCTACCCTTCATGTGCCAACAGGCCCAGCTGGGTTGGCCCAGCTTGACAGTGGTGAGGTCCATATTTATGACTGACTGCTCTCACTTCACTCTAACAACAGCTTGCTTGATGCTGTGACACATAAAACATAAAAACAGAGGCGAGTGGGAAGCTACCTCCGTTGCAAAAGCAGTGCCGAGACTGACTGAAGGTGCTCCCTGCTGAGGTAGGTGCAGGACTTTTCTGTCATTCTCAGGGTGTGTGGCCATGTAGCAAATTTGTGACTATTGTGTGGTGGCTTGCTCTGAACAAAGCTCTGAAGTCTGCTTCAGAAAGCAGGTCTGTGAGCTCCAAGGTTCCATTTAAACAGTTTAATCTCTACCTGTTTGTGGCAACAGCGTGAACAGTTTGTCAACTAATCTGTGTTCTACCTCCTGATGAGCTAATTCAATGGCCCTTTTTCTGCTCCCTCGCTCACTTTTAGGCAGCGATGAGTCTGTTTCTCAGCTCTGAAACCACTCATTATGTTTTCTCTGGTTGGTTAAAGACTGTCTTGCAGCTCTTTGGTGTCATCCCTTATGGTGTGTGATGTGGAACAGACAGCGGGAAGCACTGATAGGTCATCTTCTTTGGAAGTGCCTAAAAGTGAGTCTCGGGGATCAGCTTTGGCGCTGATGTCAGCAGCAGGGACTGAACCTGATTGGACATCCCTGCAGCATTTCCAGTTTGACAGTGAATTTTCTCCTCCAGCAGTCAAATGGAAAATGAGGTAGACATGCACCACAACATTTCCTTGAAAGGATAGGGTTTGCTCCATTTTTTTATTAATTGTCAACTGAATATTGCAATTTAAGTGTTGGTCGAAAAATAAAAAAAATAAAAATGAAAAAATGATGTGTTGGGATACACTTTCTGCCGAAGTTTGTACAGTTTTTGGTTATGCCCTTGATATTTTCACTGATTTGAAGCAGATGGGGCTCAGTTGATGTTATATATATATATATATATATATATATACCTTCAATAAAATCAACAAATTACTTGCATACATAATAAAAAGATCAATTAATAACTCAAATATCCATCGGTGGTCTGTGTGTGTTTGGGTATGCGATGTGCCTCACTGATATGTATTGCTTTGCAGTGTCTCTCAATATACCCATGTCAGAGTAAGCTGCCCCAACCACATAATTCACACTTGAGCACACTCTTCAACCAACCACATCCACACACACAAACACTCAAATACACCATCACAGCCTCAACCCCCAACCCCATCTTCCTTAACCCTTCCAGGGGCCATTAAAGGCTGTCCTCTTTCCTGAAGTCACACACCACACAAAGCTGGGGTTCTGTCTTAAACTCAGTGCTTTGTGTGCATGCATGTGTGTGTGCAGGGATTGGATGTGCGTGCCAGCACAACTGTATAGAGTCACTACAAAAAATGTGAGTTCAAGGCTAATTGGATTCCTTACACCACATGCCAGGAATGTTTTGTGAAACAATCACTTGTGCATCTTTTATACCATATGGCACACACATTCACAGACTTTTTGGGACGTGAAGAAGCTCAAGGGATTTGCTAATTTGTTCACACACTCTCAAACTTACTCAAACTTTTAGCGGGCACACTCTCCACAAGGGGAAGATGTTGCCACCTGCAGGCAAAGAAAGTAACAGCAGCTGCAGTTTGGACACATTATTTGAATATTTTAATATTGTTGTCCTTGTGCCCTGTGTCTTTTTTGGTTTTACTCTTAAAACCTTGTATTTGTTAAAATAGGATGAATATTAAAAATAGGACATGTTTGTGTCACAGAAACTTCCAGTGGGTCTGAAATATAAATTGTAAAAAAAAGAAAAAACATAGTGACTTGTAGAAGACTGGTCTATGAACCAGACTTAACATCACGCTTGCTGTGCACTTTACCATCAGATAAGAGAGCCATGGTGTTAATGTTGCTAAAAAACGTTTCGTATGAAGTTTTGTAATTTGAGCAAAACAGAAAAAAAAATCAAACAGACACACAAGCAAAATTTATATTTAAAAAAAAAAAGGAAAAAAAAAAGAAGAAAGGTTGGGGCTGTGCAGGTCCAGAACTGCAGGCTTTCAAATCAGTGACACTGTGTTTCCTTGTTCTATCTTCTAAACGCATCCCCCTCTATTTCTATTGGGCCACCTGCTGCTCTTTTTTCTCTTCTCCTCCCCCTCTCCATTCATAAGGCGTAATAAGAATACAGGTAGGAATCATCTGCAGGAGATGTTCAGACTCCAATTTCTCCACCAGTAGTAGCCTCCAAAGACCATAAAGCAATTTTGCCACAAGGCACACTATGACTGAAACATATTGTCACAGAAATAGATACAACTCAGTGTTCACAGACAACTGTGTGTCACTACTTTAGACTGAAAGTAAGAAATGTACGCTGCTTCTCTTGGGGTTATTTAAAGCCATTATAGAAAAAACTACTTAAGGAGAAGTAGATTATAGGAAACATAGAAAGAAATGGTCTCAAAAATAATCACTAAGCTGCAGCCGCATGATGATAGTTTGAAATATGGTTCAGGTCTAAACCTGTCTGATAATAACACCAGTCAAAGGAGTTACTTATTTTCTTCAGTATTTTGGTATCCAGTAAGGTCTAAAATGGATTTTGCCAACACTATAACACTATATAACTTGATTTCCTGGCTGCCTGTAGTTAGAATGGTATTTAAGTTGGAGTACAATATCTAGGGAAAGAACATGATAATTCTGAACATGAAGTACAATATTACAGCAGTTATTAAACTGCCTGTAGTATATACAGTAGGTGGTGAATGACGCACCTGTTTCAAGGGTTTTTTTATGTGACTACTACAACTACGATCATCAGATAACTTGTATTTACAATCTAGAGGCAACTTGATATCTTTATTTGGTCACATGGGGGCTGTGGCGGAGGAGGTAGAGTGGGTCATCCACTAAACAGAAGGTTGGTAGTTTGATCTCTGGCTCCACCAGTCCGCGGGTTATAGTTTCCTTGGGCAAAATACTAAACCCAATGGCTGTTACATCAGGATGTTCCATGTGATGTGTGAACAGGTGAATGAGGTATGTATTGTAAAGCAGTTTGAATGGAGAATAAGACCAGAAAAGCACTATGTAAGCACAGCCCATTTACAGCAACAAATGATGAATAAATCAAAATCACCTATCATGCCCATATTTACATATACTATCCACACCACTACGCCAAGTTAGAATATGAATATGATTTCAACTGATTATACAGTAACACAGCAAAAAGCATATGAGGATATGAGTTATTGTTTATGGGTGAAATGAGAAATTTAGTGCTCAGCCTGTACTGTATATCCATTGAAGAGCTGTCTTGAAAAATATTGTTTTGAGTGACAGATGTTACCAGGTGGGGACATGGGCATTAAAAAAAAACAGATATGAAAAAGCATAAAAAAAACATGAGCAGGTGCTGAGAGACATGGTACCTATTAGGAACCAGTGTGAATGGGAGGAGCAGAAGTTAGAGTGATTGAGTGGACAAGTGTGTGGGATGACAGGGGCAAAATGGAAGTGAGGGATGGAGATAGAAATTGGAAAACAGAAAACATTAAGGGAAGGGAATAAGTGAGCCAATGGGGAAAGAGGCGATGGGAAGGATGGAGGATGTGTATGAGGGACAGTGGAGGGAAATGACAGCATGAGAGGGATTGAGACTCAGGTTCGGGGGAAGGATAGAGGGCAGCAGGAGAGTGAGCAGAGGAGGGGAGAGATAAAGGAAGCAAGAGGGAAAAGAGGAAGAGAATGAAGACAGCAAATAAAACAGGGAGGGGAGACTGTGAGAGGGGATGAGGAGAGGTCGCCAGTGTTTTTTTTGTTTTCCATTCAGACAGAAGAGTCTCTGACTGGGTCTCTTGAGGCTTGCACACATACAGTGTATATACATAAACATACACACGTACACACACACACACACTCTCTGAATGTTTCATGGCTTCCATTTGCAAGATTACATCTTTCAATTAAGACAGAGATGGTTGTCTCTTGGTCCCTTTGAGTGTGTGGGTGTGTGTGGGTAAAGGTTGCCAAACATGAAATTCACTTAGAATATTAATTTACCAAATATTTCTCTAAAAACAGATTAAAAAATTTAAGGTTTGTACCAGGTGTAATGTTTACCATGCTCACCATTTTAGGTTAGTGTTATAGCATAAAATACATTTGCTAATTAGCATTAAACTCGATGAGGGCGAAGGGAATTAACTAAGTTTTGCAGTTATTTTAGTGATTAAAGCAGTGGACAAATGACCTGATGATAATGATGATAAATTTTGACCTGCATCCTGAAGGGGATGTAAATGTGTATTCAAGATTTCACGGGCACTCATTCAATAGGTGTCGAGAGATTTAACAAAAATCAAAAAAGTCAGGGGATCACTGAAGTCGTTAGGATTAAACCTCTAGGGGACCATGGCTTGAATTTATCCATCAAATGGCTCTGGAGATATTTCAGTCTGGACCCAAGTGTTGTGCTGACCGACACTGCCATCTCCTGAGCCACTAACTTAGCTAAAAGTTACGATTCACAATAAGCACAGCGACTGTAAATGAGTGAATGACCGCTCTGAAGATTTCAGTGTCGGAAACCCATGCAGCCAATTATCACAATGACAAGTGAGATGTGAAAAATATGTATGTTTCCTTTTCTAATTAATGAAAGGGAAGTTGTTTATGGTGAGACTGGGAAGAAAGATTTTAAGACAGGGTTGCAACCACACATTTAGAAATATTGAGGTCATGACTGCAGATTTCATATAGAAAAATCCTGTTACACAAAAAAGAAAATCTACAAAGTTTTCTAGTTGTTGGTCAGTTTTATATTTCAGTTTGAAATTATTATACCCTTATAATTTCTACATGAAAGTCTAAAATAACTGGAAACAGCCTGTAAAATGACAAGCAAGTTTATTTATAGAATTCTAACTCCCTCCAGGTCACTAAAACCCAAAGGTCATGACCTCAGTGCCGTCCTCAGTATTAGCTACGACTCTGGTTGGAAGACAGAGAATGAGGGAAAAAAAAAATTTTTTTAAATCATATTTTTCACCAGCTTCAGTGAATAACCAAATCTACATGACTTGTTATATCACTTATATGTTTGTGCTGTGGTATGTATTTTACAGCCACCTTACAATTTGCTGCTGAAACATTTTTGAGTGGAAATCGCATCAAATATTTCATTACATTGACAGAAAACTTTCGCCATTTGAAGTCTTAATCCATCAAAGAAAGTGAGAGTTTTCATTTCATCTACAGCCCTGTTGTTCCTCTCAGGCAGTAACGCTGATAACTGCCATTGAGTTTGTGAATGAGCAGCAGTACAACCAAAGCAAAGGAATATTTTTGTTTATAGTAGCGCTGATAGCTGTGAACTGGGTTTGATAACCAAAATGAGTGATAGTGTTTGCCTGTAAAAGTACTGACAATTTAACTCATACAAACATGTCTGTGAGCTTGTATTAACACCAGTAATATCAAAGCAAACTGGAATATCTGCATATGTATCATTTCAACATCTCAAGTGTTTTTCTGCTTATATCAAACCACCATCATTTCAGAGACATTTAGCAGTGTTGATTGATAATACAAAGTATGTCAAATGTTATCTTGTAGTTTTAGTCTTTACATGAACTCTCTGGTTTTCATATAACACCTGAAGGCACCACTGACATTAATCACTCTCATCTGAAACAACACTTCACCTTGTTATTTAGTACATGCTTGCAAATTTTGAAGCTATTTTTGCAGTTACCATGGTACAGTCACAGCAGTAAGCCACCTCATTTTGCTGTGATTCATGCTTTGTAGGATCACAATATACTATCAGGGCTGAAAAACAGAGAGTAGACAGCCCAGTTGATGGTGTGTTGTAACAGTACTTTGTGAGATTTTGAGGATTACTTGGAAATGTCAGGTGATTAATTCAAGTCTTGGGTCATTTGGTTTAGTTCCCTGTTTCGCTGAATTCACCGAGAGTGAAATGGAAATTCCATGTTGTTTATCCAAATCTGTGAAAGGGATTTGATTTCCTGACTAAATGCTGCTGCAGAGCTCAGTTGGGCTTTGGAGAAACACAATGACATGCCAAGTTCAGCTGGAGGTCCCCTGACAAAATGTATTAATGCGTCTTGCCATATTAAAAAGCAAACAACACTTTTGACTGACAAAGCAAATTCTCATGCAAATATAAAATCAGATTAAATGAGAAACTTGACTTACATGATTTGTAATGCATTTCCTTTTTCTGTTGGCCACATCTTTACTTTTTAATGTATTACTGCATCTCATATTCAGTGTCGATAAATCTTGTCAAAAGGCATGTTTCCAAAAGTAACCTTTATCATATATTGGTTTCATATAGCTTATTAAATTCTTTAATGGTTTTTAAAACTTTGCATAAGAATAAAAGGTTTACCCACTTACCAATACTGTGCATGGTGCATAGTTCATTCACAATCATTTTGTGACGTAAAGTGTATGACATTGTCTTCTGATTTTTCTACTAACTGTGTATTCATTAAGTGTAATTATTTCAGAGTTGCTCGTATGCTCTCTCTCTCTTTCTTCTGTATAAATAAATTATCATCCCACAGTGGGTGGGACCCTTCCTCTCTACTGACAAGTGGAGATACTGTAGATAGAAATAACACCTTGTGTGAATATGTTCGTGTTTTTAATAAGGAATGGTTACAGTGACCTCAAAAACATCACACTCTGTATAAGCTAGTGTTTCTAAAATTATCACAGATTCTCTCCGCCACACACAAGGGTGGCTCTCCCAGATTACAATGAAACCCAGTTGTTATGTTGTATATGTGCTGACATATTCATCAGTACGGCACTGTAACATCGCAGAGTGACAGAGTGTGGGTAGATAATTGGCCAAGTCAGAAAGCTTAACACATCTGCAGAAACAAACACCTATTAACAGCTGTCAGCTTGTTATTCACATATCCAATTACAGGTTGTCATGTTATGGTGTGTAAACAAACTAAATGATGTGAGATTGCTCCCACATACACATACTTGTAGTTGATATACGTCACCTTCTGACATGGGCCTTCATTTATTCTGCCATCACACAAAACCACTAAACCGCTCCAAACCTGGATAAATGTAGCGTCAGTGTTGATGTAATTGCTAGAATCTTGTGTCATTTGACACTTTTCCTCCCCTTAAAGTTAGAGCTAAATCTGGCTCCAGTGCATGGCGCATTTTTAGGATACAAAAAGGGTACATTTAGGTTACTTACATGGATATACTGTATCTCATTGATTACTGATGTGATTCCGAGCATTATGCATCATTAACTGCAGTGAGTGCCGACAATTTCATGGTGCTTATGCGAGGATATCTTGCTCTTTAGCAAAGACAGTTGCTTTTATAATGAATCAAGTGTTTACTTCCTCTGCAAAGTGACAGATGCTATCACACTTATGCCATTAAAGCTTCAGTCTGATTGCTCTGCTGTGCCCCCATCATCTGAAATTGTTGTTCAAGCCTTGTTTTTGTTTTGCATTCAATGGGGTGCTGCTTTCTCAGTAGCCAAGGCACGTAGTAAGGAGTTAGTGTTTGCAAGCCCCAGACCTTGAAAACAAACCAAGCAGCTTGTGGATTCTAGTTAGCGTTGGCTGTCAGAAGCTGTTGATTCCACAGGAAGCCCCTCTCAGATGAAAAATTCATTAATTTGGTTTCGACAATGAAGATATTACATAACTATGTGTCCTGACATCCTCTCATGAGGCAAAAACACTCTCTGCCCGTTCCATGGCACAGTGTTGTTGTAATTCCATGCTTAGCCAAGAACCCTGCTCTTAACAGAGATTGCACACTGGGGGACTTAACACATTATTTGCCACATAAATCATCATGTGCAGCTTCTGCACATACTCAAGCATCTCTTTGAGATGTTTTCTTGGTTTTGCTTGTCGTCTTTTGATGATTCGTCAGTGCTCACTTTGCCATGTTTCCTGTTTGGAGATGTTCTGTTTCTCATGTGTGGTGTAGGCTCCCATCGCCATAGGAGGTCCAGTCATGTCATCCATAATAAATGACCATGGGTTTACTTCCCCCCTGAACCTGCATGACTTCCACTCTATTTATATCTAAACTGTCATTTCGCAATCATTCAAACACACACACTATATAGTCCCCACATCAATACAACTACAGTTGTGCTGGCTGCTAGTCAGGGACAGGGTCAGTGGACACACAATGCATTCAAGTGCTCAACAAAGACTAATATTCAGCAGGTCAGTGAATGCTTCTGCAATGCTCTTTCTGTGTCCTAATGTACAAATCAAGACACAACAGGTATCCAGAAAGCCCTCAAGCGTTACCAATGTTCAGTTGTGTGTTGTAAGTGTTATAATCGTGAGTACATCAGTACAACACAAGTAAGTACAACACCTTCCTCTGTCTCTTTTTGTCTCGGATTGTCCACAGTCATTGTATGAATTTGACTTGAGAGAGTCTGAAGAATAAAAAGGAGACATGCAGAATCTATTGAACTGATCACAGATGGGTAATCCCTTGAATAATCAACACTAGTGCCTTAAGTCTGTGAAAAAAATGACTTCATTATAGATGTGGTTTGTGTATATTGTTATCTCACACTGAGCTAATGTTTCATTTCCCAACTCATACACAAAGTCTCATCTGCCTCTTATTGATAATCAATTCATTTCAGCATGCACTCAGTGATAACTTTCAAATAATCTGATTTCAATATTTTATTTCTTTGTTATGATATATACTGTTCTCAAATGACAAAATTAGTTTTCCTAATCTGGAGCCCCCATTGGAAGGACACAGATACACAAGCAGTGCTCTTTCAAAGCAAAATATTTGGACTGAACGTATCAGCAGAACCTTCACCCTCTTCATTTAATTTATTTTTCCAAAAATATATGTGATTTTTCATGGTTATGTTAAGGTAACTCAAATAACTTGGTTAATGTTAGGGAAAGATGCAGGCATTGGTAAACTTTAAAAGATTTAATGCTGACTTAGCTTATGAACCAGGTGTTTACTTTGTTAATATTTAACCAAAACCACAGTCGTCCTCAAACCTTATTAAACTCAAGTGTTTTCATAGCCTTAATCACCATAATCTAACCAGACACAGAACGCATGACGCAAATAATCTGATAGGACTAAACTGGACAGAACAGGACTTCCTGGTCTAGAAAATAAAAAGTTGCCAGTAAAAATACTCCTGACTAGTACTAGTACCCTTTTGTTTCTTTGGAAAAACAACACAGCAATAAGCAGTACAGAAACATACACACACATTCATGACTCCTCATACATTAGCAGGCATGGGCACACACACATTCATGCATAGGCCAAACCTACATGACAGTTATAAGTACAGTGTGTTCTGTTTACAGCTGGAAGGGATGGGCTTATTACGTATTCATGATGAGAAGGGTTAGTTATGTTTAATTGTGTTTTTGTTTTTAGCACAGCTGCCTGACTGAATTTAAAAGAGCATTCAGAGGGCAAAGTGCCTTAAAGGATGACTTGCTAACTATTTGTGTGTGTGTTGGAATATGAAGTGCAGCTATATTTGAAAATATGTTTAAAAATTTCTATCTTGTATTTTGTTTAAAGTTAAAAACAAGACTATAGTCCATGGAGGGTTGGGTGTAGCTCCCTGTGCAAGTGCCAGTGGTTCTCAGCCCAGGTCAAAGCAACAAAGAGTGACAAGGAGACAAACGCCTCTGCTATAGTTACTGCCACACTGGCAATGATAGTGAGACGGAGTAAATCACACCATCTTTAATAAATGTACGTGATAATGAATTTTGGTGAATTTCCAAGTTGGATCAATATACAGTCCTGCCAAAGGTGTCACACTATTCCACTGATCTACAGGTGGCAATAACAAGAAGAGGAAGACTGCAAGCTAGTAATTGCGGATGTAAATAATGCAAGATTTTAAAACAAAAAGCTTTGCAAATGTTTTATGAGCTGAAGGATTCACACAATGCGTTTCAGTGAGTAAAGTTCAACTTAACTTTTGCCTACAAGAAAACTCCACTGGGCTCTTGCAATATTTAGTCTGTGCTCACTGATATAAATGGGAAGGACAAAATATTGGAAATCCACTGAAACAAAATGTATTATGAGAACCAGATAAGGTGACACTAATTCATTTGAATAAAAGATTCTCACCAGGCACATTCACTGCAAAAACGTAGCTTTCTTATATATATGTACACATCTATGCATGGCTCTGACATTTGAATTGAAAGTGAAATAAATATCTCAGATCATGTCTGTGACCCACTATTTAGTTTTTTTACAGCAGTTTCTGGTGGACAAAATATTTCTATCTTATATTTTGTTTAAACCTTTTGATATAATTCAGTCCAGAAACCACCACCACCCATTAAACACAGTCAGTGAATCAGCAACAATCAAAATCTACCTTTCACCAATGCAGTACATATGTACCTGCTCTGCTGGATATAATGGCACTTGGATATACTTTTCTTTTTATTTCTGTTTACTGAATGTAGAATGCAGTTCCATGCAACAAATACATGGTTTTCAACATCCCACTCATGTGCATGGCAGCCTTAGTAATTCAAAAGACTCAGTAACAAAACACATTCAAAATGTGCAAAACCGAATAAAAGTGCTTTTATGAGCCTAGTTGTCCTGTGTGGACTCAGTGCAGTGAGTTTGTCGTGAAAATATAGATTTAACCTGTACTGCTAAACATAGAAATTTTCATATGTTTCAAACACACTCGCACTAATGCATTAACCATGTTCTTTGTATCTGAAGATAATTCCTGCATATCTAATCCTAAAATATCAGTCAGGTAAAAGCTCTCCCACTGAAAAGCCATCTTTAGCGGCAAACTCCTGAGTGCATTTGTATGTTAAAGAATAAATGTGCGTGAGTGTTAGAGAATGAGTGAATTTGTATGTGTTTGTGTGGTAAATGGCCATATAAAACTTTCACTAATGGGACGGGAGCTGGTAACACATAGTTTCCTATATTCTGTTATACATATACATGTTGTTTCAGAATTGTTGTTGCACTGCATTTTGGGAGAATTAGTTTTTCTGAGCAGGTCATCCAACTGCTAAGATAATTCTATGCATACCACTAATGATACTGCTAATGTAATGACGACTATGAACAATAATAACAGAAATTATAATGATAAAGAATAATAAAAGTTAAGATTCCATTAGAAGGGATGAGCTGATGGTTGGAAGCTAAAAAGGCTTCCTGGGGCTCGATAAACCATATACAAAGGCCATATACAAATTCACACACTAATGCTAAAGTGATGCCAGTATGGGCACCTTACATGTGTGAGCAACAGTAAATTTATGTGATACTCCACCCAAAATCTTCTGTGTATCGCCAAGGACTCACATCAGTTACAATAGATTTCAAGAGTGACAACTTTTCACTGCATTAAAAGAAATATTAAATGTCTATAGAAACACCTCAAACCGGTATAATCTAGATGTCCATCCATTCATTCTCTTGTCCATTTGTTAATCAAGTATCACAAGTATCATTCAAACAGTCAGTACTGTGACTTGGAAGTGTTGCACAGATACTTACCCACATGCAGCATATGCACAAATCTGCTCATGAGCTCAACATGGTTGAACCAAATGCAAGCCTTGCATTAGTTTGATTAACATTTTATATGGTTTCAGTAGTGTAATTAATGTAATGTTTTTTTATTTAAAGAAATAAAACTGTAAATATTCTCTCGCACACATAATGTATGTACACTTACATATACAGACAACCACAAATAACCCCGTCTGTTTGGCCCTGTAGTTTAAACCAATGTAATGAGACGTTACAGGCTGTAATGTAGAATTATACTCAAGTCAGCCGCTGCCATATCAGACGAAATTAGCCTTTCCTTTCAAGCATGCAGCCCTGCTTTATCCATTCTCTGTCAAAACAAGGCTCAAAGGGTTGCTCTATACTCCTTCATTAAACAACTGTGTATACAGACATGGATGCACGTGCACACAAGCATGCATGTGCACACACATGCACACACACACACACACACACACACACACACACACACACACACACACACACACACACACACACACACACACTTTTTACTGCTGCAGGGAGCTTGATTATAGCCATTACCAGTGTGACAGCAGTGCCACAGTTAATGATATCTGTGTTATATACATAGGAGAGCTTTGTGGTGAGTTATTAATACTAAGATGCCCTGTCTTTTATGGCCTTATCAATAAAAGCTGTTCTGCCAGTCGATACAGCTGCTTCACACCAATAACTATTCATCCACAACGCAAATCGACCCAGCATGATATGTTTGTGTGTGTGAGAGCTGGTGTGTGTGGCAGAGTGTAAAATGAGGGTACAGACTGTGTTTTGCAGCACCTCACAACTTGCAGATTCTTCTTTTAAAGCTGACATGGTGGCTCAGATGAATGTGCACTGTTTGCATGAGTTTGTGCACGTGTCCCAATAAAGTAATTTATGAATGTAACTGTGATGCTGATTTAGCTTTGTCTCTTGGTCAGTTCTCCCTTTCCTACCTTATATGGTGGCATTGGCATGCATGTGTAATTGCAAAATAATCTCATTAAACAAACAAACAAACAGAAGATGTGAATATGCTTTACATAGTATATAATGGGTCAGCTGGTCTTTTCACAACTGTTTAAATCAGCTCTGAACACAGGCTGATTTTGCCGACTGACACTCTGGTTCAAGTTCGACATACTGTGATAATAATTCATATGATAGTAATTAACCCTGGATAGCATTTCAGAAATTTTGCTGCAAACTGAGAAAATTAGTAGAGAGGAATGTTTGCAGCGAGATCTTAATGAGAGCAGGGGGATGGTAGATGGCTCACAGACAGACCCCATGGCTTCAACTATGAGACAGGAGATGACCATGGATGTGGCCAGTTCGAGGGGTTAAGGGGAAAGTTCTTAAGGTTTTTATATGTGGATGGAAAAGGGAAATTTCACTGAAAGGCTTGAGAATCCAACAGGGAAAGGAAAAATGCCTTTGAGCACTACTTGTTAAGAAGTAGCTTAAGTCAGTCGGCTAAAGTCCAAAGGTGGGTCAAGTACCAAAGACCACAGGGTATCAGTACCCCTGCACACCTGCACAGACTGGTGGACATAATGCAGCTGGTACACAACAGAGAAAAATCAAGGAGAGTAGGAAGAAACCATTAGGTGGACAGAAAAGGTTGAATGGCCAGGGACTTTTGAATTCAAAGTGTGGAATTGCATCAATGTTGATTTCAAAGGAATTTTGAAGGGACTAAAGGGTACAGTGGAGAGTGAACTGAATCACATGGCTTACGCCTTCTATAAATATGGCTTGGAAAGACATGAAATATGTTTGAAAGTTAGAAGAGAAAAGCAAAGTCAAGCCATTTAAGATGACAGCTTGAAATAGAGACGCTGATTCAAGAGAGAACATGTTGGTTATTGGTAAGGTTAGTACAGAAGGTTAGGCTAGTGTACTGCAGGGAGAAGTGAAGACACTTACGGTTATAAGGGCTGAGCTCCTCAGATTAAGCAGGAAGAATAAAGAACAAGCTAGGGCTGCAATCTACAAGGATTCATTTAAGTTTGTGAATTCTTTATTCACTTGAGAGAAAACAGGGAGTTTGAGAGTTGAACAAATGGACCTGGAGAGGCATCATTGACAGGTACATACTGACAATACTGACAAGCAAGTGCAACTCGTGTTATTGGCAGACATTCCTCCAGTTGGAGAATGAATGGATGGTACAGTGGAAAGAGGTGCAAAAGGTTTTGTTTTTTTGCAAGGGCTGCATAGGCTCCTGGCCCAAATTGGGCTATCTTATCAGGTAAAGGAGCACCTGACGTTTTGAAGTATCTATGGAGGCTTATGGTGAATGTACGGAAAAAAGGAACAAATCCAAAGATGTAGCATTTGGCAGGTAGTATTTTCATTCCAAAGGAAAACACCATGACCATAAGCCAATTTAGACTTATCTTTCTTCTTAAATCTGAAATGGGCATGGATGGAAGTGAAAAAGCAAATGCAGAAGTGCATCTTTCAGTAAGGGAAAAGTGGTGAAAGGGAATTTTTATAGTGAGGTGCTTCCTTCTATTGTAGAAAAATCGGTGAAGAGTTTGGGCAGGTGGTACAGTTCCACTGACAATTCTGTGACTGAGGACAGAAGAGCTTAAAGAATTCATTGTTAAAGTTAACAATACCACTGATACGACCTTCTTGCCTGGTAAATTGAAATTGTGGTTCTTGGCATTTGGGCTTTTGCCACACATAAGGCCTCTGACTGTGTATGAAATTACAATTTGCTGTGTATGAAGTTGCTATTTCAGAGGTGTAGAAATTTGAGAGAACCTGGTTGTACTGCACCCTGGTGTGTTATAGTACTTAGGTCAGGTTGTTTGGTATGAGTACCTGCATGTGACTGTGAGAGGTTTGGCCACTGGGGGTAGTCTCCAACTAAGAGCACAAGGAATTTTCTCTGTGAAGTGAATAAAACCAAAAGGAGGCAAGCAATCACAGCAGGCCATGCACTGTACAACTGTGAGAGCACATGTTAGAAAGTCAAATAGGTCAGAGGTGAAAAGTGCAGAGATGAATGAATATGACAGCAAATTTTAGTCTGTAGGCTATATTTTACAGGTGAAGGAGGGGATACACCGACAGAGAGAATAAAAAAGTAACAAATGAAGGAGTGATCGATGAAAATAAGTTAATAAAAACAAAGCGAACGGAACAAAGAAAGAAGAGAAGAGAATCTATGTGACAAATGGAAGCATGACTTTGGTGCCACTGTGGTGCTTAATATGGATTAGATGGGCTAAACTGCTGAACTACGATGGCTTCATTCTCACTAAGCAGTAATACAAACCCTCTTTTCTGTCAGCACTAGCACTGGATTCAAAACAACAGAATTCATAATATCTCTATATCTGAATGAATGTGTTTTTAAGACTGGAGAGACTACAGCGCCTTTGATAAAGCTATAATGCAGGGAAACATGCGGTATCTATGTGGTCACACATTCTGTATGTGCCATCAAACCAGAATTTAAAAAAAAAACCAACCTAGCAACTCTCTCATCTCCCTGCAGAGAGTGGGAGAGACATGAGGCAAAGATACTGCATGAAAGAGGAATCTGTTTGCCAGTGTTCAGAAGACAACAGGAAATTAGTGACTGTAGTTTGACCTCACTGATCAACAGACAGCAGTAGCAGTGACAAAGCTCATGGAGGTAATTAAGGTACTTTAAAACTCTTAGTGTCTAATTATCATAATTTTCATCAAAATTCATACTACTTCTCAGAGTCCTAACTCAGACAAATCTACATACACAGCTATAACACACATATGTTTTGATTCAGTGTGACTTACACTTTCTGAAGACATAATTATATCTGATGTCCATTGTGAATAAACATCTATGAATCCATTTAGAAATCCAATTAGAAAAAAGATTATCCTTAGTAATATAAAATATAGTTACATAACTTGCAAGAGAATCACCATGTTTTTGTTTGTTTTTTTTTCTTTAGTATTGACGTAATACACTGATAGTTATTTGTACATTCATGGGTACAGTGCAAACGGGAAGTCCTAATAGCTAATTTGGCATACTATTAATTGTTGTTTGTCAAACTTTATTTGTAAACAAATATGGGCTAAAAAAATTAGGATCAAGTTGTAGAGTGAAATAATGTCTTGTTGAATCCATGGCAGCCCATCCCTGAGCAACCATCCCACCCCCCAACTCCCCAGCACATATGCTTAAACCCCTTCACCAAACAATTTAAGATCAATGCTAAATGGCACCACATAACTCTTGTCTGTTCACAGGGAGGTGACCACCCCCGCCAATTTTATCCTGAGTGCCAAATTTCCATTTATTTCCCACACATACTGCCTGGCTCTATCATTTGGCTAAAGGCCAAGTGCACTAATTTAGCCAAAAAATACTGTCCTCCATGCTCTCTCTACTCTGTGTACCATGGGCCCTGCTCTAGACCTCAGTACCCCGCCACAAGTCAGTGCTTCTCTGTTCCAATTTGAGTTGTTTGTTTTTTTGTTCATCCAGCCCTTGAAAATCTCTGTACTTTTTGTTTCCTTGACGCACTGATCCTGTATTTGACTCTATCAGAATCTCTTTCATTAAATATCTTATATCTCTGTGATCAGTAAATATGTTCACCTTGAAGCACTTCCGACAAATATTATTCTTCTACAATCTTGAAAAAAGAGGTTGTTGGTAGATATACGGCCTCTTAAATCTGCACAGCTGGTTGGAGTAAGTAGCAGTTTTATGATTGGAGATTATTCACAGGGATTGCTAGTTGTAAACTAGTTCCTTAATGTTTTGATTGGAAAGCCAGCTGCTATGTGGGTCCTTACACAACACATGAGCTAAACTAGCTTGTTCTGTCCTTTAGTTGATCATGTCATAGGTGTTGTTTGAGAAGTTTCAATGGATGTTTTGATTTACCTTTTGTTAAGCTTCAAGGTCACCATGAGGATTTATTGTAACTGCTTCAAGACCAAGCTGACTACAACTGTTGTCCTCCATGAAGGAAAATGCTATAAACCTTTCAGAGCTTATCAGGGGGTGAGTGTTATATGGATTTTTTTTGTGGAATTCCTTTAAAATCCTTTAAAATCCATATCTTCAAGGAAAAAATCTGAAAACTCAGCCATATAAGCCCTTCATTTTTCCATGCCCCTGTTTTGCCTTTCTCCCCCTCCTAACCCATTTAATTTTCTCTGATTCTGTCTGCTGAATGTTGAATTGTACGAGATTGTTTCCCGCCTTACCCCTGCACTTATTGTGTACAGTATATGTGTGTGTTTGTGTATGCATTTCTATCTACATGCAGGATTGTTCATGTTTTCCCTCCCTGCAGCTTATGCCAATATAAATATCTCAGCTAATTAATAAATCCGAAGACCTTAGCATCTCAGATGGGATTTCAACTGGGCTCATTCACTTTCCTTCAATTTCAACCTCCCGGCGCAGAGGGACAGACATGAGGAGAAGAGGCACAGGAGGAGGAGTGAGAGGAAGAGAAAAACAAAGAGGAGTTAGGAGAGGACAGCGATGGAGGGGAAAAGAGTGAAATATGAAGAGAGAGAAGAGGAGAACAGTGAAACAATGGAGAGAAGGACAGAAACTCAGGATCAGAAAGTGGAAAGGTCTAACTGAGCAATGAAATCCTTCGGCACAACATTTTGCATTCATCCATCAACTACCTTCAAATGTTTGTGACACTGTAAAACATGAGAGTACACATGGAAGCAGGAACCTTAAAAAAGCTGCATTGCAGACTGTAGCACTCCCGACACTTGTAAGGAGTGCTGTTTGTGTTCTCCAACTACTGAGAACAGTTTGGGAATGTTGCAGTGGCAGTACTACCCCCATTTCAGCTTGTCAGGGTAATCGCTGCCTAAGATGGAGACAGAGATAGGAGGAGGAAAACTGTTAAGATGACTTCAGCCGTGGCTTCAAACAGACTGCACAACTATTCAGTGTGTGGAAACCAGGTCCCACACTTCAGTTATGGTGGCAGCATCCAAAGAGACTGTGTCTGTTTGTATGTGCTCTGTGCACGTGTGTGTTTAGAGGTTAAGGTCTTTATGCACGTAGTACAGCATCTTCTCGTGTGCTTTCAAAAAGTGTCTCCAGTCATGAAGTCCTGTATGTGATTCTGTATGTGCAGCCTTTCCTGTAGTGTATGTGTGTGTGTGTGTGTGTGTGTGTGTGTGTGTGTGTGTCCTCTGTGAGCAGCAGATATGTCTGGCCACCCCAGGTTCTGTATCTATATAGTAGTTAGCAGTTAACATGGCAGAAATGTCATTGAGCTTTCAGAACAGACAGCCCCGGGCGTAAATTTTTCCCAAGCAGCCTGGCACTGCGCACACACACACACACACACACACGTACACACGTTTGTCTTGCTATACTTGTGAGGACACTCATTGACACAATGCATTCTCTATCCCCTAACCTTATCCTTAACCCTCACAACTAAAAGCCTTACCCTAACCTAAACCCTAATTCTAACTATAACCATAAAGTAGTAACCTTCAGACAGTCCTTTGAGGTAGTGGGGATACAATACAGAAGTGTTTTCATTATGATGGTGGAAAGAAGTGAAACTGATTAACAGAAACTGACACAGTTCCACTCTCAAACATGAACCAATGAATATTGCTTATTCTTTTCTAGTGTTGCATACACATGTATGTACAGCCACCCACACAACTGTATTACTGTCTTCCTCTCACATGTGGATATATTGACATATTCTTTGTCTCTTTCTTCGTCTCTAACTATTGAACTCATGTGAAATGTGAAAGCTGGGATGCAACCGGATGCAACAGCACCAATCCAAAACAGGCCATGGATCAGTGTGGGTTTTGTTGAGTGTCAAGTTGATTAATTTTTATTTTTTTTCAATTTTTTTTGGACTTTGTTATTGTTCATGTTGGTCACCACACATAGTAACTGAGATAATACAGATTGGCACAGTGCAGAAGAGTAATGAATGATGATAAGAGTTTTGTGAGTTCATGTAAAGTGCATGGTGAGATAAATCTGGTTTAGATATTAGAGTGTGAAAGAGAGCGGGTATCTGTTTGGGCCGATCAAGTGGGCACATTCCCACCCAGATGTTTGACTCTATGAGAAGAACAAATGAATAACAGCATTAGTACAGCAGATGTTTGAGCAGACTCCTGAGGACCAACATGTAGAAGATCAATATCCTCATTACTGAATCTAACTTTTCAGCTATATCGTGGTTTTTTCTGTTCTGTCTGTTTGAACCAGATTAATCACGCCTGTCACACTGCAACCATTGGATGAAACTGAAAATTGTATTTTCACTATGTTGTGAAAACTGGCAGAAAAATACCTTGCTGTTATTGTACCCAGCGGCTTCAGCCTGCCTTTCCTTTGAGGAGGAGAATCAAGTAGTTTACTATGCAACACTACAGATTGTTCCGCCACTCCTGCAGTCAAATGTGTTGTCAGCCTCGAGGAACTTACACCGTGGACATTCTGATGTGTTACAATGTATGTCAAAGCATCTTGTGTGCCTTGTGCTCATGTATTTATTTAGAACAGTCGCTACAACAGTAAATACATCTGATCAAATATCAGACCAGTGGTGTGCTCACAAAGAGAGAACAATCTGTCACACTAACTCTTGCCAACCTTAACTTCACTGTTTTTCTTTCTGTTTGTAAAACCATTCTTTGTCTAACAAGGAATCATCTCATTTTCTTTTATCTGCAGGCTTTAAAGCTTTAACTTTTCAAAAAGCTTTGATTTGTTCCATTTTCCTCTCATGTGATGAGACAGATACTGTTTACTTTATTCTCCAACCACCTTCAACCACAGCAATCTCCATTAACCTCCTCTAGATGTTCCATGGCTTGTCTTTCATTCATCTCTTCTTTTATTTAGCTCTCCATTACCTCTTTCTCACCTCCTACAAGTTTGTAACTTTGATCTTTGCGATGTCATTTTCTCTACTTTTTGGCTACAACAGCATGTCTTCATTAACTGTTTTGTCTAATCTGCATGTTGTGGTTGTGAGGTTAGTCGAGTGCTGCAGCTGTTCTTGGTGATCATGTCTTCCTGTAAGCACAGAACTCAATTAAACTAACATTAATGCACTGAAAATTACCACAGGAAGCAATAAATTTAATCTCTTCATCCCTACAGATCTTGTCTTTAACATGATCCTCTGTTTAACATGGCACTAACATATGTCAAACTATCGTTTTAGCTGTAATATTCATAGGTATATCTTTGTTACTTTAATGAGTGGAACACTTGAATTAAATTCACTTCGTCATTAAAGCAGTCACTAGTGAGAACAAAGAACATAAACAGTATGCTGCAAACATTCTTGTTCCCAGAAAATCCATTGATGAAAATGTAAGAATGAATAAAACCGCGAGCACAAGATTAATTAATCTTTTGCCTTGACCTGCTGTTAAAACTTAATTATTTGAAAATAATCCCAAAGCACAACTATTTCTGTGCCGCCATTAGCTGTCTACACGCTCTGCGTCAGTGGCCTCTTCATACACCTCTGACTTCAAGGTGCTGGGTGTTCGACAATTAGGAAGTACGAGCAGTAAATCTCTTTTCATTCCCCTCATTTTTCTCTCTCTTGTACTTCACTCTCGCTTTCTATTGTTTTGATTGTCACATTCAACAGTTTTGTCAGCCTCTCTATTTGCTGCTTCTTGTCTCATCCTCCTTTTGTCAGTGTCCCATTCCATCTCTTCTCACTGAAAATAAAATTTTCATTTGTTCCCTGTTTTGCCTTTGGCATTGTTGTCTCCACAGTACATCATCCCCCACTCTCTGTTGTCTTTTGTTCATTTTGCTAATGTCATTGTGTGTGCAAATAATAACATTTGAAGAAACTGCATTTTTTCTGCCATAATAAGACCATTTTTTGCTATCTTGCTTTTACAGTATTAATGCTTGGCTTTAATTGATTTTGTGTTAAAACAGAGGAAGCAAACGTTCGGTGAAATAAGTCTTGATGCTTCATGATATTTCTTATGTGTCTTTATTTATATGTGTAAGCAGACCATCTCCCCTCACTCTTCCTCCTTAAATGTCAGTCACTCTCTCATCTTTAGAATATTCTATCTGTCCAGTCCCTTCTTTCGCTCTCTCCATTGCAGCAGCTCCTTTTAAAACCTCCTTTTATGTCACTCTGTCATTCTCTCCCTCTCTCTCAAAGACATCAACCCTGGGGGGCTGAGGGACTGAAGCATGATGGCCATATAGCAGTGTGGAAGATATGCATACAGTATGCACACACACACACACGTATGCACATTTAGTTCTCCAAGCACATGCAAAATAACACAAGGACACATACAAAAAAGGAAAATAAACAGTCTCTCTTGCAATATGGAACACACATACATGCACACACACACACACACACACACACACACACACACACACACACACACACACACACACACACACCCAAGTACCGACAGAGAATAGCGGAGAGCCTTAGAGCAAATTGGATAGACACATGCAGTGAACTATTAGCAACTAGAACGCTTTTAGTGCAGCACAAACCTTCATCATCACTTTACAGTTCTCCAACACAAAAAGCTGCAGCATTCATAACAGTATGCACCGTGTTACCAGTTTATTATGGGCACCTACAGCTAAATATAATGTGATCCAATAGCCCTGTAATAAATCAGCAGTGGGCATGGGTAGAAAACCACCCAAGACAAGGGGTTGTATTGATTCAGTAACCCATCAGTTATATAAAAAAATAACACTAACACAGGGTCAAAACGATTCATCGCTACTGAGTAAAATTGAGCTGATATTTTGTCAGTG
Organism: Trachinotus anak; assembly: GCF_046630095.1. Classification (NCBI taxonomy): domain Eukaryota; kingdom Metazoa; phylum Chordata; class Actinopteri; order Carangiformes; family Carangidae; genus Trachinotus; species Trachinotus anak. Next base: position 18,157,566 of record NW_027273865.1, read on the forward strand.
CTATATTGATCCATACTGGGGTCATTTTTTCACCCAGTGATTTTTGGCATAGTCACTCACCAGATGTAAGATGTGGGTATAAGCCTGTCATTAGGCGCCTATGTCAGGCAGCATTCTCCCCCCCGTTCTGCTTCCTCTGATGGTTACCATTTGCAAAATCTCTTCCACTACAAGAAACAACAATGGCCTCTGAGCTAGTAACATACACCCTAAAAATGAAAATTTGGATTCTGCAATCACACAGTCAACATACGTCTTTGCGACCTTTTCTTTGTGAGGAATTAGCCATTTTAATGACAGTGCATTGCTGCATCCTGGGCTCAGCACCACCCAAGTCGATTGTGATTGGTTTAAAGAAATGCAAACAAACAAGGACATTCTCTTCCCAATAGCACAATGATAATGGGTAAAGAAGCCAGATCTCCACAGCACTGAGATAGGTCTGGCTATGGGAGACTATTTTTAGTATAAAGCGCAATAGGGAGGCCAGGGTGGGTGGATGATGGATGGGTCAACGTCTTTTTGTGTTCACCATTATGACAAAGCTCCCCTAACATTAACTGAGCAGTTCTACACGCTTCTACAGTAACTTTCTAGAGAGCAAGGACAACCACGTACAACCACGTACAATGCTCAGTTTCTGTCAAGTGTTAGAGATATCATTTGTGGTGCTGTCACATTGGAGTGCATTTTCTAATATTGTGTTCAATCACTAAATTTATATTTTACTTATTATTTGTGTCTTCCTTGCCATTTGATCCATGACCTACCTACTTTCTTTTTTCTCTCAAAAATCTTCCTTGCTCATTTTCAGTTTGTCTCCTCTGTCACAGTGTCACTTTCGATCTTTCACTCTCTCGTACTAATTGCCTCCCTCTGTGTCAGCGTCTCCCTTGCCACTTAACCACCTTTTTCTTTGCTCCCACTCACAGGAGGTTGACAAAAAGGCGACATATGTGTGCCATCACATGTTGTATGTGTCCTATCTACTCATTTTCTCACACACTTCTCACTCTTGCTGTCAGAGTTTGTGACGGCTGGAGTAGGTTTGGCTCCCTGCTACTCTTCTCCCTGCCCAGTCGTTATGTATTTTGTTCTGAGTACTTTCGTCAGCTGTAGAGAGTTTTTATTTAAACAACTAAATATATAATTGGTGGAAAACGTACGTATGGGTTGTAATAAGCTGTCTGCACAAACAACTTATGGGGTTGGTTTTTATGGGACATTTTATGGGTCATTCTCAAAAGTTACTATATCTTATACACACACACACTATGGAGACATGAGCACCACTTGTAAATTACCAAAGGGCTTGTCACGCTGAGAATGATCTCACCAAAAATGGTGGCACCTCCAAAAACATAACAGCAAATGTAATGAAAATGAAAATGTATCAAAACTTTATTCTGTGATGTAATGACATTTTTGTAGGACAAATTTTTATAATAGTTCTAAGTCTGGTACAAATTATCTGCCATTGCCACCGGCTGATGCATAATGCATGCTGGGATACTGGACAACTTAAAGTCAACTCAAGTTAGTTCCCAAAGTATCTTCAATAAAATGGCCAGAGATAGGATATTTTTAAACACAGTAACAGATGAGGCTTTATTTTAAAACTTACTTTTAACTCCAAACCTAACTAATGTTCCTCATTTTTCTGTACAGTAGATAATGAAAACCTACAAAAATACCTAAGAGATTAAATAGTTTTGGTTGTTGTTCCACAACAAGAACTATTGGCCTCTAGATACCAGAACAGGTTCAACCAGCAGTCCACCTACTGACAAAAATGAACTGCATTCTGCTTTATTGTTCAAATAAATTAAATAGAATATTTACAACTATAAGGTCACAAGGTGACTTTTCTGTGCTGAAGTTGTAACTATGCACCGAGGGTCACATCAAATCAGTGGGAGGGAAAATTATTATTACTGCCATTGGCAGATAATTGGCTTGTGTTGAACATATCATATCAAATAAGATGAGGTATCTGTGTCTCTCATCATCTCCCTCACATTCTCAGTCTGTCTTGTTCTTTCATCCTCTAACACCGAGGACGACCTCTGAGGGAATGTGCATTTCAGCCATTTTCCTCCGCTCCTCTCCCTCTTCTCATTTCTCCTCTCTTTTACTAGTCCCTTCACTCAGAGCAGAGGAACCACAATGCTTGTTATTAACTTTCTCATACCATTTATCTCCCTTTCACCACCACCATTACAACCCCCCTCCCCCCGCCCCCCAGCTTCTTGTCATCTACTCCCCGTCTCCCTCTTCCTCTCTCTCCTTCTCACACACCATTTGTCTGCTTCATCTGCATCAGTATTCTCCCTCTCTTGCAGACAGCAGGTAAGCTCAGCACCCCCCAACCCACCTTCATACTTCACTATCACAATGCATCATTCTCTCTCCTGTTTGTTGCTGCAGCATGGTTCTTGTTACGCCTGTCAGTGCAGTTATTTCATCTTCATGAGATCACAGCACCGCTGGGAAGCATTTGACCACAGAACATGAAGACATTATCATTCAAATTAAGGTTAGGGAATGGCAGATTACTTGGTACGTTGATATTTGTGGCACTGGCTTTTTGTCGAGTATAAGGATGTCTGCTAGTCTCTTGCAGTGCTAGGGGATGGGTACAGAAAGGATTTTATTGATTGAGAACATTCTCCTCATCAGTCTGAGTCTTCAGTGATTCCCTCATAGATTTGTTGTTCATAAATTGTTGGAGGATGAAATTTGTTGGCATTTTATTTTACAGCATTAGTTTAATTTAAAATCTGATATGACATCATATTTGATTTCAAATTAGACTATGATAGACTTGTTACGGTAATTGTGTCTAAGTGGGTATTTCTATCTACCCTTTTGGTGTAATAGTGTCTAACTGTTGTATATTTTGGATCAATTGCAGAATTATATGCAGGTTGTCATAGCTTAGTTTAGATGTATGGTGTCTAATTAGGGTACATCTGTGTTTGTTTACTGTCTAATAAAGAATATATTATTTCTAATGCTGGCTGATTTGATACACAGAATGGCTTGTTATGTAAAAAAGTATACTGTAAAATTAAGTGCAACCAGTAATTTTACTACACCAACAAAATTTTTGACAAGAGAGGACTAAAAATGGAAAAAGTTCAATGAAATCAATGAAAATTAATCAGAAGCAACAAAGCATAGCCTAAGTTTGATTAATATTATTTTAAATGCTCTCCAGAGACCTGCGATTCATTCCCAACAGTGCCTCTGGCTTGGCAAAGCATTATTACTGTGCAAACTGGCAGTATTTTCAGATGGGAAGCCAGTGAGGGATCATCTTTCTTCTCTTTGTCATTTAAGTCCTGTTATATGTAGGGATGTAATGAAATATTGAAAAATAACATCATAAATTATGCAGCCAGAAGATGATTGCAGTATCAGCAAAGTCTTTTTTGGATATGTGAGCAGCACAGTAGGAGCAAGGCACCTTGGAGAGTTTTGTTTTTTTTTTTTTCCCCCAAGATAACAACCACGCTGCATTGAGATACAAAGTAATGTGAATTTTCAGCTCACACTGATTGTTGTTTGTGTTTTGGCCACAACCAGCAAACGGACTCTCTTTAGCTGCTGTGCAAACAAGCACCAACTCCGTGGGTTGCAGCCCAGACAGACTGATTTACAAACTCCCAAGACTCTCTTTCTGGTTTTTGTCTCAGAACATGATGTAAGTTGCAGAACAACTTCAAATAAGCACATATTTCGACACTGAAATATTTTCAGCTTGATACAGTTGCTGCTGCTGGTATATGTTGAAAATATGTTGAAACTGATAACACTGTTTTTGCTGCACTCAAAATAATGGCTATTAGGTCTAATTAAAGAACTTTCAAAAGTCTAAAACTGACAATGTGATGTTGTATTTGGCTTAAAAGTTACAATTATTGTTCAACTTACTTCCATGTTTAACTTTGGGTTTATGAGGCTCCTACATGTGCAAGATTCTGGGGGGAAAAAAAGAAATGTGCACTGTGCCATATAAAAAGCAAAATCATGAAGTGTTCCTGCTGAAAACCAACCAGCTGTGAATCAGAAGTACCTTGATTTTTGTTTGAATGTGCATATGTGTGTGCATTCCTTCATCTGAATGCATTTGTTATATGTGCACGTTCCTGTGGCTGCTCTCTCCCATGCCCTGAGGAATTTCCTGGAGTTCCCTGTTTCCTGATCACCTGTGAGTATGATCCATCTCACACACACACATGCAGTACAATGATGTTTTATAAGAGGAACCCATCCCTTCCTGATTAAAGGTGTGTGTGTGTGTGTGTGTGTGTGTGTGTGTGCATTTGTGCATGTATGTATGTGTATGTTCATGCTACCGCCAGGAGGTCAGACTCTGTCCTTGATGACTTCTGACCACCTTTCAGAAATCCGGAAAGGAAACTATGAAAAAAAGGGACATGAGAGTGAATAAATGAGCGCAGAGATTCAACACAGGAAAGAAAAGTAGGTTTCGGCTGCATAATACTGGATGCTATTCAATGTAATTAAATTACACGAGATTAGATTCAGATCACAGATATATTTTAATATACATATATTTGATACAAATGTTATTTTTCATTTTAGAGTCGCAATATATAAGCCTGTGCATGCACCACAAGCCCCATATACTGTATGTCCAGTATTCTTTGTCTTATCAATCATTCCAGTACTTAGAAGGTGGTTAGTTGTAGCTGAAGTTATGACGGCAAATTTGAAGATGAGACAATATATGACTGACATGAAACATGTCAAATGAAAGGCAAGAAACACAAACAACAAGTCACAGAGAGGTGTATGAGGGAGAACATAAGTAAGACCACTGATTTTGAAAGGAAATTAGTAAACTTGTCAGAAAATATGATGGAGGGAAACCAAGAAGAAGAGTGAATGAAGGTTACAGATGAAACTAACACGGAAACATAAAGCCAGACATGAAGTGACAGTCTTTTCAGAAATGGTGAAACACACAGAGAGCACTAGATATTCAAAGGAGGTGAGGAGGGAGAGGTAAACTTCTGGTGAAAGGAGAAGGAAGAGAGCTGAGAGGGGTGAAGGATGTGGCAGGTAAGCTGAGGAGGAAAGAGAACATAGTCAGATGTGAAGCAGATGTGTTCATGTAGTATCCAAAGGTGATAAAAGAACCGTTGCCTGATAGCAAGGTCTCCTTAAAGTTTAATGGCACAGCACTGATCCCCCACCAACACTGGATAACAGTTCTAACAGCTGAGAAAAGCTCTGCGCGCATGTGCGTGTGCATGAGTGTGTGTGTGTGTGCGTGTGTCTGTGTCTGCGTGCCTGTGTCATTTCTGTCTTTTCCTACCTCAGCACATTTGTTCTCTCTTGAGCATTTCTGCATCTACCGTCCTTTTTCCACAGTTTTGTTAGTGTGCGCGTGTGTTTCCTGCTATTGTATTTCACCTCAGCTTCCACTCAGCACTAATATGTCTGTATCTGTGTGTGCCAGAGGAACCTGCCCACCTTAAGTGGCAACCGTTTCCATGACTTTTTGTCATGGGTCAAGGCAGGCTTTGTTATAAATGTCCAGGACATACTGTCTTTCTATTTCTGCATTTTATGAACCTGATTATCATGAAAACATTATCCAGCATTAAACATATGCAACGTGCTGGACAAAGTCAGTGAAAAACACATCTAATATCAGCATCTACGTGGCTCCTTTTTCTTTGTGCTTAAACAGAGCAGATCATGTAACACGATAGCTTCAAAAGAACATGTAGATATAACATAGAAGATATACAGTATATATACATACATATATATAGAGAGAGAAGATACAGCATGATACAGTAGCCACAGTCAATGTAAACATAAAAAGCTCTTTCACTCACATAGAAGTCACCACAAAATTACTTGAACACACATGACTGAGAGGAAACGCTTTAAACTTGAGCGATATTTGTGGTTAAATTGTATTAAAAAAAAACAGGGGCAGACAGGAGAGGGTTAGGAGGAAAATAATAAATCAGAGATCCTGTTAGTTTAGAAATCAGTGTGTTAGCTGTCACATACAGAGTTACTGCTTGTAATTGTAAAGACAAGGCCCGAAGAAACTTTCTTTTGATGAGTTATGCATGGTACACTCCCTGAAGTGGGTATGGACGGGTCATTTTGCTGCCAATTTTTCTCTGTGGCTAATTGTGGTGCTGCAATAAAATAATAATAATAATAATAAATAAATTGCATGTGTCCTCATTGACCATTATTACAAGTACATGTCTGTGAAACTATTTAAAGAGGACACCTACACAAAAAAGAAATACTTTGTACTAAAAAACGTATCATGTGTGTTGTGTCAGTATATTGTATAGTTTTATTTTGCCATACCACCCAGTTGTGGGTACTCCAGATAGTTTGCTTATACTTTCCTTAGTATAAAGTAAAAAAAAATTAAACATTTCTGGACAAGAAATCTTCTCTTGGGCCTGGAAATGTTTCATTTTACATCCATTGCAACACTTGGAGTAAAGTTTCCTAAAGAGTCAGACCACTGCTTGAAAGTTTTGCTCAAGGACACTTCAGCTGAGGAGATGCTTCAAACTTGTTGAAGAAGAATAGCTTTACTCAGCATGCACTCCATGTACAACTATTTTTTTTTTTTTTTTTTAAATAGCAATGGTGAAATCTCTATCGGACATTTAAAATATGGATGCTAGCACTTTATGCAGGCAGATAATCCACACATATGCACACAAACACACACACACACACACACGCACACAAACACTCAGATATATGATGGGAACAAGAAATATGAGAGAAGGAGGAGAGGTTCTTAATGGAAAAAACAGGTTATTATTTGGAAACAAGCTTATTTGGCCCTCACTCCCTCTACTAATGCATCTAATATGTCATAATGAATCTCTTGGAAAGAAAGAAAGATGGACAGAGGAGGTGATACAAGGTCAAGATGAGAAAACTAAGCATAAACTACATGTGGCAGATGGGAAAAAATGTCCAAGGTGACAGGAGAAATGCTGTTCAGGGTAAAATGCTTCAGAAACATTCTTCCTATCCAGCAAGGCTAAATATAGGCTCATTAAAAATCTAAAGAGCCCATCGAGGGGGAGGGGGAGGGGCTGGGGCATAGATGGGAAGAGTTTGTCAGAAACACAAAGAGAGAGTGAGATCAGAGGCAGCGATGGACAGGTAAAAGAGGGGTGGGGCAACAGTGAGAGACAGAAAGTAGTGTTAGATATAATGAAAAATGGGAGGATGACAGAAAATGAGCAATAGCGTGTTTCTGTTTTGTACTGCACAGGAGATAAGAGCATGTCTCTTCCACCATATAGCAACCACCAGTTTGCCTACTTCTCTGCTCTCATCCACTATTCAATAGCCTGCTCCTGTTCAGCCAGCAGAAATAGAAAAATGCCTCATTGTCATGTTTCACTTCCATTCCTTCTCTAATTGAAAAGTGGGGGTGGGTGGTGGTGGGGGGGGGGGGGGGGTATTAAAGGAGACAAGGAGAGAAAGAGAGGGGATAAGGGAGATAAAGAACTAAAGACGGACCAAATCAAGGGATGGATATTTCTAACTATAAATCTAAGAATCAAACTGAAATACGTCATTTTTAAGAGATGCAACAAGCACCTACAACTCTAACATGGCCGTTCTCATTCACTACTCCCGATATAATGGACCCTCAACGGTGAAGTACTTTGAATACTGACGTTGTCTTTACATTAGCATTCAGTAGCTTACACCAGTGAACTACAGCCAATTACATCTGCTAATGACAGTTATCATGTTGCCCGACAAAATCCAGTCATCAGCTTGAAATGAGATGCCTGCTTTTGTTGTTTGCTTCTGTTTGAGAGGTGTGGGGTGGGGTGGTGGGGTGGGGGGGTGGGGGAGGTGGGGGGGGGTGGGGGGGTGCAGCAAACAGTCACATGGTAACACATTAACCATCTGATTACATCTGTACCCAACAGGCAGTGCACATCAATGTAATGTCAGAATGGTGCTGGACTTGGCAGACGATGGGTTTTGCTCACCACTAGAGGGACTGGATTTTACATGATGGCATTGGCATGAGATGTTGTAAAGATGTTGGATTTTGGTTGCTTAGCAAGACAACTTAAAAGGGAAAAAGAATTATCCTCAGCTGTCATCAGTATTGTACATTGGCATTAGACCTTCACAAACTACATCCAACCAAATAACTTTTAATGACATTGATGGTCAGTTACGTGCCTCTTACTCTTATTTTATTGGTCATTGGTTGGCACATTTGTGGACAACAAAGGACTACAGAAGTTAGACTTAAGAGCAGCTAAAACTGGGTTAATGCTGTTCATCCACCAATCCGAGAAAGCTCATGTGACTATTACATTTTAAATTTCAAATAACCATCAAAAGGCTATGGTCTGGGTAAGGTCAAAAGTCCTTTAAGTTCAAGTCAAATTCCACATCTTTTTGTGTGTTGTGACAACAGGCATCACATTTGTGACATGGGTCTGAGTCGTACTGTATCTCAAGCTCCTTTTCCACTGGTTAACAAACCTGCTAAGACACGCTAACATCAGGCTTTTGTCGGCAATGGAAAAGGATTCATTCACATTCACACCCAGGTTAAATAGCTCTGTGGTAGACGCGGGTATTTATCCGCTCCGATCGGCATTGATGTAAACACAACAGCCAGGTGAAAGCAGCTAATTTTCACCCCTTTGCTGCTGTCACTGTAGACAGACCTGTCAGCTTCCAGCAACCAGAAACACTGTGGATACAGCTACTCTACTCATGAAAGAGCAGCTTCAAAGTAAGTTTTAAAAACACGCAATCATCAATCGAAGCCTCTCACACGGAGGCTCCGACACTTTTACAGGAGCACCAACCCAGGGATGAGATGTGACAGATCCATTTTACCGGTTTGCACGGCGGCTATCAGCTCACTGTTTCTCCACTGCTTCTGTGTGTGTGCTCTGTGAGGACATCGGTCTTTGCACTTGTGTATGTCCTCAGTCCCAACAGAAAAAAAAACTCGACTGGCAGTGGAAAAGAGGTCAATCGGCTTTTATTTGCGGGTTTACCCGAGTTTAAAAAAATACTTTTATACCCACTAATTTTAGTGGAAGATGGATATTGGCAACTAGAACCCACACCTCTGTGGTTTTGAGACTGGAGAAGTTGTTCTTTAAAATACATTAGGTGGAAACGGATGATGAAAGGAAAATGTTCCTATGCTGGTTTTTCTGAGGGAATAGATGAGTAACGGGGAAAAGCTTATAAAGGTTTGTGTGGTGTAATGAGGTCTGAGAGGTGTAGCCAGGTGCAAATCCGTGTAGATTCCTTTATGGAATAGAAGCAAGTACATGAACCAACGATCGACACCAAATGAGATATGAAGAGAGAAAAGAGAAACGGACAGAGGGTTGAGTCTTGAGAGGAATGGGAGCAGAAGACTCGAGACAGCCTTTGAGGAGAGAGCAGCTGTTCAGTGGAACAGCTGCAGGGCAAATTTCAGAATGCATGACAAGGGGATCCTCTGAGGCCTGGGTACATACACTCACACTCACACTCACTCACACACACACACACACACACACACACACACACACACACAGAAGATGAGAGATGATTCGTACCGTGACATATACCTGCACATCCATGGAGACGTATCCTTCTTTTTTTGCATAAACTTACACAAATACCTGTGGGTATGCATTGTGTATCCACACACACGCTATGTAACCACACACGTACACATACATATGCTTTTGTCATAAACACGCCAACACACAGATGCACACACATGCACGTGTTTCTGAATTTTTTGTTTGGGGGGGGCTGCTGCTATTGTCTATCAGAGCTAGATGAAGCCAGAAAAACTGTCTGTGCCCAGACTTTTAATTATGTAATTTAGTGATACATAAACAGGAAACAGCATTTTGAGTCACACAATAAGATAACATACGGAAGGAAATCACTCAACATTTGAACAGCAATCTCTTAGAGAAACATGCTGTAATTTACCAAAAAGCTGTATGATTTTGAAGTGATAATTGAAAAAGCACACTGCAAGCAATTACAGCAAATCCAACACCAAATGAAACGCAACAAGTGAGTCAATACAGTGTTCATAGGTTGGTTACACATTTCTTTCATAAATACAGGCTAAGCCAGAGCCTTGAAGATCATCGAAACTTTTGCTCCATATACTCCTAAAATAAATCATGAATTATTATTATTATTAAATGACAATATCACAATACCAATATCAAATGAATGTTTTCAATTCTCAGTTAAAGCACCTGGACATAAATGGTCCATCAAGACAAGAGCTTTCAGTTCTGTAAGCCAGTAACACCTCATCTCAGAACTGCGTGTGAGGCTGCTGTTGCACGTTTTAGGGCAGACATACTCACACAAATACACTACAGTCTTTTTAGTACATGGGGTCTGGTACTGACCATATCAATTCAAATAAGTGGAAACACCTCAGAGGGTGTGCAGAACAATTGATATGGGCATCAGTTAAAAAAAAAAAAAAAAAAAATCTTATTTTATGTACCTTCAGTAAAATATTACCTTGTTTATTCTCATCTTATTTTCATTAGTGTTTTAATGAAGTCTTTGTGAGTAATGTTTGTAATTCACAGTTGTTCTCAGTCCTGCTCCATTCACTCTAAAACAGCGTCTCTCTATTACCTAATTGCCCTAGTTTCATTCATTCTTTCCTCCATCTCTCTTTCACTCCATCCCCTCTTACCTTCTGTCCCTCTCTATCTCAAGGGGCTGCGAGGGCAATTAGGTTGTTTTACTGCTGCTCTAGTTTTACTGGCTGGGGAGCAACACTATAAACACTAATTAACACACACACGCACGCACGCACGCACGCACGCACGCACACACACACACACACACACACACACACACACACACACACACCAGATATTTGTAAGGCTCAGTCAAAGATACACACATACCACACACAAACACATTCATGAATTCATCTATTAGTGAAAGAATGAACCTGATCAGGTTATAGCCCTGTGAAATTAGATAAATAACTGACTGGTTGTCTTGTTTGTGAATAGGAAAAAAATATACTGTAAGCAGCGTGGCTGTCCCTTTTTACCTTTTCCCTTCGAAATATTGCTGTAATATTGAAAAATCAAGTGAGTTCAAGTGAAATAGGTGGTTGACTATAACTAATGAAATTAAATTTACCAACATTTTTATTTTAATTAAAAATGCACACACACATGATATCTCTATACTGAGATATAGAGAATATAATAATAATATAATAATGTAAACATACATAAAAACTATAAGAGCAATTCATTCTTGCACACAGAAGAGGCTTTGTAAGCAATCAAGTTCACTACAGCTTAATGTGGCCTGTTGGGTTTGAATAATGAGCACAGGATGATTTCTAATGCAGCAGCTAATTAGCATTAGCCATACCAGCAGCAGAGAGCCGTGCCACCGGCAATACAACTCAGGCGGTGAGGAGGCAGAGCAAAGCCACACCTGCATACATTCGTGTGTCTGTGTGCGTGTGTGTGCGGGTTTGATTGGCAAGTGGAGTATTGATCCACTGGGGTGTCTCATAATGATGACTGGTGCACACAAACATGCAGTATAGATGATCATGTGCTCATGAGCGCAAGTCAGAGGCCTGTAGAGACCATCAAAGCTAAAAGCAGAGCCTGTGAACACGCAACACCACAACACCCACATGTCTCTCACAACAAGAGACATGCACACACAAACTGACACACAAATTCACAAGCTAAGACTCAGCAAAGACAGACTTTGCCTACAGGCTCTGCCCATAACTGTGATTTTCTCCTCATTGGTCTCTACACTTGTGTAACTGCATGAGAATGTGTGTGATGACTAATGTCTGCAGTCTGATTAGACCTTGCCTGTGTTTTTGTTCCAAAGGTAACGCCGACCTTCCTGAGGAATGGAAGGCAAGAAGATTCACATTCACAGACAGGATGGCACTAAAGAAAACTTCACAGTCTTACTCTTCTTCATAACCAGACCCTCTGCAGTGTTTGCTAAGAGATAGCATATGTGTGCGAACATGTGCACTTGTATGTTTGGTATCTTTGGTGACATTTGTATTTGAATATTAATGATCTCTTTAATGTTTAAAAATGCATGACAGATCGCCGGGCTGACAAGTTGAAAGTGTAAAATTTAGATATTTGTGTGTGTGTGTGTGTGTGTGTGTGTGTGTGTGTTGAAAGAGACAGACCGGCTGACTGAGGCTGACGGTAAATGGTTGATAAAGGCAATGTCATGGCTGATACAGAGATAGAGATGAAGTAAACTGTAGCTAAATGAGCTTCTTCGACTCATCTTCTGCTGCTGCTGCTCCAAAACCTGCTTTTCTCAAACTATACACACACCAACAATGAACACACACTAAATAGGAAATATAATGAACAATGAAACAGACAGACCGGGCAAAAACATTGATAGTAATTTCAGCAGATTTTCTATGTCAAAAAGATGAAAGCAACATTGAAATCATTGCATAAAACAGGTTGTGACTGAATCATCCTCAGCTTCTTATAAGGAGATGGTGCAGTGGTGCAGACCTCTGTGTGTGTGTGCGCGCGCGTGTGTGTGTGTGTGTGTGTGTGTGTGTGTGTGTGTGTGTGTGTGTCTAGTCTGATGAAGCCTCTTACTGTGATCTGGCAAGGTCATGGATGAATTTAAGACAGATGTCATTTAAAGACTGTACAATAGATGCTTGACAGCTCTCTCCATCACCGAGACATCAAATTGAAACCTTTCTACACCACTGGCTGAGCTGTCACTGCTCTTTGCTTCGTCTCCCTCTTGCCCTGGGTGATCCACCATCCAACTACTTTGTATGGAACGAAAAGATGCTGATATAATAAATAACAGATTTTTAAATATATTTTGTGTAAACCTCTTACAATATTTCATCAACCTCAATTGTCTCAGGGTGGTGGCAGAAATCAATGAAGGTGATTTCTCAAAACTTTGGCAAATTGAAAAAATTATCTGCACTGTTAGATTCCAATAATGGCAAATAAGAAAATGTGTGTTTTTTTCATTTTCATTTGGGTAAACCAACCCTTTAAATCTCACAAACTGAAATTGCAAAACATAGTTTGGCTACCACTTCTAGGAATTTCTTATTATTATCAAGAGCAATGCACTACATGTCAGTTTGTACATGTGTCTACATTAATTCCAGACACATTTTTTTTTCTGCATACTGGACCACATACTGAGGAAGGAGGGACAGTGGCATCGTTTAGAGGAACAGAATAATTTCACCGCCATCCTCTCAAAACTGTTAGATTTGTAGCTTGAACCAGACTCCACTAAATCATTTGCAGTTTATTTTGACAGGAGAATTATATAACTATACCACCTAACTGTGCTCATCAAAGGGACACAGAATTTGAATAAGTACAAAAACACACACATACACAAATACACGGAGTGGCCTGCTCTTCAATGATACGCTGTGCCAGGCTTCAAGGCTGTTACCAAGATGCAAGGAAAGAACAGCCCTGAAGAGAATTACTTTAGTTTGAACAGAACCAGTGCAGCTGGAATTAATATCTGGGTCTGTCTGTGTGTATGTGTGTGTGTGTGTGTGAAAACAGGGTTGATCCTTCCCTGCTCTTGTAATAGCTGCTCTTTTATTGGCTTCCGAGGGCACATCAGCATGCAGATGCTCAGATGCACAAACACCACCTGAGTGCATATATGTGCACTGACACCAAAATACTCATGAACTCTTATAGAGTGCAGACACCTACAAGCCAGACAGGTCACTTTCTCTCCGACTGAAATTAATGCATCACTAACTTACTCACAGGAGCTGCTAATCGACAGAGAGGAAAAGGTGAATGGGTAGAGGGGAAAGGTGAATTTAATATGTCGCTGCAGAGAAGGACGGATATTATGTCCAGTCAACAATCATGAACGGAAAATGACAATGACCTTGTAACAAATCAAATAAAAACTGCAATCACTAAAAAGTTAACTGTTAACCATTTTCTCCGTGCGGCTGATTTATCAAAGAATGAAGCAATCATGCTTTCTTCTCTGATTTTACCACTGAATTAAGTTTAAGAATCATTATCACGTGTAAGTCAAGTGGAGGAACATCAATTATGGCCAGCTTAGTGCTAAAAGATGAAGCTGTGGCTCAGGAGGTAGAGCGGGTTGTCCACTAATTAGACGGCCGGTGGTCTGATGCTCAGCCCCTCCAGTCTGCATTTTGATGTGTCCAAGGGCAAGATACTGAAACCTAATTTGCCCATCATTGTCTTGTGTGTGTGAGTGTGTGTGTGTGTGTGTGTGTGTGTGAGACACAGATGCACTGTATGAATGTACTGTATGTGTGAATGGACAAATTTTGCTTCAGCCTGAGCCTGTTCAGTCACTACTTCATACATCAGTCAACGGTTTGACTTTGTTTTGCTCTTTGCTCTCTATGTTGTTTATACTTACTGTATTGTGTGTGATGGCTGAATAAAAGCTACCACTCCCACTACTACTATGACCTGTAGTGCAAAGTGCTTTGAGTGGTCATTAAGACCAGAAAAGCGCTATAAAAAAGCAGTCAATTTTTACCATTGGCGTCACTAGGTATTTAATAAGTAAACTATAAAACTGATGTTACTTGTGTATTGTTAAAATGCCAACCACTCACTCAGTGTGAATCACAGTCTCTGTAATTATAAACAATACCACTGATGTAGCATTTGGAGTTATGTGTGTGGGTGTTTCCATGCAACAGAAGCAAAGGTTAGTCGAGAAACTGATTAAAATTAGAAAGGTGCAAAGTGCAACTTAAGTAAAATGAGTAAAAGCGTCGGAGACGAGAGGTTAGCGGAGATAAAGAGAAGGGGCAGAGCATTCACACATTCGCCCCGCCCTGCCTCAGATAACATTTTTTTCCTTAAAAACAAGTTTGTCTCAACAACTGGAAAGTCAGGACATGATTATACTCAAACAGAAAACTAATACATCCCCACAAAGTCCATGTCACCATCAAGTCTGGCTTTGTTGTGCTGCAGCAGAAACAACAGCTGTTGACGTTGCGTACCACAGAAGTTGCCTGCTGGGCAGGAAACAGGAAAGGACAAATTCATGTTTATTCACACCATCATTAGAAGGAATAACACACAAATAAAATGCGGGAATATAATGTGTGTATGTGTGCACTGAATACATATACACAGAGAAAGCACTTAATATGCTTTAGGCATTCTAATTTGGCCCATGCAAACACTAAGACACATGCACTCTACTGGAAAACTGGGAGATAACAAGAGTTTGATGACCAACTCAGGATGTTAAAAGGCTCGCACACACACAGTCACACACAAACATTTACTTCCTGGAGAGCCATGTTTATATTCTGTCAGGTGCTGCGAAGAAGCAACACACATTTCATCTAATCTAAATAAGGTTTTATCACTAATCTGCAGGAGCTGCAGCAGAAATCCAGAATTAGATTGGATAGAGTGAATTTTCTTGTCAGCTGTGATAATCTCCTTTGGTATAAGTTGGGTTAGAGTTTTGCTAACAGCACAGTGACAATGTGGATTTGACCACCCATATCAGCTTCATTGAAAGTTTATATCTTATAATGTATTTTTCCCTATAAAGCATGTTGAACGTCCGATGGTCTGAAATGTGTTTTTATCTCCTTTCCCTCCTCTCAAATTGGAAAACTGAACCCTGAATATCACATATCACAAGCTACACATTTGTAATACATGGCACATTCTATTCACACTTCAACTATGCATTAAATATCAATTTAATTTAAATGTGGAGGCTAGAAGAACTGTGAACGCTCTTGTTCCTCCCACACACCAATTAAAGACCATTTTCTATGAGTCATATCTTTTTCTTTTCTCTCCCGGCTTTTTAGCTGATCAAGAAGGATTACTTTAAGCCTTCACTTGAGAATGACACTGCAGCAGGAATAACTGTTGTTGTTATTCTGCTTGTCAATCTACCATCTTGCTTCTGAATAAGTCATCACACTGCTTAAACTAGATCATTTAGACTTTGTTAGAATCCTTTAAAGCCCCTGAATGACTCAACAGCTGTGTCAGGGACACAAACAACTATGACTCCGAATCAAAATCCTTGGTTCATCATGATGAACATATCTGTGCTTGCATAAATTATTCAGATGGTAGTGTATGTATAAAAGATACAGATATATTTACACCCAAATCCAACACTTAAAAACATAGAAAAGAAAACAAAATGATACGCACCACCACAGCACACACATACACACAATACCACTAAACTACAACAATAACAACATCAACAACGCAACACCAGCAGGGAAGTAAAGGAAGTTTAAATATTAATTACATAGTGAGTTCCCCTGAGCCACTGTTTGACAAACTAAGTGTGTGTGTGTGTGTGTATGAATATTTCAAAACAATACAATCACATTCCTAATGCACTGATTTACTTCAGTTGGGTGCCAGCATATGTTCACATACATGTTAAAACACGACAAACACAAAACCATGAAATGGCATTTCTGAAGAAATAGCATTGCCCTTAAGAGTTTGTGCATGTGCATAGGCGGCTGTGTGTGTGTGTATGTGCGCGTGTGGAGGGGCTCTTGTGTGCATTTACACCATTAGCAGGGTAGAGAGTGGCCTTTCTAATCTACTTTCTCCTAATTAAAAGCCTGTGACTAAATGGACCAGCACAGAAGCTGTCTGTCGGGGAAATTAAAAAACGAGAGATGATTAGAGGACAGAGGAAAGAGGGAGATGGCAGAGCACAGAGGGATGGAGGGATGGAGGATGAAAGGCATTGAGGATGGAGTGTAACAATGGGAAGGGAAGGAGAGGATGAGAGAGAGTGGAGAGGTAGATAGGATGAGGCATAAGGGGACAAAAGGTGAGGAAACACAGGTGGACAGATGGTGGAAGAAGGAATAGAGTTCAGCGGCAGAGATGAAAAGATGATGTTAAAAATGTTGTAGGACAAGCAAAATCTACATCGAAGAAAAGTTGGAAGAGTCAGAAAGACACAGACATAATGGGACAAAAGCTATAACAAGTCTAAGAGTCTACTGTCATTCAAGCAGCTCTGTGAGGCTGTACTTTCTATTTGAACATCAGCATATAATGTTTTCCAAAAGAGTTTGGCGTATGAGCGATCATTGGATCCTGATGATGGCACGAGATATAAAGTCAGTGGAGCTCCGTTCACTGGTGACTGAGGCCCCGTTCGGACCTGGCATTAACATGCATCTTGTCATGGGTGGGGGAGGGGGTCTGTGAGATCAACTGTCAGTTAAATGTTGAAGAATAAAAAGCTTTCTATCTTCAGTTTCTGTACAGCTTCACACCCAAAACAGTTACAAGGCTGTTAATTAGATGACGGATGTTCTTGAATTCTGATTGGATCAAATAATGTGTGCATAAGGCTTCTGGAGTAGTTGCAGAGAACTTTTGCCCAGCAGCACATAAATATAAATTCTGGAGGTTGACATCTTATGTCCCATACTAAGCTTTACAACCACAAAAAAAGCAGGCATAGAGAGGATGAGAAGAAAGGAGAAGGAAAGAAAAAGAAATGGGTGAGGGGAGAGAGTGTGAGAGATGAAAAGACAGAAGAGATAAAGACAAAAACTGTGTATGCAAGGCAAGACAAGAGCGTTTGATCATCCCCGCTGAATCAGCAGTGTACTTTAGCTGAATGTAGATATACTCCATGCTCAAACTCTTGAGTTTGCAGTTCATTTATATGTATCACTCCCTCCTCTCTCTCTCTCTCTCTCACTCAGACATAACTTGTCTTTCTCCACCCCTCAGTCTGTGTAGAAGTCTGGCAGTCTCTTTCTCTCTCCAGCACCAACAAATAACCATCTTCTCCTCTTTGCCGCCACACAATGAAAACCACCCAGATATGATTACTTATTCACTTCAGATGGAAAATTTGCCAAAAAAAAAAAATTCTTTAACCCTGAGGCCTTGAATGTAAGAATATGAAAATATACTGTAAAATGTAATCACACTAAGTGAATGTAAGTGGGTGCTTTCATTCAGAGTGCCTGAAGGTGCAGTGAGTGAAACAGCAGTAAGAGCCTGACACCAGCGTTTGGACTGGCAAGCCATATACATCTCTTTTAGTTGAGTCTGACTGCTGGCAAGAACTTCTTTACTTCTGTGTAAATAAACCATCTTTATTTACACAATGTATTTACTAAGTACCAATCATATTGCACTACAATCAATAATCAGCAGGTAAATAGTTGAAATAGGAATGCGTTGGAGAGTAGGACACAAAACAATATGCATCTTTCCTGGTCTTCAGCGACATTCTGGAGACAAAAGTCATTCATATCACTCTCAATGTTTGGGATAAGACAATATTCCTCTCACACTTCACTTCTTTTTGTGTCTTATACTTTTATGTATACAAAATATGGCTGCATCTTGAAGAAAAAATAGGAATGAACCTGAGCTGCCCCTGAGGCAATTTAACTTGCATAAAATTTTAACTGAGCAAATAAAATCGAAGTAATCTGTCATAAAAATACAGTAAAAGTAGTAATGAAACACATCAACTTTTCCCAAGCATTAGCTCCTGCACTCAATAAAACTTTTGCCTGAATGTTTGGCTTACTTTCCTCGGCAGAAATTTAAGACACCCTTTTCTCTATGGCATTGTGTAATTCATTCTTCAGGCACAACATTTTTGGTGAGTGACACAGTGGCTCAAGAGTTGGCAATGCTGCCAGACAGAGACACAAAGCTATGTTGGAGTTTCTCATTCTCCAGGTGCCCCTGTTTTCTCATTCTAGAAATACGTACAGAATGTCAAGTGAAAAGAAGAGTCTAAATTGTACACTGGTAAAGTATAATAATAAAAAATACATTATGATAAACTTTATTTTTCTATAGCACAAATCATGTATTCAAATTGAATTATAAAAAAGGATTTTGTTTCCATTAAAATAAAAATAAAGCAGTAAGTGTCAGTATTTGATTTGTCTTTGTTTGTTTTGTGATGTTCTAGTTTGTCCAAGACATTTTCCTGCCTTTTACAGTCTCACACAGCCTTAGCAGGCAAAAAACAATAATCACTGAACATCCATCGGTAAATGTGTTGGTGGTCTATTTTCTCACTGTGTTGTCTTTTTGAAGCCAAAAGATGAAGTACAATCGTATCCAAAAACCTCATTTACAATGACCTAATGTATCCCTGCAATAATGGTACATATGGGCAAAATATAGCTCAAAACATTCAAGGCATATGGAATACAGTATGTCACCTATTCATTATCAACTTATTATCAATGTATTATCACAGTGTACTGTGTGGTTGCATCATGCAGGTATCATCAGTTTTAAGGGTGATGACAAGCACACCAGAGGACTGGGGGCTGTGGGTGTACACACTGGATGAAACTGTTATAATCCAGACAATTTCACACTCTGAGAGCAGCTAGACAATCAAACTCAACATTTTCAATAGTCAGCATTCACCTGCGTTTTAAAACTTGCTCACCTCGAGGTTGTTGATGTGAGCTACCCCTTCACTGTGCATAACTATGAGTGCTGCTATGAGGTCCTCTATCATTTTGGGTTGGCTGTGACCTGAATGTGAGAGAAGAAAGCCATTGAGAAGAGGATCATCAGTTTGATCCCTTGAATTGGCAAAAAACTAGCACAGACAAAAACAAGGCACTTAAGCCCCCAAATGCTTCTGTGCAGCAGCTCAGTGGTCAACAGTCGCTCCCCTGCTGTGAATATACAAAATGTACGTTTAGGAATGTGAAGTAGGGCACTGTTGGAGGGCTTTCCCTAGATGAATAAAGTTTGAAGAAATGTTAAACTAAATGCAAAATAGGTCACTGACCTGTTTCCACTGAGCCCCAAAAGAGGGAGAATAAGGATTTAAGAAATATTTTACAGAATAATTAGAGTGCATTAAGGTGGTCACTATCTCTGTGCTGTTTTTAGTTCAGCTGAACCTGACAAGATGAGCGTGTGCATTTAATTATACATATGTTGTGTTTCATTGTTTCTGCTTTTATTTATTATATTTAAAATCATATTATATTTATTTATTTATTATTTTTCCAGTCTGATTATTTCTTCATGCTTTGGATAGATGATCTTTAATGCCAATAATGCACAATGAACTGAATAAGCTATGGATGGCTGGTTAGTCAATCAAAGTTTTTATGTCACTGTGGCCAATAATGTGGCCACATAAACAACACATTCAGCTGCTCCCACCGAACTGATGTTGCAGAAATATTGCAGTCAACAGAGACTGCATTGCTTACTGAAAAACTGATTTATAAGCTGCAGAGAAAATATCACTGCTGTCAGTGGAAGGTGATTAACATCTTGTGTACACTCTCTCTCTGCCATAAATTTGGTTCTCCACACAATAAAACAAATGCAAGTCAATGCATATCTCACACCAACATTTTTTTGAGGCTTTCTCTTCAATTCATTTTTTTTTCTTGGTTGCTCTGAAGCTTCATGACTTATCTGTTGTGTCTGCTCCGTGCACATAAATGTATAAATGGGGCTCAGCACTTGTACTGTATTATGTCAGTGCTTATTCTTGGCTTAAGAGGTGGACTGAAATGAAAAACAGAGCTCCTTCTTAAAGCAGATGATGGCAGTGCTGTATATTCCCTGCTGTGAAAGTGTTCTAAACTGTTTAAGAATAAATTAAAGACACAAAATCTTGTTTTGTCAGCTAGAGGCAAGCTTCCATCAAGAGAAAAGCTACATGGTTAGACTGGATTGAGAGGATGCCCTTCAGGTTTTTGCAAGTTTACACATCAGGAAACCACACTTCACATAATCCTGACTCCCCAGATGCTTTTACAATAAACAAAACTGTACACAGCTTTATAGGGAATCAGAAAGCTAGATAAAAGAGAGAGAAGTAGAAAATGAGTCCTTATCTGAATGCATATTCTTGTCTGAGCCAGCTCAGTGTATGTACATGTGTGTGTGTGTGTGTGTGTGTGTGTGTGTGTGTGTGTGTGTGTGTGTCTGTGTGTGTGTGTGTGTTTGTCTGTCACGTAACATGCTAAATATCTCTGCAGACCACCACCAGAGAAGCACAGGGATTAATGGGCCATATGAGGCTACTTGACATTTCTGATGCCTATTTCTTCTGCAGGGAATGAGAAACACAATGCCGGATACCCGTGCGCGCGCACACACACACACACACACACACACACACACACACACACGCACACACACACACAGGCAAACACACAACAGGCAAACACCACAGGAATCCTCAAAAACACACTTACATAAAATGCTGCAGGAGTCTAAATACAAAATATCTTAGAGATTTGAAAACTCAAGATATTTCAGCAAACTCAATACTTGCTCGACTGTGAACATACCCCTCAACACATGCACAGACACACACCAAAACACACAAAAACACGGGACTATACAGAGACAAAGCATTTGTAAATAAAGCTTGCTGATGGATTTAACGGTAGAGTAATTATTCAAACCTCTCAGCCACTTTAACACACAGACAACCCCATTTATTAATATACTGCAGACATAGGCTAGACTATCAGTTGCAATGTCAATATCAACACCTTCTATTTAACTAAATTATGCACAGTGAACACTTTATTAATCATGATGATATGCTGGCCAAGTTAAAACAGACATGTTAAACTTGTAATGGAACAAAACCTAAAGGGTCATACATAAACATTAACTCCATGGCATGCAAAACGGCCAGTCATTTATTTCTTCCATGACTCTCTAATATAACAAAATTAAACCTTGAGCTCCTTTAAACCAAAAAAAAAAAAAAATACATATAATTTCAATAATGTGTCCTGTGCCTGAGGTAGTTCGAACATCAGAACATCTATCAAAAGGAGGAGGAGGAGCCACTTCATCGACACTGTATCCTTGACAAGTGGGGCTACTTATTAGTAAAGATTGCATGGCTTTTTCATCATTTTTGCTACAACTTTGGGTTTTCAAAGTGCTAAAAGAACATTTTCTACGCCGTAGCCTCTGGTGCCTCATGAATCAGCACAAATGGCTACGTTCTACTCCATTATTGGAAAATAGGCTACGCAATAAAACTCAATATGAAAAGAAAAGGCTGTTTTCCACAGGTCGGTATTTGCTTTTAACAAATGTTATAAGCCATCGTACTGCTATAAAAACATCTTTTGTGTGACGTCCATCATGTCTGCTGTAATAGCAATAATTTCAGATATTGTTATAAACATTCCTATTCCTTACAATTGTTGATTTTATATTTTTCTTTATCAACAGAACTACTTTCCAAACACTACAGGCTGCTATCTGTAGACAGTTTTTCACTGAAGCATCCAGCTGTTGTACTTGGCTTCCAACTCTGAATTCACTGTTATCCACTCCTTAATTATTCATTTTGTCACCAAAATTTCATCCCCTGGTTTATATAATTTCATATATTTTTCTGCGTCCTTGTGTTTAAAAAGAAAGATTCCGCCCAGTTAAAGCCGAAAAACCAGCATCCCCCTCTCCTCCCCACTGAAGCTACTCATTAATCAGGATGCTTTTAATTAACCCAGTTACCTGCACCTGTGAGTGCTGCCTGCCACTCGTGCTTCTGACGCCAACATCCAGCCCCCACCTTCTCCACCACCACCTGATCCCCACAGATTATGAGTAATGATGACTGTGCTGTTGGAGTGTGTTGCTGAACAATAAACGGGCATCATGCTCAAATACAGCATGCAACAGATTTATTTACTTGTTTTTTTAACATTTTGACCAAACTACATTTCATTGACTGTATTTGACATACAGCTGACATTTGCTGTTTTGGTGCATTTATGTGCATTAAGTGTTACTGAAACACGAGAGTCAGCGGCTCCTCAAAAATGTCTTTAATTCAATTTATTTATGTAATGAAATATGCTACCAAATGCTTTGATTGACATCCATTCACTACTTAGTGCCATGACTTTGCCTTTAAATATAGGTGTTAATCTGAGTATAATGTTCTTGGTTCATGGTTAATCACTTTTATTTTTTCCAAAGGGTTGACAGTGACTGTTCCAAAGTGAAGCCACAAAAGTTTATGGTAAAATATAATTACGATGAATTTTATTAACCACAAATTAAAGTATAACTGCATCAAGACCATCCACATTAAAGTAGACTTTCAGATTTTTAGTTGAATGTTTTTTTTTTTTCCAGAGCTTCTAGTCACATATGACAGAAAGACATCTTGAAGAATGATGAGACCACCATGTTTTTATGCAGACAAATCATGAAAGAAAGTGACAATTAACAAGTTGTCTAATTAAAGTAGGGCAGATTTAGGTTTATAAAACAAACAGAGGTCTCAGACAGCATTCAAAGTTAGTATTTTTTAATGCAACAAAAAATTGTATTTAGATCCTGCTGGTGTGTGTGATCCTACTGCGTCTGTGTTTTATTCTGGTATTTAACACTCAGGCACTAAATAGAGTGTTTTATGTTCTTGTAATGACCGTAAAGGATTTAATTTTACATTTTACGACTCTGTTGTGTGCTTGATAATAAGGAGCTAAGGAAATTAAGTCTTATCGGCTCTGCTGGGCAGCGTTGTGTATGCCTAGTATTTTGTTTGTTCATGTACAGTGTGTGTGTGTGTGTGGGAGTGGGGGGTTGGGGGGTGAGCACAGCAAGATGCTGTCATGTAGGCTGAATGTACATCTATTTTATTCAAATATGACATCTGTGCACATGTTCCTGTAAATGCTTGTATGTGTGTGTGTGTGTGTGTGTGTGTGTGTGTGGGGGGTGTGTGTGTGTGTGTCTGTCCTCATACATCAAGTGGGTATTTTTAGTACACATACTCATTAACGTCCACAAGGCCTGTTATGTGCTTACATGCACTCCTGTTGTCTAGTTTCATGTTGCAGAGCCTGTGTTTGTTTGAGTCTCTATGTAAATATGACATGTATGTATTTTAATAGACGTTGTGTGTTTGGAAGAAGTTGACAAGAGAACTGTGTCAGTGGAGTGCAGAGAATCAGAGGACAGATAAGCTTGTCATAATAATCCTCCCTTTGCCTTGTGTATCAGGCCGGCTTAATACACCTACCTTCTCATAATCTGCCACAAACACACAAGTATAGATAACACACACATATGCGGAAAACCACACACAGTACTCACATTCACAAAAACCAACACACACATACACACAGCAAAAAAAAAAAAAACAAGCATTTACACGAATATGAGTGGTACATTTAATAGCAAGTTAAGTCTGGCACAATAAAACAACATCATTTCAGTGTCATTATGGCACCTGATGAGGATCCAAATAGATAAATAAATAAATGAGCAAGTACCACTAACAATTAAAAAATTACAAAAATGATTTGAGTTTTTTGTAACAGGTTCAGGACACTATGAATTTTGTCAACCTCAATACCTGAGAACATTGTTTGCAGTTTTCATCTGCTTGGGAGGAAGTGCACAAACCAACACATCTTTTGCTTGTGCTCAGAAGCACAATATTTAACCACGGTTTAGCTAAATACTTTGCTAAATGAAAATATCACTGATTAGAACATACTGAGGATGGATGGTTTATTACATTACTATTTTATTACATTACATTACTTTTTTCCACTTTGAAAATATTGTCACCACTAGACTGAGTCCATGGTAACTGAGAGAGCTGCAATCTCCATGAAGGTCAACTGCATCAGTTTTGGGTGGACTAGAGATGCCCCACAAATAAAATCTGAAAACATTTCAAGAGTCGACTGAAAACTTCAATATTCTATCTCACATTTGCTGGTCACCTATGATGGTCACTTCCCTCTGAGTGTGTGATGCCACAACTCAGCCTGGAGTTACAGAATCTCTCATTACTGAAAACTGGGAGTGGAAGACACACAACCACACACACACACACACACACACACACACACACACACACACACACACACACACACACACACAACCACACACATTCACTCACCTAAACATACACACCTACATGTTCTACAGACATGCACTCACCTCTCTCCCTCCTACACACAATGCACCTTACAAGAACTGCATGCCTCATCGCTCATATTGTGAAACACACACACATTCAAGTGTAGGCACACACTTGCATGTTCATACACACAGATGTTGAGCTCATTAAGAGATTCCCAGAGGGTAGCCAAGAAAGGCAGACTACTGTGGGAACCTGGAGGAATCTGCCACTCTGACCTGAACAGACACATTGAAGACCGACAGGAAACAAAACAATAGAAAAAGCTCATATGTTGCTTTATCTTATTACCTAAAATTACCTACTGCATAACAAAATAAATAAGGGACTAACACTGATCTGTCAAAATTAGTCCCACATTTAGTCTAGTATGGCTTTTCTAACTCCAAAAATTGATTCACGATAACTGGCCATCTACAAAGGCAAAAGTATCTAAAGTAACATGACAGCACACACAAAATCAGAAAAGCATTTGGATAATTTTGCGGTGAAAAAAAGACAAATATCAGGAAAATTAACTCAATATCTCGAATGGGAGCAGAAATTGAGAGTTGAAAGAAATACTTCACACCAAAGTGTAGGATTTTAGAATCAAAGAGTAACCCCCTGCAGGCTTGTAAGTGGCTGTTCAAACACAGTGAATTTCTCCCTTCAAAGAGAATAGCTGCTGTGGTCAGCTTGATTTTGTGTCACTTAGAAAGTGCTGCGACAATAACAAGTATTCAATGCAAAAAACAACCAAAGAAACACTTTAACACACATATGCAGCATAGTCCACTTTGACTGTCCATCTGTACACACAATATGTTCCAAATACAATATGGATACATAAACTGTGCCAGATTCACATGCATAAGTTGAATTTCAATGCATTAAAACAGGTAATAATGGTTTCCATATGCACAGAATGCCACAGCTACAAAGCTACAGTTCCACCTCAACTCATGTTAACACTTCACTGATCGCTTTTTGGACTTGTGTATGTGAAAGAATAAAGGTTACTACAGTGATTGTGTCATGGCTCTCAGGTTGGTCAGTGCACACATGCCAGCAAACACATCCACACTAAAACCCTGGTCACGTCTCCTCCAAACCAAAGCTAATCCCCCCACATCTGACATTAAGCCAGAGGATGGATGGATGAAGTGTAAGCAGAGGATGAGACAAGGAGGACAAAAGAAGAAATAAGCAGAGAGAAGAAAAGGAGAAGAAAAAAAGAGCGATGCTCTTTGACCTGTTCACCTTTGACTTGTGATGTCTAGGCTATTAAATCTGATGCTCAGTGTCTGCAGTGATGTTGGCATTTTGAGTCTAACTGTCTCTACATTTTATAAGCAAGATAAAACTTTTAATTTGTCCATTTTGTATCTAGAGTTGCATTTAAAGATACTTTCAATTACCAGCTTTCAAATAGGTATAAAGGCAATTTTCTTCACCTACGCTGGATGTGTGACTCATTTCTCACCAAAAATAAAACCAAGGCTTCAGAATTTGTCCAAGCTTACCTGTGCACATACTGTAGCCCACGCAGGCATGCATGAATAAAAGTGTCTAAGGACAGGCAATAGAGAGCAAAATGCACAGAAACATACTGAACAAACAAACACACACTCACACACACTTTTTCCTGGGTTTGTTATGCTGTTGGTGATAACATTGGGACATTGGGACATTCTGAGAAAGAGAGAGAGAAATTATTAACTGTGTGGCCTAAAATGTATCAAATGACAAGTGACTGACTGACTCCACCATCTGTTTCTCTAAATCAAGACCTTAATCCCTCTTTCTTCCCTTTTCTGTTTGTCTTTCTCCAAAGAGACTAGTTCGCCCTCATTTTGATTCCAGTATCTGAATTTCATTCCCAAACGTGACTGTAACTCTCTATCCTTCTCTCCCTCCTGTCTTCCTCCTTCCTTTTCCTTTGAATTTTCATTCCATCTTCCTCCTTTTTCACCGTCCTCTCCATATCTTCTCTCTCATTTTGCCAATGTTTTCATATTATGATGGCTAAGATGCTGGCCCCATAAACACCATCCAAAGAAGTCTGTTATTCACATAATAAGTATGACTTTTATCACACTGCACACATGCACAGATGTGTGTCCATGCACACACACACACACACACACACTCATGGAAATGTCCACACCAATTCTGGGAAACCAGCCTGGTTGGACTAAAACCAGAAACTCTATTATAACAACGAGTGTGTGAGTGTGTGTATGAAAGAGAGAGAAGTGGATAGCACCGATGTCTCTTTACAGTGAGGGTACATGATTTGGTATGACTTTGTGTATAAAAAACCTAATGGATTATCAGGGATGCTGAGTATCTTCATGCATTCTTTCATACAAGAATAATACATTACATGGTCAGTTCACCCAAACTACAGAACAAACAATTCTCTCACTTATGTATAGTGGTATCTATAAAGTTTTTTGTTTTTTTAAATTTTATTTTATTTTTTATTTAAATGTTTTACACTCCAAAAGAAATTTCACACACCATAATTTTAATGGTGTCACCTCCATTCTATTAGGGTTGTGTCAGAAATCTCAGAGTTCGATATCTCAAAACCTGTCTGGGTAGATACTACAGAGCAGAAAGCAAGAAAACCCTGAAGTCTCATTGACTTTTAGGGTTTGCCCATTGGTAACTTCTATAATGAAATCACTCAGAGCTTCGCTCTCTGCAGGAGGATCAGGAATTTTCACACGTGATTAATAAAGACTGGATATAAATAGTGATGGTGGAAGGCCAGAATGAGAAATAGTCTATATTCCTTTTAAAGTTTTGCACAATTTGTGGTATTTCTAAAAGATTTTCCCCCAAAAAAAAAGTATTTTTCACACAGTTCATCATTTTAAAATTCAAATAGAATAAAATATGCAACTGTATCTCAGCCAGAGGTGTTGTTGTGACTTTGAAAGAGAAAATAGAGAAACTGTAACTGATGAATGTCTATGGGTGGGAAAATCAAATCATATTGCTTTATCATTGTAGTCCATCACAAATCAACATCCCCCAAACTCCTGTCTGAGGGGCATGCTACCATTAGATTAGATGTTATGTGTATTGATCTGCCGATGTGTGCCAGTGTCATCCTCTTAAACCAACAGTGACATCTGTGCACATTTTCTTGACCACTAGAGTCACAACCAGGTAAATAACTCACATTTTTCCTGTTGTACTCATTAGGTAATAAAGCTCACTTTGTATGAAATCATGTTCAGAATATTTAAACTTGAAACTTATTTTAATTTTACATTGCCCTTGCACCAGACACAGAACTGTTCAGAGCTTTGCTCAAGGGCACTTCTGCAATTACGACAGGTCTATCATGATGTGAATTACACCAGCACCTTTTAATTTAGTGGCTGACATATCCACCTCAAGGCAAACCTGCCACCCCCATATACTCAGACACACGTTAGATATTAAGGTTGCTCTACAGTACGTCTATACACGGTGAAGTTGGTTGAGTGAAGAAAAGACAAATGCCAGATTATTCAGACACATGCTGTGGACACACACACACACACACACACACACACACACACAACTACACACACAAAGAGAGGAGTGGAAAATATAGCAAGGGAAAGATTATAAGTATATCTGCAAGCATTGCACTGTAATCCATTGAACTACTGTATAATAAAGCACTAACCCTGTATTCGAGCAGTAAAACCAAATATCCTCACTGTGGACTATTATTTACAGAATCTTCTGTTATCACATGGATGGTCTCAGATCTGTCTGTGTTTTTACCATTAATATGATTTTTTTTTTTCTTCACGTGTGAAATTATTGTCCACACTGTGATCCAGATATTGTTAAATTTCCCTTTTATTACAGTCTTGGAAGGCTACAGTTTCAGTATTGGTGAAAAGGAAACACAAATGTATCTGTGTGTCAGTGTGCATGTGTGAAAGCATGCATGGTGTATGATACATTTCTGCCTGCTAGTGATCTTTGAGAGCTCTTCTGAATTCATTCCCCGGGTGCATATGCCTTTGAAGATCAGCAGGGTAGTCTAAAAGCTTATAATTTTAATTAATTCCCCCCCTCTATTAATAACCTATATCATTCCCTAAGTGGTTATAAGTTTTTAAGGTGCAGCATTAGTCATTAGCCAATTGCTGGGTAATGGGAAGGCTTTGTGCTTAGTCAGCAGAAACCTCAAGTTGGCAAGTTCATTCCTTAAAGTCTGAATAGCTGAATTAGATGTGATGGTATATATGAGCATGGGTGGCAAGGAGTGAAGGTGAAGGGGGGATGCTGAGAATAAGTGTATGATGAGTGAGTAGGCGTGGGTGTGTGCAAAATGTAATATCTCGATCCAGCCCAGCCCAAATATCACAATACAGGATATTATTGGGTGGGGGGGGGGGGGTTATAATGTAATTATATTGTTGTATTTCATGTTTCCGTAGATTTATTTTTAAATAATATATAATTATACTGCTGTATTTCATGTTTCAGTTGATTTTTTTATAATATATAATCATATTATTGTATTTTATGTTTCAGTTGATTTTTTAATTATATATAATTACATTATTGTATTTTATGTTTCAGTTGATTTTTAAAAAAATAATATGTAATTATATTATTGTATTTTATGTTCCAGGTATAATTGATACTGCAACCAAACAGCAGTTCAAAGTCTTATTTGTCACATGCCAATAACATGTACAGGAAGCAAAGCGTGAAATGAAAAATACTGCATATGGTGCAAAACATTATTATATTCAATGTTATTGAATATCGGCCCAAGCATGTGAGTGAGTAAGTAAGTGAGTGAGTGAGTGAGTGAGTGAGTGAGTGAGTAAAAACTGAAAAAAGAAAAACTGAAAAGAGATGAATAAATCTAGCTGGTGAGTGTTCCCTGAAGAAAATTAGTTTGGTCAGAAATACTTTCATAAACTCTGAAATAAACTTGAAGGCGCTAGTTTTGCTGCAGGTACAGCATGTAACACCCTGACATTTTGCAATGGTGGATAAATCACTCTGGAATTTACTTACTAAAATTATTTCAAACATAATTCCTGTCTGAAATGGTCTGCCTTTGGCTTACACAAAGCTGCCTATTGAATGATTCCTGGCAAACCATGTCCTGGATTTACCTATTCCTCAACAAGTGCCATCATGTAATCTGTGTTGTGTTAGATGAGTTTTGACAGCCTATTTCAAAGAGTGAGAGATCTGAAAAAGATAATATAACAGAGTGATGGAACAGGCAGCAGGATGGTGCCATTTGCAGCAATTCTGTGGCTGCCTACAACACCCGAAAAACCCTTATCCTCCTCCCCTAACAATGCATTTTGCTCATGCATCCGAATCCAAGTGGACCCATGTCAGCTGTTTCCTGAAGTCCCTGTATTATGCCTACCAATCAACAGCTAAGAGACTTCCACTCTCTTGAGTAAGATCCTGGCATGTTTCCTGTTCTGTTCCTGGCTGTGGTGACCCACTCCTCTGAGGGTTTCCTACAAAAATGTTCCCTCTTTTCCCCTTTCACTTTCAAGATGAAAGTGTGCCAACTAACATGACAGACAGACAGACAGGCAGACACAGATAGATCTATGTAATGATTTAATCTTCTTTAAAAGAATATTTTAAAGTGTATTCCCCCAACCCACACCCTCTCACCTCCCGCCCCTGTCGCTCAGTTATACACCCATAATTCACATACACACACACACACGCACGCACACACACACACCGTGAGCGTACACATCTCACTTGGCAAAGTTGGACTGGCTGACTCTCATAGCGCAGACGCCTCAGACAGAAATGAGTGAACTATGCGGAATATCTCTCGGTGACTGAACTGAATTTTTTGCCTTCACAGCGATAAGAAGTTTGGCGCCTATAATCTCAAGTTTGACCGTGATCGGTGCTATATTACCCTCCACCTGCACTGCGCTGTTTCGGAGTTTTGCTCTCGCCGTCTCTGTGGCTTAACTTCCAGAGGAAGACAAACAGTTGGGATACTTGGGCACTTTGGCACAGGACGGGACACCGTGTGCGCCAGGCGGCAGGCATAGGAGTCACCAAGTGGCTCTCATTCGCTGGTAGGCGAGAGATTATCAAAGTGTGGAGTCGTTAAATTGCAAATTAGGTTAGACACAAACTTTTTTTTTTTTTTTTTTTTTTTTTACGGTTGCGGGGTATATGAAGCCACTGGAAGGTGAAGTGGACAATTACTAAGTTTTTTTTTGTTTTTTTTTTCCAAAGCGTGTTAGAGTTTACTGTCATCATGAATGGACCGGTGGTTTTCCAGATGTGGATGGTTGTACTGTTGGGGACAATGACCGGGGTCGGGAGGGCTCAGGTCTCCACAGCCAAAGTGATGAGAGGCAACATCAGGAGAGACGGTGAGCTGGCTTTGTTACTTCATGCTGTGAATGCTGTGCTTGTTGTTTTAGTGTATCTTTACCGCTGTCTTTGTAACTCACTGAAACTGCAGTGACCACGTTGTGGGAAAGTCTACTTAATTATAATAATAATAATTATTATTATTATTTTTCTAAAGTGAAGTTATAACTGCAGCTTATGTGTGTAACTTGAGTTCTTGTAGCTGTTGGCCTATCTGATATAAAATTTAGATAAAAATGAAATATAATAAATGCATTACTTCATCTATATTTGTCCTCACTACTTTCTCTCTCAGCTACAAAACTGATTTAAGAGGATCAATTATGTATTGCTATTTAATTTAAATAATATGAAATACGTTTCTTACAATGACTGATGTCTTGTGGTAGCCTAAGGTGTTACTTAAAATAGACGCCCACTGTTTGTGTGACATGGCTTGCTGTCTGAATGACCTGTTGATGCACCGGCAGTAACAGACAACTGGACGCTAGTAGCCAGTTAAGAGTAGGACTGCATCATTGCTTCTCTCCTTCTACTGAATCTGAAGTCTTCTGGCTCCCTTAGCCTCTCGCTATCTAACTTCCTGCAGGTGCGCCATGCTTTCTTTTCCCTTGGCCCTGAGGCTGAAGTCACAGTGCTACAGTACCTCTGATTACACACACAGGCGCGCACACACACAGCTGCAGGGTTGCTTTTGGCAGAGAGACATGAAAATACCACTGTATTAGGTTCTAACCTGGACGAGTGCCCCTGAGGCCTGTTTCGTCTCACACTCCTGTGTGTGTGTTTATAACAAAAGAATAACATGGAAGGATAGGTCAGGATTTTAAGTAGCCCACATTTCGGTGACCTTTGCTCCCATCAAACATCTCCGAAACTTTCTTATATTTATTTTTTGACACTCCGTTCAGCTGTTCATGAGAATTCATTTTACAAGAGATTTGAACCAAATCTGCCATGCATGGTGCTGAGCATGGAGTCTTAACAGTGAGCGTAGCATCCACAGATCTCTGACTGATGGACTGCAACCTGTCAAAATCAAAACAGTTGCTGAGTCTTGTCCAATCACATGTGAATATAAGTGACGTAGTTGTCAGTCAGTCACAGCTGTGCTGTAGTAGTGTTGTGAGACAGACAGGAGAGAAAAGCAGCAAGTGATGACAAAGACATGGCTTGTTAGAAAATAAAAGTTGATACTGTTAAAAAGCGACAGCTGCGTGAACTCTATTTGGTCAAGGTTCAAGATACCAGTGGGATTAAAATTCCCTTTTCTCTCACTGAGTGAAAGAAGACAAAGTAGATCAGAAGAAGGCGGCGTTAAAGCTCCAATATACTTTTACCCCAGTGTAAAAATGAAAGTTTTTATTACTCGCACTGACAGTTTTTACCAGGTTTGCATCTTGGTTCTGCAGAAACAGCTCCTCAGTAGCTGTAATTATTTGTATTTATGGATATGTTACAAAGAAAGAGCCAGCTGAAAACTAAAATCTGGTGTATTTCTTATTCAGTATTAGTTCATCTTAGTGTTTTCAGGAAGTTATTTGTGATTTTGTTTTAGCCTGTTTCCCTCCTACAGGTAAACACTTCGCTCTGGCAGCATTGCACAATCTGGGAACATTTACAATGCAACAATTTAACAATTTATTTTCTCATTAACGTCAAGGTTCAAGGTTTTTTAATTAATCTGGCAAAACTTAAATCAAAAGAAACAAATAACTCACTGTTTCACATATCCCTGAGCTGTCTACACTTGCCATCTATCAAACTAATCTATAATTTGGGAACTCCCTGTAATGATTTTGAAAACTGTTCTTCTCCAAGTTTCTGCCTTTAGAGACAGGCCTGAAAACATGCTTCATCTTGGTAGTGACTCGAAGCTTTAGGCTTTGTAGATGAGGTTTATTTAACTGCTGAACTGAGTATATCAATCACTGGTTGACCAACAGTGTTAAATCACAAGAGTTCAAGAGAAGATTTTTGAATGCTGTCACTCAGCGGGAAAAGGGAGAGCCAGTCACTGAAGATCCTACTGGCACGGTTATCAAGCCACCTGATAATTATGTCCTGATGATAACAAATCCCGCTGATTTGATCAAAGTGAATTCTTTTCATCTTTTGACGATCTTTAGCTGCACAAAGACTGACTGTGATCTGCTGTGATAGCTGCCACTGAGGCAGACCGGTCGTTAGATGGTGCACAGCTCTTTAATCCACTGCACACAGACCTACAGTCATACACTGTGCCAGATATTATCTTTAGGTGTGTGTGTTTGTGTGTGTCCCTTTGTTTATGTATTTACAGTCAGCTTATGTGGAGTACCAGAGCTTAGTTCTATTATTTGATTGACTGTTGCTGATTAGATGTGTTTCTATTCAGGAGTGAACCATAGGCTGATCGGGCCTCTGCAGCTTTCACTCGTCCACTTGCCATTTTGAAAGTGCTTGTGTGTACGCACCATTGTGTGTGTGTGTGTGTGTGTGTGTGTGTGTGTGTGTGTGTGTGTGTGTGTGTGTGAGAATGTTCTGACAGAATATCTTAGCTCACTTTGAGGAATTCCCCCCAAGGTTTTCTCTCCTGTGTTTGTTCAGCATTTTGCTCGTTCTTTTCGCATGCCACTGAAGTGTGTCTGTGTGTGTGTTAAAGAGGGTGGGGCGTTGTGTGTGGGTGTCTAGGGGGGTTGACACAGGGAGACATAGTGTATTTGTGGAAAAGGAAACACAAAAATACACATGTAAACACACAGAACAAAGTAAACACTATTTGGCCTTTCTGCCCTGAACAACTCATCATCTCTGCTGAAGAGGCCAGATGACCCAGATAGAATAAAACCTCTTACTTGTGTGTGTGTGTGTGTGTGTGTGTGTGTGTGTGTGTGTGTGTGTGTGTGTGTATATGTGTATGTGTGCAAGCAGCGCGACGAACGATGTACATATTAATGCAGGCCGACAGAAACAAGCATACAGAAGTCAAACTCTGGCAAGACACACCATCACACATGTTCAACTATGTCCATCTGGCTTGTAAATACAGTATCATCTTCTGTATAAAAGTTCTCAGTTGTTATGTCTAAAGTGAGTCACTGTTTCTGAGTGACACTTTGATGTCACTGTTAATGACGAATCCCCAGATATTTAGTTGAACCTGTGATCACATGACTAGTGGTGCTTATGGTTGCCTGGATACAACGTCTTTCACTTCAAGTCAAAGGCCCAACTCATAAATCTCTGCATTCTGTTTCTGCTCGGATTTTATTTTGAAAGTCCAGACTGGAAGTTGTGATTGTTTGCTCACCCCTGCTCTTTGGCCACAATGCAAAAATCTAAAGAGTAAATGCTGACATCAACCGTACTTGAAAAGCAACAACATTGGGTTCAGACTTCTGCATGTGTATTAGCATTTTCTGTTTATTCTTTAAGGCACACCTGCGCAACCACAAAGGCAAACTGATACGTCCAGGCACAGCGATTCACAGTCACTGTTGTTGAAACAAACAAACATACACAGACTGAAGCCGAGCGAAGGTGTTACACAAAAGTTGCACTTTGTGCGTCCCAGGGAATGTGTGAAATACTCTGCAGATTTAAGTGCATTGTTATCTTTTTCAACCCTGTTGACTTTAAGATTGACTAAAGTTATGCAACGATACGATTACTTACACACGCACTTTATATCCGGGTGAAAGAACACCCGGACACAGTAACATGTAGACACACTTGCGTCACAAACAATTTAATCTAAAGAATGAAAAAAAATTGAGATGTTGCTTGTAAAGAATGGCCACACTTGCAGTCACTGAGATGGTAAATCTTTTGAAGAAACGGACTACAAGAGCCTTCATACACATAGTGTTTGTGTCATGCAAGTGCTATTTAGTCATAGTGCAACTTGCTACTCTGCTAAGAAGAGAATATGGCTTCTATTCCTGGCAGTGACAGAACCACAGTATGTTTTATAAAGGCTACTGGCATATCTTTCTGATTCCTCCTCTTCTTTCTTCCAGTAGTCCCTCTCTTATCTGTTGCCTTCCTCTCTCAGTGCTCTTATCAGTCTACGCCTTGCTACATATCACTCCATCTCTCCAGATCCTCCTCTTCCAATCTCTCCCATTCTCATTTCTGTCTTTATCTTCCCATCTTCCTCAATCTGTTTCAGCTCTTTTTAATCAAAAGCTATTTCACCCTGTTGGCTCTGTGGGCAAATATAATATGGCAAACAGTGTCACAGACACGCATGCCAGCACACTTGCACAAAACGAATGTACCTGCACAAGGACAATACATTTAGTCAACCTTTCTGAACTAGAGGTCGATTTTTTAAAGGCCAACATAATAACAATAGTTTGGAGCAGGAAAAAGCCGATGGATGATTAATTGGCCAATATAACCCCAAAGGTTAAGCCCACATTTTTTTAAACCTATTGCCAGAGTAAAGTGTTGAAGGTTTTCTCATTGAGTGGAGAAAAGCTTTCTGAAAAAATGATCTGTGATGTAGTCTACATTGAAAAACATCATTTAAAGTCCTCCCTCTCCTGGTGTCATAAAGTATGAGTCTTGTTTCATGGGGTCTTTAACAGTTGTTTCAATCATTAGGAGTTAATCACATGCACACAGTTATTTTGAGTGGCCTTCAAATGATCAGACATGGCCATTGGCCCATAGTTGTGCTATAGGCTTGCACTTGCTAGCAAAACAGAGACAGCATGTATTTCAGTGTAATGCACAACAACACCACACTATAACCAACAACTTTATAATGGTCATAATTTATAAATACAACTGTCCTCTATAAAGTTAATTTTACTTTTAAATAGTTTATAAAACGCCATATCAGCACAGATTAAGTGTCCAAAGCCAATTAACTGGTCGATCTCTATTGTGAACCAACAGACATTTAATCAAATCAAATCAAGTTTTATTTATATAACGCCAAATCACAACAAAAGTTATTTCAAGGCACTTTCCAATTGGAGGAGGTCAAGACCTTCTCTATAAAGTGTAGGAGAGAAAGAGACCCAACAACTTTACAATTTCAACTTAAAAGATCTACATTCAAACTATATAAAGGGCAGATATAGATACACAGAAATAAATAATAAGGATCATGTTAGACAGTAACACACATATACACAGGTACAGATCTTCAACACAAGTGGGTGAGCTTACAGAAGCATCTGCGCTCTCACAGTCTGGAGTTGGGTGTTGGTGATATCAGTATGAGTGTGATGTCATGGGGTCCTTGACTGTGTCTGAGAAACTCAGGGTGGCCTTGCCTCTGATACCACATACGCAAACACACACATGTATACACACAAAGAATATAGTTAGTCACTAATTAAGTTTCTCACATAGACACTTATCACAACATGCGTGAGCATTTAAACTTAAGATGTGCAGCAAATGTGCAGCAAGCATCTTATTTTCAGAGTAGAGAAGTGTATTTGACTAAATAAATCAAATAAGGATAAGTCCATTTAATAGTTGTTCTGGAGCTTAAATGGAAAAATAATCTAAATATAAACAATTTTCTACAATTAAAGTGTCCTTAACATGTTCTCTCTCTGTGAGGTGGAGGAAAGACAGATTTACTCTTGGCACGAGTGGATGGCCATGAACCTGGTCACTCCATCTTGCCATATCACATCAAACCCAGATCAGTTATGACAGGATGCAAGTGATAGCAGGGAGGAGTGTCACTGAGGTTATTGGAATTCATGAGTCACACTCAGGACACCCAACATGGAACCACTCCCCTCTGATGCACCCAGGCGCACATACATATACACACACACACACACAAAAACACAATTACAGGATCTCCCTTTCTAGGGAATCCCCCAATAAACACTTGTCATTCCACATGAACACACACACTCTGCATGAGCCAAAGCGACCCCACCCCTAAATGTTTGGCAGACAGTCTTTTCCTCCTTTGCACAGAGAAAAAAAAAAGGGTGGTGACCACTTGGACAGTCTGACAGGAGAGGAGTGTGTGTTGTGTGTGCAACATGAGAGTCACACAATGAGTGTGATGGTGCCTTGGAAATTGAGTGGAGCTAGGTGTAGGTTCATGTATGTGGTGCTGCTGATTGTAGGAGGAGAGGTTTAAAGTTTAGGAAGGAGCTTAGAAGAGTTAGAGGGCACACAGAAGGAGGAGAGGGAAAAGGTGTGGAGAGGGAGATATGCCAAGTTAAAAGACCGGTCCCGCCACTTTTCTGCCCCGTCAGCTTCAAAAGAGAGATAGCAAGACCAACAACAAGCCAAATGGACAGGGTATAAAAGACTAGGTGGAAGAAAGCAGAACTAATAGAGGAGTGGAGGGGGGAAAAGATAAGATATATCTGGAGGGGGAGAGCAGGAACAGAGTACAGTGCCATCAGCAGATTATCTGATGTGATCAAAACTAAGGCAAAAAGAAAAGGGCAAAAAAAGCATAATCATGACCCTGTCAACACTCAGTAGCTTGGCCATAGATGAAGCCTACAGACAAACTCAGACTGGGACGGGCCAGGTTTTTTTATGCACACTCAGTGAAGTGGAAATGTAATTAAGCTTCTTCACCTCTTGCCCCAGATGTGATTGTTTAAAAAAACAATGAATTCCTCAAGTTTATCCAGATATACAGAATCAATTCATTATTTAATTAGGGAAAATGACTATGTGAATTCAGTTAACAGCAACTACAATTTATTATCTCTCATTATATTTAGGCTAATTTTAGGAGTTGTGGGCTTTCTAAAAAGTAAAGAATTGACAACGTAGACTGTAAATACAATGATGATTCTACTAATTTAAAAACATATTTATTTTCTAACCTGACCAGTATAACAAAATGCAATATTGTAGTATCAAAATCCAGAACAACTTACAAAAACTTAATGAAAATTAGTGGACAATAATAATGACTTAAAGCAAAACTATAGAACTAATTAATTCCTTTAAAGATCAGATCACCCATAAGCAATAAAACATACCCTTGCTAAGTTCAGCATACTCAATGGTTTGCATGGTTACATGGTGTGGTATGACCAGTAGCTTACTGGCTAATATTAGCCAGTGTTAGCAAACTTAAAGCAACAGTTTAACATGGCCTCACGGGGCCTGGCTCTGACTTAAGAAAGAAAAGACACAGCACCTTTCAAAGTCGTACACAGGTTTTAAAGTAATCCAGGACACAGTCCAGGACATTAGATGAAGAACTGACAGCTGACAGAGCCAAATACATTCAACGATGTCAGTCAACTGGACTGGAAACTTTCATAAGAGATGCCATTTCTTAAAGCTCAGACAAGGATATACTCAAAATGTTGATTTATTGCTTTAACACATATATCGCTGTGTAAAATACTGAGTCAGTTTT
Source organism: Trachinotus anak (assembly GCF_046630095.1). Lineage (NCBI taxonomy): Eukaryota > Metazoa > Chordata > Actinopteri > Carangiformes > Carangidae > Trachinotus > Trachinotus anak. The sequence continues at coordinate 18,196,366 of NW_027273865.1, forward strand.
CTTTCTTTGTGATAACTGCACATTTGCTTACATTATATAAATGCTTATATAAATTGCTTTAACTGGCCACTCTTTGACTTCCTTCTTAATGCAAACTTGTGAGTGGTGCAGAATCGTTTATCTCCACAGATGTGTGTTGTCTTCCTTTGGCTATACTGACTCAATTTACAAGCCAATAAAGCACTTCTGAAACAGAGCCCAGTTGGGGACACAGTAGAGGAGAATTAGAGAGCAAGGCTGAAAGAAAGAGAAAGGGAGACAGATGTTTAGTCCTTGTAATGTGTAGTCAGTCTTGTGGCTGAGCCATCTGACTGGCACAGTGGATGCAGATAACAGAGGAGCAGGAAAATGAGATGGAGAGAAAGGAGGTGGAGGGTGCCTGGAAAGAGAGACAGGATGTGAGAGATACAAGGAGCAATGAAGAAAGTGATGAGGCCAGTGGATGAAGGAGGAGGGAAGATGAAAGGAGGAACATGAAAAAACAAAGATGGTAAAGAAAAAAATGAGAGTTTTTGGGCAGCATGGCTGAGAGCTAGGAAGAAAGAGGAAGAAGGGAATTAACCGAAAGGACTGTAAAAAGTGTGAGAATAAACAAGTAGAAGGTTATAATTGAAGGGAAGATGAGAAGTTGAGTGGGGTAAAGCAGAGAAGAAGAACTGAAGCACGAGATGTTGTAACCTGCCAATACATGAGCTTCACAAAAACAGCTGACCGGCAGGTGGAAGAAAAAGCCAGGGAAAGAGAGAGTAGAGAGGGATAAAATGACAAAAACTGGAATAGAGACTGATGGATATGAAAGGGGACAGAGCAGAGGTGTGAAAACAGTAATAGAGAGGGGAGAGGAGTGTGCTGAATAAACAGTGAAAGTGAAAAAAACAAGAGATTAAGGGATAGGAAGAGCAAGAGAAGAAGAACAAAGTTTGGAGTGCGGGAGGACGTTCGTGAACACGGCACCCACGAAAGTGACAGAAACGGTGATAAAAAAGAGTGAAGGATAAAAAGGAGAAGAAAATAGAGTGTGTAAAAGAGAGGGTGCAGTTTTAAAAGATGGAGATTAGCTGGGCAGTGAGCTTCTCCAACAGTGAAGGATGGTGTTTGTGTGAGTGTGTGTTTGGGGATGGGTGGTGGTGTAAAC